>NC_052101.1:72855851-73158881 GCF_015852505.1 Tachyglossus aculeatus | reverse complement strand
CCCCTTCTAGACTGTGAGCCCACTGTTGGGTAGGGACTGTTTCTATGTGTTGCCAACTTGTACTTCCCAAGCACTTAGTACAGTGCTCTGCGCATAGTAAGCGCTCAATAAATACGATTGAATGAATGAATGAATGACGTGACCCACAATCAGTGTTTGGAGCAGAGGCCAAGTGCGAAAGCCTCCTTGGGAAGGGTTGCCTGACCTGGACTGAGCTATCGTCCCTGTCTTCTCTACGCTACATTTATTTGGGAATGGTAATCCCACAGGTTATTAATGGATGGGGCGTAGCAGTTATTAAAAACAAACTAGGAAAGCCAGTGTTTCAAAAATGAAATTATGTAATTTCTAGATTTAAATATAGAAATCATTTCTTAATGTTTCAATGTAGTAGATTTAGTCATTCATTTATTTTTCTGTTTGTGATGTAAGACAACAGGTATTCAATGGCAAAGCATCTTAAATTTCAGATAGTAATAGACTGTGCAAGGCTCATTGCAATCTAAATATTTTGTAACTCACTGTGTGAAAATATTAAGATACTTTATTTTCTAATTATATCATTAACTCTCTGCTGGTACATACTGAACATTTTAATTTCACTTGGCAGTTTCAATCTTCTCTCCTTAGCCATGCTGAAACATCCATAGAAAACATGTTGAATGTAGCACGGCCATGCTATTGAATACATTACTTCACAATTCAATGTATTGTAGACAGTGTCTCTTCTCAACAGCTACAGGTCCTTGACCTAAACTTATCTGACATCAAGAATGAATACCTGGATTCTCCCAAGAATTAGCCACATGCCATTGATTGACTTCCTGAGGGCTTAGGGAACATCTTCTTTTCTAATATTTTCCTAGTGCCATTTGAATATTAATTTCTCCTTTAGAGAGTGCAGCAGTACATTTCTTAGCTCACTGTCCAACAACAGATTTTGCCCCCTTACACTGCTTGCCATGTCTTTCAATATTAGAAATCTGCTTTCTCTGCACTCTGTAGGAAAGAAAACACTATCATAGCTGCAGTATGGTTTAAAAATTAGATTTAGCAAATAAAAGTATGGTGAATTTTTAAATATAAATCAGACTTATCCCTGGGTTTTTCTTTTAACTGCACACCTTCAAAGAAATTATATTTTTACTCCCAGCAAATTACCTAGGAGAAAAAATGACAAGAGTAATCTATTTTTTTCACAGCTGGTCGGTTGGCCAGAGTTTCTCATCAAGGAGTACATGCTGTTTGCTCCCCAGATGGACAGGCTGGATGAGCTACAAATCCTCAGAGCCTGGGACACAAGGTAGAAATTATACTGCCGGTGCTTTTAATCTTGCACAGCTCTGCACACTGGTAATTGCAAGTGGCCCATTTCCAAATGAGCATCTATTGGGACAATATCCTATATCTTGTCAGAATGAGTCCCATTAAATCCTCAGCTGGAATTAGACCAAAAACTTGTAATAATTACGGGAAACTTATTAAAAAGTTGAAGCTGTAGACTGTGACAGTGAAACACTTAAGCAACATTAACTGTAATTGGAATCTCTGTGCGTTTTTCTTTTCAATCCGTCCTTGTTGATGGTTAAGCAAAGAAAGGCAAAACAAGAAGGTGTGGAAAGAAACTATCCAAGTACCAAGTTAGGTAATTGCCATTTATTTCACTGCTGAAATATAGTGCTAGAGTAACACTGAACTGCTCACCAGGAAGTCAAGGGAGCCTACCAAACAAGCTTCAGCAACTCTCATGGTAAATACAGACATAGTCTTTCAGCTCACCTTTCAGTTGTACCCTGCCTTCTTGGGCTCTCTGTTGGGTGGTCCACCCCCACCTACTCTTATTTTGCCTCCAGATGATCCAGTTTTCCCCAACAATATGGCCTTGGAGTTGTGTTCAAAGTTGAAATTTGAAATTTGAATTTCATAATCAATCAATTGTATTTATTGAGCACTTTGTGCAGAGCACTGTACTAAGCATTTGGGAGAGTACAATATAAGAGTTGGTAGACACGTTTCCTGGCCACAACGAACTGACAGTCTACAGGGGGAGATGGACATTAAATAAAATTATGGATATGTATATGAGTGCTGTAGGGCTGAGGGTGGGGTGAACATCAAGTGCTTAAAGGGTACAGGTCCAAGTACGTAGGCAACGCAGGAGGGAGAATGGGGAATGCGGGGTTAGTTAGGCAAGGCCTTCGGAAGAGATGTGATTTTAATAAGGCTTTGAAGGTTTTATTCAATGCAAGCTTTGTTTCAACACCTCCAGATCTTTAGGAGAAGCAGCGCGGCTTAGTGGATAGAGCCTGGGAGTCAGAAGGACCTGGGTTCTTATCCTGGCTCCACCATTTGTCTGCTGTGTGATCTTGGACAGTCAACTTGACTTCTCTAGGCCTCTGTTACCTCATCTGCAAACTAGGGATTAAGAGTGTGAGCCCCCATTTGGGACAGGGACTTTGTCCAACCTGATTAATTTATATTGTCCCCAGTACTTAGAACAGTGCTTGGCACATAGTAAGAGCTTAACAAGTATCATGATTATTATTATTTAAACCTGGTCAACCTTATGGTCCTTTTTGCTCCAGATTGAATCCTGCAGAACACTTCAAAAAGAGTGCTCCTAGGATAGTGATGAGGAGGAAGCATGGCCTAATATGAAATAGTAGGAGGAGGAGTAGCATTTATTGAGTGTCTGCTAGATGCAATGCAGTTTGGGGGCCAAACATAGACATATTCACAAGCAGTGGCGTCGGAATAAGTGAATTGAATACTCAATTGACTATACACACCAGGGCTGAGAATGGGAGTAAATGAATAAATTTGTATGTGCAAGAGAAAGCTGAAGGGCTGCTAAGATATAGGTTGCTGTTAATTAGTCAGGGAAGGCTGGTTGGAGGAGGTGTGATTTTAGGACTGGATAGCTGGGGAGACGTCAGGACTAGAGAGAAGTAGTCAAAACTGTGAGTGGATGAGTTTTCCCAAGAGAGGTAGTGTAGAGGGAGAAGAGCATAGAACCCAGCACAGTGAAGGGATGAGAGGACGAGGAGGATTCAGCAAACAGAGAGAGAAGGAGCAATTGGGTTGGTAGGAGGAGCATGCCATTTTGGCAAAACCAAGGCCAGATAATGTTATAAAGGAGAAGGGGATGGTCAGTCGTGTTGGCACTGGTCAATAATAATAATAATGGCATTTAAGTGCTTATTATGTGCCAAGCACTGTTCTAAGCGCTGAGGTAGATACAAGATAATTGGGTTGGACACAGTCCCTGTCTCACATGGGACTCACAGTCTTAATCCCCATTTTACAGATGAGGTAATGGAAGCACAGAGAAGTTAA
This sequence comes from Tachyglossus aculeatus, assembly GCF_015852505.1. Taxonomy (NCBI): domain Eukaryota; kingdom Metazoa; phylum Chordata; class Mammalia; order Monotremata; family Tachyglossidae; genus Tachyglossus; species Tachyglossus aculeatus. The sequence continues at coordinate 73,155,545 of NC_052101.1, read as the reverse complement.
GTGACTTACCCAATGTTACACAACAGACACGAGGCAGAGTAGGGATTAGAAACCACATCCTCTGACTCCGAGGCCCATGCTCTTTCCACTAGGCTATGCTGCTTTGACTTCAAACTTCTCCTAGGTCGAGGAGGATTAGGGCAGAATAGGACCCATTGAACTTGACTGTGAGGATAGCATTGGTGACTTTAGAAAGTGTGGTCTCAGTAGAAAGAGTAAAGGGGAGCAAAATCTCGACTGTAGTGGATCAAGAAGAGAGCTGGTGGAGTGGAAGTGAAGGCGAACAGGTGTATATAACTGCTTCAAGGAGTTGAAAGGAAAGAACGTAGGTTCGGGAGTCACGAGCCTGGATTTCAATCCCATGTCTACTCTTGTACTACTGTATGACCTTGGGCAAGTCACTTAACTATTTTGAGCCACAACTGATATCAGTAAAACGGGGATAAAATACCCACTGTCCCTTTGTGGGACAAGAACCGTGGTTAATCAGTCTACCACGGCACTTGACTCATAGTAAGCACTTAATAAAATATCAAACACTTATGTACATAGCTGTAAATTAATTATATTAATATCTGTCTCCCCCTCTAGACTGTAAGCTTGTTGTGGGCAGTAAACATGTCTATCAACTCTGTTGTACTCTACTCTCCCAGGCACTTAGTACAGTACTCTGTACCCAGCAAGCTCAATAAATACAACTGATTGATACATAACTGGTGGACTTGACTGGGAACTAAATTTTCAGTTTGCTTTGCCCAAGTTCTTCCTAACCATAAGCAGACTTCATAATCACAATAGGTATTTACCCTGGGGCCAAGTTCACAGAACCTACATGGTTTGGCCTGCTTTCTGAAGTACTTTGTACTTCATTCTTTAAAGGAATATCTTAAGGGCTAAGTAGAGAGAACATAAAATATCCCTAAGAGATTTTTGATTCCTGGGAGATAAATATTCTAGGAAGCAAGGGATCACATTGAGAATTAAGACAGTGATCAACAGCCCACATCCACTATGACTATGTTCAAGTCTATGTCTAACTCATTTAAGAACTTCAAAGCCCTGCACAAGCTTCCATTAGTTCCCTGAGAAGGGGAAATAGTGCCAATATGCTTTTTTCCCCTCCCTTTATTCCTTGTTCGAAAGTGGACCTGGAGATGAAACAACCACAAATTTAACATCAGAATTTGTTTTTCCATCTTCATCTTAACTACATTTGTCTCAGTTAATTAAGAGTTACTGCTAATGGAATTGTACTTGGTGAATCCATAATGGGCTCCTGCTGAAATATAAACAGTGAGGTGCTGCTAGAGAATATAAGCTGGTCAGAACATACGACCGCCATTAACGTTATTACTACCTGAAAAAATCACTGAGATTAAAATTCCAGCCAAATGAAATAAGCTATTGACCACTGGCTTGATTGTTGCTGCAGTAGGAAGCTGAACCCCAGAGAGTCTAAGTGGACTAGTGGGTAAGGAAGACATGGGCTGGTGCTGCTGTGGGTTGCATGAGGCTGTGGGAGTGTTAGGGAGGTGAGGGAGGTACTTTGATAAATGGCAGGACACATCCTAAGTATTTTCTTCTTCCCAGGGACATTTATGCTCCTCTCATTGACCTTCCATACCCCTCCCTAAATCTCTGATTACCCATTGTAACATTTTGTTTGGTTCCTCTATGTGTTACCGAAGATGCCCATGCTTCAACACTTTCCAAGTTCTTCTGCTTTCCCTGGGCTTTGGATCAGGACTCTGCACTCTGCCAAGTACTTACTAATCAATCAATCAACAGTTATAATAATAATAATGATGGTATTTGTTAAGGGCTTACTATGTGCCAAGTGCAGTATTTGTTGAGTGCTTACTGTATGCAGTAAGAGGAGCAGCATGGCCTAGTGGAAAGAGTACAGGCCTGGGAGTGAGGGCATGGGTTCTAATCCCAGCACTGTCACATATCTGCTGTGTGACTTTGGGCAAGTAACTTAACTTCTTAACTTCTCTGGGCCTCTGTTACCTCATCTGTAAAGTGGGGATTAAGACTGTGAGCCTCATGTGGGACAGAGACTATGTCCAACCTGATTACAGTGCTTGGCACACAGTAAGTGCTTCACAAATGTCATTATCATTATTATTCAGTACAGGGCTCTGCACACATGTGCTCAATGTTTTTTATGGTATTTGTTAAGCGTTTCATGTGTCAAGCACTGTACTGAGTACTGGGGTCGATATAAAATAACCAGGTTGGACGCAGTCCATGTCCGTCATAAGGCTTACACTTTTAATACCCATTTTACAGATGGGATAACTGAGACTCAAAGAAGTCATGTGACACTTGCCCAAGGTCACACATCAGACAAGTGGAAAAGCTGGTATTAGAACCCAGGTCCTCTGACTCACAGGCCTGTACTCTTTCCACTAGACCATGCTACTTCCCAGCAAATACAATTGATTGATGGACTCAGTGTCAAAAATTCTTCTGGAACAGATTGTAATCAGACACAAGTAGTACTAGAAAGTTTAGAGCACCAATGAAACACAGTTTGGAAAAGGGCCCTTCCATCTAGTTTAAACTACGCACAGGGCCTTAGCAGGAAAGCAGCATTTGATGGAAAAAGAGGCTGCCAAACTGGTAATTTGGCTGCCCAGTAATTTTTATCAACTGGAAATCTATAACATGTAAATTTTCAATCTTTCTGGGGAGTGTTCATCTCGGATTCTCTACAGTCTCTGCAGTTCTTTAAGTATGTTATATCATGGTTATATTTAAAGACAGTGCCATTTCATAGTATTTTTCAATCCTTCATCTCCATGAATTCTTAAAAGGCCAGTCACCCAATATATTAATACATTGTCAGGGAGATTTTAATCTTTGTTGTGAGCAGTTTACCATTATCAGCTCTTGCAGGGGTGGTGATGCATTTCTGCTGAAATGGTTGGTTTCATGATGACTTTTTACCTGTTTTTTTTAAATGAATGAATTAACCATCATCATTTCCATTGATAATACTTTTCCTGTCACTTGCCACAGACCGATATCACTGTCACTCAAAGTAGAGTCAATTCTAAGTTACTTTTTTGGAACAAAATTATTCTTTTTTGAATAGCTAGAAAAAGAAATGCAGCCACAGAAGTCAAGCTGAGAAGAGAGATTTCCCTCCTCATCTTCAAAGCCCTCCTGAAAACCTATCTCCTCCAATTGCCACTATGCCAATAAGCACCCTTAGTACTTGCACATATCTGGATTTATGGACTTTATTCCTCTATATACTTTGTCATTTTCTTGCTCTTGCCATAGATTTTCTTTCTGCTTGCACCATATCTATACCGTGTCTCTTTTTTTTTTTTATGGTTGCTAAGGGCTTACTATGTTCTAGGTACTGTACTAAGTGCTGGGGTTGATTCATTCATTCAATCATATTTATTGAGCACTTACTTTGTGCAGAGCACTGTACTAAGTGCTTGGGAAGTACAAGTTGGCAACATATAGAGACTAGAGACGGTCCCTATCCAACAATGGGTTCACAGTCTAGAAAGGGGAGACAGACTACAAAACATGTAGACAGGTGTCAAAATCATCAGAACAAATAGAATTATAGCTATATGCACATCATTAACAAAATAAATAGAATAGTAAATATGTACAAGTAAAATAAATAGAATAATAAATCTGCACAAATATATACAACTTCTGTAGGGAGGGGAAGGATGTGGGGCGGGGGGGATGGTGAGGAGAGAGGAGAAAGGGGGCTCAGTCTGGGAAGGCCTCCTGGAGGAGGTGAGCTCTCAGTAGGGCTTTGAAGGGAGGAAGAGAGCTAGCTTGGCAGATGTGTGGAGGGAGGGCATTCCAGGCCAGGGGAAGGACGTGGACTGGGGGTTGACAGTGGGACAGGCAAGAACGAGGCACAGTGAGGAGGTTAGTGGCAGAGGAGCGGAGGGTGCAGGCTGGACTGTAGAAGGAGAGAAGGGAGGTGTGAGGTAGGAGGGGGCAAGGTGATGAAGAGCCTTGAAGCAGAGAGTGAGGAGTTTTTGATTGATTTGAAGGGTGACAGGCAGCCACTGGAGATTTTTGAGGAAGGGAGTAACATGCCCAGAGCGTTTCTGTACAAAGATAATCTGGGCAGCAGACTGAAGTATAGACTGAAGTGGGGAGAGACAGGAGGATGGGAGATCATCATCATCATCATCAATCGTATTTATTGAGCGCTTACTATGTGCAGAGCACTGTACTAAGCGCTTGGGAAGTACAAATTGGCAACATATAGAGACAGTCCCTACCCAACAGTGGGCTCACAGTCTAAAAGGGGGGAGATCAGAGGAGGCTGATGCAGTAATCCAGTCGGGATAAAATGAGAGATTGAACCAGCAAGGTAGCGGTTTGGATGGAGAGGAAAGGGAGGATCTTGGCGATGTTGTGGAGGTGAGACCGGCAGGTTTTGGTGACAGATTGGATGTGTGGGGTGAACGAGAGAGCAGAGTCGAGGATGACACCAAGGTTGCGGGCTTGTGAGACAGGAAGGATGGTAGTGCCATCTACAGTGACAGGACAAGCAAATCAGGTTAGATGAGGTCCCTGTCCCTCCTGAGTTCACAGTCTTAATCCCCATTTTACAGATGAGGTAACTGAGGCACAGAGAATTTAAGGGACTTGCCCAAGGTCACACAGCAGTTAAGTGGCAGAGCTGGGATTAGAACCCAGGACCTTCTGACTCTTAGGCCTGTGCTCTATCCACTAGGACATGTTACTTCGCTGCTTCTTCCCCATCATTTGTGAGTTCCTTGTGGACAGGGAACATGTCTACCAACTCTGTTGTAGTGTGCTCTCCCGAGCACTTAGTACAATGCTCTACACATGGTAAATGCTCGATAAATACCATTGGTTGATTTTTATTCCTGCTTAGACTGCTAGCCCCATGTGGGACAGCGATTGTGTCTGATCTGTATTTTCTTATCTAACCTCAGTGCTTAGTACAGTGCTCTGCACACAGTAAACGCTCAATTGCTTGATTCAAGCAAGACTGAGCCCCCTTTTTCCTCTCCTCCTCCCCATCCCCCTGCCCTACCTCCTTCCCCTCCCCACAGCACCTGTATATGTTTGTGCAGATTTATTACTCTATTTTACTTGTACATATTTACTATTCTATTAATTTTGTTAACGATGTGCATGTAGATATAATTCTATTTATTTTGATGGTATTGACACTTTACTTGTTTTGTTCTCTGTCTCCCCCTTCTAGACCGTGAGCCCATTGTTGGGTAGGGACCGTCTCTATATGTTGCCAGCTTGTACTTCCCAAGCACTTAGTACAGTGCTCTGCACACAGTAAGTGCTCAATAAATACAATTGAATGAATGAAACTATTGAATGAATGAATGTTTGTCACATAGTAAGCACTTATCACATACCTTAATTATTGTACCCTCCTAAGCACCTAGTATAGTACTTAGCACATAGATGCTCAATAAATATTGATGACTACTTGGACTTGGTTTGGGGGATGGCTGTTATCCTTGCAGTTCATTTTCATAGTTCATTAGGATCACAAAACTATGGGACTTCCCCACAAGTAACAATTCTCCCTCCTCTCCCTCCCTAGCCACGCTATCTCCTTCGACTGCTGCCCTTATCACCAGACTAAGAGGACACCAACAGTTAATGCCTGAGTCTTTCACATACACAGATTCTCGAGAAAATCAACCCTGAAAGGAACATAAATGAGCCGGTAGACTTCTTGTCTGGTTTTCCTTAGGCCTGTCTTGATTTCTTAGAGGGCTGCTGGGTCCTTGGGTAGTGCTTATTTTCATGACTGGCATATGTATAAAAACCTTTATATGTTAGTCCAGTGGCTAGACCCTGGCTCTGAGAATCAGGAGTCCTGGATTCTAGTTCCAGTACTGCAAGTAGGGAAAGCCTGCTGGAGATCTGCTATTGGAAGGTTTCTAGGACATTTGCCAAGGTGGCCAGGCTCCACAGGAGTCATTTTACTTGTACATATTTACTACTCTATTTTATTAACAATCAATCAATCGTATTTGAGTGCTTACTGCGTGCAGAGCACTGTACTAAGCGCTTGGGAAGTACAAGTTGGCAACATATAGAGACAGTCCCTACCCAAAAGTGGGCTCACAGTCTAGAAGGGGGAGACAGAGAACAAAACCAAACATATTAACAAAATAAAATAAATAAAATAGATATGTACTAGTAAAATAGAGTAATAAATATGTACAAACATATATACATTTTATTAATGATGTGCACATATCTATAATTCTATTAATTCTGATGGTTTTTGACACCTGTCTACATGTTTTGTTTTGTGTCTGTCTCCCCCTTCTAGACTGTGAGCCTGTTGTTGGGTAGGGACAGTCTCTATATGTTGCCGACTTGTACTTCCCAAGTTCTTAGTATAGTGCTGTGCATACAGTAAGTGCTCAATAAATATGAATGAATGAATGAATGAAAACTTGCTGGCTAATATGGGCAGCAAAGACTGCAGTGGCTACCAAGGCAACCGTGAGCTGGGTCTTAGTTCTATGGCATAGCATCAGCACCCTGCTGCGGTCACTTTGTGTCTCTGAGTAGAACTACTTCTATCCATTTGTTTAGGTAATAAACTTAAGGATGAATAAAAAAAATCCACAAAACCAGCTTCAAAGGTTCCAGCTACTACTAGACCGTCCAAGGGACTATTAAATAAAGAGCATCATGGGCTGCTGAGCTTGTCATTATTGACAGATCAGGTATGGCTTGATAGCTCTACCTGTACAGTGAGGCAAGATAGCTGGAGTTCTCATGTGGGTTTAGTTCATTCCTGTCCATGTCAGCTTGTTGTAGTCATGTGTGTTTGCCTTCCAAGGATCTGGGTTTCAGAAACATATTCTTTCTATCTTCCATTTTGATTCCAAACAATGCCTAACCGTTTTAAATTGTGGATTCATGTTATGAACTGGGAGCCGTTCTCAAAGCTACTAGAATTAGTTCAATTTCCGTACCTGGTGGTATGACTGCCTTACCAACTCAATCAATCAATCGTATTTATTGAGCGCTTACTGTGTGCAGAGAACTCAACATGACCTAGTTACCTATCACCAAACGGGTCTTAATATGGACAGTGCAGTGATGATCCAAAATAAAAATAACCATCATAGAGACTATTTGTTATAACAGAATTGGCCGATCACTCAGGGATCAACTATTTACGATTCTGAATTCAGGCAAATTCTTGCCCGTCACTTTCCTTTCAACATTCTCCTCAAATTACTTGCTCAAAATACTTTAGGAAAGAATCTGCCTCCTTGTTTCCACTTGCAGGTCAATATGTGACTGTCTAGAAATAATTAAGTGACCTTACTTCCAAACATGTAACATGCCCAGGTTGCCTTGGTTACCTGTAAGAAAACTTTCTGCTTTGTGCCAAAGCTGAATTTTCTTCTTGTTAAGTAGGCAATCCACTTAATGGTGCTTCCTGCCTGGACCAAAAACTTGGGCTGAGGAATCAGTTATGGGGCTAGCAGCTTGTGCAGTGTTACTTGCACTCTTATCCCTGCAAGTCATGTTCCCCCTGTGGCACAGAGTGCAGTGAGCCAATAGGCAGGCAGGAGTGCAGTATATTGAGAAGAGCATATGTTCAGTCTTCATTCATTCATTCAGTCGTATTTATTGAGCGCTTACTGTGTGCAGAGCACTTTACTAAGTGCTTGGGAAGTACAAGTTGGCAACAGATAGAGACAGTCCCTACCCAACAGTGGGCTCACAGTCTAGAAGGGGGAGACAGAGAACAAAAAACAAAACATATTAACAAAATAAAATAAATAGAATAGTAAATATGTACAAATAAAATAGAGTAATAAATATGTACAAACATATATACATATATACAGGTGCTGTGGGGAGGGGAAGGGGGTTAGTCGGGGGGGATGGGGAGGGGGAGGAGGGGGAGAGGAAGGAGGAGGCTCAGTCTGGGTGCCCCCTCCCAGACTAGTTGTGGGCAGGAGATGTGTCTGTTTATTATTGTTTCCCAAGCGCTTAGGACAGATGAGGTTCACTATTTCAATATTTTATTTTTAGGCTTGCCTCACTAACCAGCTACAGGCAGAATTGGAGAACCCAGGCCTCCTGGATTCCCAGAGCAGTGCTATTTCAAATGCACCAACAGCTTCCTCATTAATTTATTCAATCATATTTATTGAGTGCTTACTGTGTGCAGAGCACTGTACTAAGTGTTTGGGAGATTACAGCATGGTGTAGTGGATAGAGTATGGACTTGGGAGTAAAAAGGTTATTGGTTGGAATCCCGGCTCTGTCAAGAGCCCCCCTGCCTCATACCAACCAGGACTTTCCTGGACCGAGGGAGCCTCAGTGACATGTAGTAAAATCAAACCACACCGCCAACCACCAAGGTTATTGTAAAAAGTTATTTTAACTTAGTTTTACCAATGTGCAAGGGAGTGACACATACACACTCACTTCACCAAGGGCCCAGTACCAGTCTGCTGGTCAAAAGAGCCTCTTCTGCTAATGTTTCTTCTTTCTGCTTCTAAGTGCTGCTGCTTCTGCTTGAATGCTGCCCTCCTGCTTCCTTCTCTCTGCTGCCTCTTTCCTGAGTGTTTGCCCTCTGCATTGTTTCCTCGATGTTTGCTGCTCTGCTCCTGGTGTTTCCTTGTGATTCAAAGCGATCGCCTTTTATCTGTGTTAGGCATCGCAGCTGTGACTCTACGTGGCAGTCATTGATTGGTCTGCCTCCCTCCATATTCTGCCCCACAAGCCGGCAATCACCTGTCTCAAGTAGCCCATCAGTGCCTTTGCCAGGCTCTTTCTTGTTGGCGGGAATCAGAAACAGTCACTAATAAGGTAGCTTGTTTTGGGCTCACCACAGGCTCCATCACTTGTCTGCTGTGTGACCTTGGGTAAGTCACTTAGCTTCCCTTTGCCTTGTTACCTCATCTGTAAAAAACAAGGATTAAGAGTGTGAGCCCAATATGGGACAGAGACTGTATCCAATTTCCATTCATTCAATCATACTTATTGAGTGCTTACTGTGTGCAGAGCACTGTACTAAGTGCTTGGGAAAGTGCAATGCAGCAATAGATACAATCCCTGCCCATAACAAGCTCACAGTCTAGAGGAGGGGGAGACAAACATCAATACAAGTAAACAGACATCAATATAAATAAATAAAAATGCAGATATATACCTAAGTGTTGTGGGGTGGGGAAAGGTGGGAAGAGCAAAGGGAGTGAGTCAGGAGGACGCAGAAGGGAGTGGGAGAAGAGGAAATGTGGGGCTTAGTCTGGGAAGGCCTCTTGGAGGAGATATGCCTTCAGTAAGGCTGAAGTTGGGGGAGAGTTATTGTCTGGCGGATTTGAGGAGGGAGGGCATTCCAGGCCAGAGGTAGGACGTGGGCCAGGGGTTGGCAGTGAGACAGGCGAGGTCAAGGCACAGTGAGAAGGTTAGCACCAGAGGAGCGAAGTGTGCGCTGGGTTGTAGAAAGAGAGAAGGGAGGTGAGGTAGGAGGGGGCAAGGTGATGGAGAGCTTTAAAGCCAATGGTGAGGAGTTTTTGATTAAGTTGTATCTTCCCCAGCACTTAGAACAGTGCTTGGAACATAGTAAGTGCTTAACAAGTACTATTACAATATAACAAATAGTCACATTCCCTGCCTACATTGAGCTTACAGTCTAGAGGATGAGCTTACAGGCTAGAGGAATATTTCTTATTTTCTAAAATACCTACTCTCATTTGCTTATTATTAAGACTAGTACATTTGCTTGGGTTTCCATTTTCCTTATAAATCCTACCCATTGGAGTAAATCAACAGATTGGAATTGGTGAATAGAGCCCAAAAAGTGAGGCTGGAAGAATGACAGTGAACAAGCCTCAGTCAAATATAGGTAGAGCACCAAAAATGCCAAAGGAACTATTTGAAGCAAACAGGGACTCAGTCATCAATCATATTTTATTGTGTGCTTGTGTGTGCCAAGCACTGTACTAGGCACTTGGGAGAGTACACTATAATGAGAAGGAGGTATGAACTGAGGGCAGAGATAAACAAATAGAACTTCCTCTGTCAATAAATGGAGTTCATAAGTTGAGTGACTAACTCAAGTACTCATGAAACACGGTGTGTAGGGCTGTACATATATGATGTCAGAGGTCAAGCATAGGTGCCCATTAGCAACAACAACTGTGGTGATGTGAATGATTTCATTGAAGTTAAAAGCCTATGTAAGCCACCCAAATTTGTTAGTAAATGTGTTTTCTTTCCCACTGCATTTAGAGAACCTCTAGATTATTACTTTTTACTCTGACAATGTCAGAAGGACATTTTTTTGCCAAAGATGCATTGACCAGGAGAGTGGGGCTGCTTCTATGGTAAATTGGGATGGCTTATAAATAGTGGACTTATCATATGAGTCAAATAATACAAAAACATCAGTGTGGCTAATCATGGAGGTATGAGATCACACTTAGTCAACAGGAATATTTACCATAGTAAGACGGAAGCAATGACAAGATGCACATGATTTATTTGATATAACTCAATTTCCATCTGTCCCCTCAGCTATTGATTGTATACACGTTGCTCTCCAGGCAGCTAGCCACAGTGTGGGCATACACCATTCAGGAACAGGAAGTACTTTCTCTCCCTCAGCGTGTAGGTGGCACGCTTTGATAAGTGTCAGAAAGGGATGATGCAGAAAAATATCCTGAATTTCTTTGAAAAACATCCTATACTTTCTCAGGAAGGTTTGATTAAAGTTGAGGCCAATTATTAGTCTTTGAAGTCTCTACATTTTCTTTGAACAGCTATGGATGCTTTAGGTGATTATTTTGCCAGGCCCACATATTTGACCACAAATGTATTTACTTTTGTAGTCAATGCTTTAGTCAGTTGAAAAAATGTAATCCTGTTATTCTAGTTGAGGAAGAAATCATTTTTGCCAAGCAAGAAGCAAACTGAACCTATCTTTCAAAAGACCATCAGCATCCTCATCATCACTATTTATTGGGTACCTTCTGTGTGCAGAACACTGTATTAGGAATTTGGGACATGCCACCACATAAAGAGCCTGGCCTGTGCCTTCGAGGAGATAGAACACAAATCTCATTGGAGGTTATTTGAGGAGGGGAATGTGTTGGGTTCTGAAAAGCTTTTTGAGACTACGATACATGCAGCTGTATGTAGGATAGCTTGAAGAGGGAAGACACTTGATTCAAACTCGTTCCGTTTCTGAATGATTTGGGGTCATTTTATTCATTTTTTCTTGTTAGAAATCAACTTGCTTGATAGTTTCATCTCTGAAGCTTCCCAGCTGGTGCCTCTGAGGGTTACCAGCAGATAAGGCAGTGCTCTGCACACAGTAAGCGCTCAATAAATACGATTGAATGAATAAGGCAGAGATGTGTGTCTGCCCAATTCTGCCGTAACATATGTTTTCACTACACATTTTGGCTAGAATGCTATTAAGGGATTAGGGGGCTGGGGGATTTTTGACCAACAGCATGAGCTGGTTTGAGCTCTGTGTGATTGGAACAAATCACTTGTGCTCATATGCGTGAATGTGCATGTGTGTGAGAAGCAGCGTGGCCTAGTGGAAAGAGCATGGGCCTGGGGGTCAGAGGACCTGAGTTCTAATCCCGACTCTGCCATTTGCCTGCTGTGTGGCATTGGGAGAGCTGCTTGACTTCTCTGTGCCTCAGTTTCCTCATCTGTTAAATGGGGATTAAATCTTCCCTAGTACTTAAACTGTGAGCCCCATGGGACACGGAGACCATGTTCAACATGATTATCTTATATCTGCTGCAGTGCTTAGTACAGTCCTTGGTACGTAGCAAGTGCTTAACCAATATCACTGTTATTATTAGTAATATTATGCAACACAAACAGATGAGTATTTCAGTGAAAGTCTTCCTTAACACAAGGTTTTTCAAGATCATGACCCTTGTGTTATAGGAGAAATGGGCATGATTTCCTTAGTTGGAAATTCTTCTTATTATTGTTTCTTGTGCAAGACAGACATGATTTGTGGAGAATTACATCAATAATGTGTATGCCTGGGGGAGGCTCACTGAGGGAGCCAATACAGGAAATAATATGGTAATGGTAATAATAGCATTTATTAGGCCTTACTGTTTGCAGAGTCCTGTACTAAACTTTAAGAAAAAATGTGCAGTTGGGAATTAGACACAGTTCCTATCCCTAGGGGGAAAGTACTGAACAGAACTTTTTTATTCATTCATTCAATTGTATTTATTGAGCGCTTACTGTTTGCAGAGCACTGTACTAAGTGCTTAGAAAGTACTATTTGGCAACATATAGAGATAGTCCCTACCCAACAATGGGCTCACGGTCTAGAAGGGGGAGACAGACAGCAAAACAAGTAGACAGGTGGGAAAGTACTGCACAGATCTTTTTTATGGTATTTAAATGCTTACTATGTGCCAGGCCCTGTACTAAATGCTGGGGTGGATACAAGCTAATCAGGTTGGACACATGTACCTGTCCCACATGGGACTCACAGTCTTAATCCCCATTTTACACATGAGGTAACTTAGGCACAGAGAAGTGAAGTGATTTGCCAAAGGTTGCCCAAGAACCCAGGTTCTTCTGGCTCCCAAATCCATGCTCTATCCAGTAGGCCACACTGCTTCTTTATATTAATATTGATGGGCTCAATCTTCACTAGTCCCCAGCTCTTAAATGTCATCATGAAATCCGCCATCATTCTGGTCATGTCTTCCCATCCATAGGTCTTCATGCCTCATCCACAGCTGGAAGAAATGAGGGGGAAAAGAGAGACAATGGCACCAAATTGATTGCTAATCAGGGCCCTTAGTTGTCATCCTTCCTGGGATGCAGCCACTGGTGATTTTTGATTATGGCAACAAAGCCTGGCAAGGACTTGGCAGCAGCCTGCCACTTTGTTGGCAAGATGAAGAGCCTTGGATGTGAACTTCCCCAAGTGCCACCCTCACCTCCTCAATTCTCCCTTGCTCTCGTGTTCACATTTGCCTCCTTCCCAAGGGCAGCGAACCTGATCCTAGCAGGTGTCCTGGTTCCCAATGCCACTGTTGTGGCCTGACCTAATGCCAGTTAAGAGCAACATTTGGGCAGTTTTCTCCCCATGGTCACCACTCCTTTGTTCCCACATCTTTGACTCCTCAAAGAAAATACTCAGTGTCCCTATTTGGCAGACAGTTAAGCTCATTGTGGACAGAGAATGTGTCTGTTTATTGTACTCTTCCCAAGTGCTTAGTACAGTGCTCTGCACATGGTAAGTGCTCAAAAAATATGATTGACTGACTGTTAAAGGCTAAGAAACTAAGCAGAACTAGTTACAGAACTAGGAGTGGAGTTGGGATTTTCAACTTTCCAGCCAGTATTGATTCCAATGAAACAAAAAAAGGTTGCTCCAATCAGAGCTCAATCAGATCATAACTGGAGATCTAGTTGAGGCAAAACAACTAGTATCATCCTCACCTGAATATTTCTCTTGTATTCCCTATGTTAGTATCTATCCTTACCATCAGGCCACTCCAAGGTAGTGGAGTCTCTTGTATTTGATGATGCCTTTAGCCAAATCAAGGCTGGAAGCCACTGGCCAGAGAGCTTGCTTCATGGAGCATTCAGATCCTGTTCTATTTTACATGTTTTCTGCTCAGAAGTTATTCTCTTTTGCCATTCATAACTCACCAGTTTTGGCTTCTTTATTCATAAGGACTCTCTTCTGCTACCTTTCCTGGATTCACAAAAAAGGAAACACTGGGTGGCTTGCTCCCAAAACTCACTGTTTCACACATAAATCAAAGCTGAGTTTTACAGGCAGTAACGCCTGCTCTCCCTCTCTATAAAAAGATATTCTTTCCCTACTAAAGAGTGACAGTGTGATCAAATATTGTGTTCTCTGGGAAGAAGGCGGCAGATTTCACTGCAAAAGCTGTAGTTTCTCTTGAAACTGTGAAATTTCACACTAGACCAAATTGACAATTTTGATTTTTTGCAATACATTTACCAAAGAAAAAGTTTTCCACAGCTATTCAAGTAATGTTTCCCTTCTCTGCTGTACCTTTTTTGTTTTGTTTTTGTTATCAAGAGTATGTCTGATTTGAGGTTTTAGGGAGTTGAAGGTCTTTTAGGTACTGTAGCCCAGCTTTTTATTGAATTTTAGGGCATGGTAGCCAACTCTTTGTTAAAGTTCAACTTAACCCCAGAAAAAAAATTAGAACTACAGTAAACAGCATTTGTTGAGCATTCTCTGTGTGTAGAGCACCATAGAAAAGTATCCCATTTTATTTCCACAATATTTTATGCTTTCCTCCTATGTTTTGCTTCTCTCTCCTCTCCTCCACAGTGTAACAGAGGTCCTCTTCTGTAGCTTGCATAGGCTGCCGGTGTCTAGGGAGACTATTCGAGAAGAATGGAGGAAGGCCTGGTGTGCTTCCTCAAGGTTTTGGACCTCTCTACTAAACCTTTACTTCTCTTCTAAGTGTAGCTAGATTGGGCCATATCTTTTACCAGCAACAACTGGGTTTGAACTAAAAGGCCTTGCCTTCACTCTTAACAGGAAACTTTCACTGGAGCTCGACGTGCTAAAAGCAGAGGCAACCAGAACTGACCAAGAGCTTCCTTGTTTGACAATGGCACAGGAATGAGAAGCTGGGATAGCTATACAGCAGGATGCTTGTTTCACACAAAGCATTCTGATTAAAGCAAAGGCTGCAACAACCAATGTCCTAATCCCAGAAAAGTGGGTAGCTCTGGCTCAAGGCCAGGAGTATGGTCCTGGTTCTGGGGCAAAAGGAGTCCTGCCCTAAGGCCAATTAATGTCCTTTAAAAGCTATCAATTTAGATATTTCAGAATCACTTGAAACCTTTTCAAAAACTAGCAATGAAGCCAGCTTGTTTGTTTGAAGAGGCCAGTTTCATCCAATGGGGTCCTGCCCCAGGACCCTAAAATAGTTCCCAGGTTGTAAATCTGTTTGGAGTCGTCTGTGTTGGCATTTTCTCGTTTTAATATGGAAAACCATCACTCTCTATCTTGCTTGCTGAAGTCAGGGAGCTTTGAGAGGCTGGACTTTGACTACTTTTCTTCACAAATCCCTCCTTGTTTTGAAGCTTGCCCCTTTAGCTTTTGCTGCCCATAGCTGCTCCTAGATTTTCCATGTTTGGAGATGGAGGTTCCACCTGAGAGGAGATGTTTATGCCTTACTCAGTGTCAATTTTGATTTATATAGTAATATCTTCTAGATCTGAGAAACTGTGCTCTCTGCCACCAGTTGGTCATCTATCATTCCATTAGAGGAAGGCTGCTAAATTGACACAAGACTGGCTAATGCCTTGTGTTTCCTCAGGCCGTTTATGTGCTGTCTCCACCAGTAACACTAAGGTGTGTCACTAATAGATGGCAGAAAGTGACCTACCCATGAACCTGACCCTTTAGTAGCATGACAGACCTCTAAAGGTCTTTGTTTTTCCCAACACAGATTTGAAAAATGCCTTCTTTCATAGTTGGGAAAATGTATCTGAGTTTCCCTCTTCGGTAGGCAGAAGTAAAAATGAAAAACATCCTCCTATCTACATATTGGCCTAATGCTTATTATCAGTGTCAAATACTCTCTAGTAGGCTAGCTGGAAAGTGGTCTTTACATATTATTGAGATCTACTCCCACTGAATAGTTTAGTTTCCAGGCAATCTGGGATTTATTTAATCAAATAGCAATATAGAAACAGCTTGATCTCAATTTTTGATCTGTACTTTGAAGGGAAGGCAAATTCACTCTGAAACACTGGATGAGGCCAACATGCTGTGCCACATACAAGTCACCGCTGCATATTCTAGCTATGCCACCTTGATTCCATCAAACCTCAGCCTTATGGGCCTGAACAGAGTTAGGGGAATTGGGCTTCTTAGAGTTGAACTAAAACCTCTTTGGAGGTACTAGGAATTTGATTGTTAAAGTTAATATTTGTGTTAATTATTACAAATTTCATTACTTTTCATCAGAGTCATTTTTAATTGATCAGATTTAAATTACTGTGGTAACAGCTTAGATTCAGAAATTATATTTGGAACAATGTTTAAAAACTCACAATAAATTCAAGTTGAAAACTCCATTCTGGAATGATTTCTGTAGATTATTTGCCTCATTCGTAGTCAGTCAATCATTTTGTTTGAGTGCTTACTGTGTAGAGAGTACCGTACTAGACACGTTCCCTGCTCACAATGAGTTTACAGTCTAGAGGACTAGATGTAACTATGCTTGTCTAAATAATAGTAATAATAATACTTATGGTATTTGTTAAGTGCTTGCTATGTGCCAGGCACTGGAATAAGCGCTAGGGTGGATGCAAGCAAATTGGGTTGGACACAGTTCCTGTCCCATGAGGGGCTCACAGTCTCAATCCCCATGTTACAGATGAACTGAGGTACAGAGAAGTAAAGTGGCTTGCCCAAGGTCACCCAGCAGACAAGTGGCAGAACTTGGATTAGAACCCATGTCCTTCTGACTCTCAGGCCCATGCTCTATTCACTATAGCATGCTGCTTCAGAATTTTATAGTTTATAGGTGAGTCCACATGAATTCTTCCAATAGATTCTTGACTTTGGGGTAATCGTAATAACTATTAAAGGCAAATGTCATACAACTGATCCAACAGAGTCTGACTTCCTGCTATCAAGCCAGCTCTCTGGTCTATGGTTACTGAGGGGCCACACCCAACTCTCTGGTGCTGCAGAGGAGAGAGTAAGCCCACCTAAAATATACCTCCTCCAACAATCTTTCCCTGCTGAATTTCCCAGTACCCTGAGCCCTATCATCCCTTTCAGCTAAGTCTAGTACTAATGAACTCATTTATGACCCCCTTCACACTCTCCATGTCCCCTCAATTTAAGTATTTATGACCACTCTAGTTGAAAACATTTTTACATTTGTTTCCTCTTTTTGGAGTGTAAGCTACTCCTGGGTGGGTGGGGGGTGTCATTTTATCATTCTGTCCTTCCCAAGTACCTAATATAATAGAGTGCATTGCACTATAGGCTGCGTCCCTACTCTGTCTTCTTCCAATAGATCTAATAATAATGATTTTTATAGTAAGTGCTTAGTTCAGTGATGTGCACACAGTAAGTACTCAATAAATACTGTTGATTGGTATTTAAGTGCTTTCTATTTTGCCAACCAATGTCCTAAGCACCGGGGTAGATACAAGTTAATCAGGCTGTACACAGTCTGTCTTGTATGGAGCGCACCAGTCTGAGTGAACAGGTATTGAATCTCCACTGTACAGATGAGGAATCTGAGGTTAGAAGTAAAGTTTGCATGAAGAACTTTGCCCATGGTCACACAGCAGGCGAATGGCAGAATCAGGACCTTCTTATCTCTTAGAGTGGTGGTGATTTTGTGTCAGAGAGGTACGCAGCATGGCTATCATGTTAATTGGTAGAATAGCTATTGACATGCACTACCAACCACACGTCAGGCCCAAGGCCAATGTGAGGAGGTTAGTGGCTCAGGGATAATCAACATTTTGCAATCCGACTTAGTTCAGCTGGCAGAGGGGCAAGGCGTGGCTAAATAGTGGAACTTGTTGCTGCTGCAGTAGTTCTGCTTTGTTGAAAACCAGCCCTTTCCCTCCTGACTTAGCCCATGCTGTGGTCTCATACAGATCCAAGCTTGGTCTGGGAAAGGGGTGGTTTGAGGAATCAAACTTCTGCAGTGGCAGGTCATTCTGCTCTTTAAACCCTCCAGCTCCTGACCCCAACATCTCCCTGCCTCCTGTGTAATCATCTCCAATCCATGCTTCACTCTACTGCCTGACTTGTTTTTCTTTTAGAAAAAAAAAATTGTTCAGTCTATCTACACACTTCTCAAAAACCTCCAATGATTGCCCATCCACCTCCACATTAAACAGAAACTCCTTACTATTGGCGTTAAGGCACTCAATCAACTCTCTCTCTCCTACGTTACCTCATAAATCTCCTACTGTACCTCAACTCACACATTTTGTTCTTTTAAAGCAAACCTAAATCTCTGTATCTCGATCCCTTGCCCATGCCCTTCCTCTGTTCTGAAGTTCCCTTTCCCTTCATAGCTAATGGACCACCACTCTCCTCACCTTCAGAGCTCTCCTAAAATAACATCTTCTTCAAGAGGCCTTCCCTGACTAAACCCTCACTTCTTCATCTCCTATGCATGCACTGGATCTATGCCCTTTAAGCACTTGATATTCAGTCCATCGTCAACCCCACAGCACTTATGTACATATCCTTATACCCTGCCATTTCCCCCACCTGCAGTTTATTTCAATGTCAGTCTTCCCTTCTAGAATGTAAACTCCTTGTGGGCAGGGATCATGTCTATCGGACCTGATTGTCTTGTATCTATCCCAATGCTCAGTACAGTGCCTGAAACTTAGTAATTGCTTAAATTAATACCACAATTATTATTATAATTACTAACTCTGTGGTACTCTCCCAAGTGCTTAGTACAGTTCTTGGCACACAGCTCAAGAAATACCATAGATTGATTGACTGAGTCCAGGGCTGTTAAATGCATGTTTGACCAGAGCCACCAAATCCCTTGATGCAGTCATCCAGAAGTCTAGCATGGCTAAATGGAAAGACTACAGGCTTTGGAGTCAGAGGTCATGGGTTCAAATCCCCACTCTGCCAATTGTCAGCTGTGTGACTTTGGGCAAGTCAACTTCTCTGTGCCTCAGTTACCTCATCTGTAAAATGGGGATGAAGACTGTGAGCCCCCCATGGGACAACCTGATCACCTTGTAACTCCCCAGTGCTTAGAACAGTGCTTTGCACATAGTAAGCACTTAATAAATGCCATTATTATTATTTATAGATGATGCAAATTCTGGAGTGCATGTAAGAAACAAGGACTGTGGCCAACCTAATTGACTTGTAAGCACCCCAACATTTACAACAGGGTTTGACACATAGTAATCACTTAACAAATACCATAAAAAAGAAAAAAATAAAATATTTACTAAAATTTAGGTTGGTTTAACTGAGTCAGCATAGGGCTTTGAGTTGGTGATTGACCTGAATAGAACTGAAATCACACAGCAGTCTGACCCAGGAAAAGATTTTCTTAGCAACACAGATCTAAAAGTTGTTACTGAATTCTGCTATGCAGGCAAGTCACTAGCCAAAGATGCATTGCTTGACAAGGAAATAGAAAAAAGAATCAAGAAAGCCAGCATGTCCTTGGGACACCGAATGACAAAGGTGACAAAGTAAAACTTCTGACTGAACTGATGGATTATGTTGCAGTAGTAATGACTAATTTTTTACCTGGTTGTAAAGGTCACATCAGGTTTCTTAAGTACTCACTACTATCCCAAATAGTCCATACTCAGTGTTAAATTAGGATCACTACCAAGAAGGTCTGAGAATGCAGCCAGTCTATCAACAGTACACCAATCAATAGTATTTATTGAGCACTTATAATAATAATGATGACATTTATTAAGCGCTTACTATGTGCAAAGCACTGTTCTAAGCGCTGGGGAGGTTACAAGGTGATCAGGTTGTCTCACAGGGGGCTCACAGTCTTAATCCCCATTTTTACAGATGAGGTAACTGAGGCTCAGAGAAGTTAAGCGACTTGCCCAAAGTCACACAGCTGACAATTGGCGGAGCCGGGATTTGAACCCATGACCTCTGACTCCAAAGTCCGTGCTCTTTCCACTGAGCCACACTGCTTGCAGAGCACTGTACTAAGCACTTGGGAAAGTACATTATAGAACTGAAACAATGATTTCAGCAACTCAACTGAGAAGCATCGTGGCTTGGTGGAAAGAGCACAGGCCTGGGAGCCAGAGGATCTGGGTTCTAATCCCTGCTCCACCACTTGTCAGCTGTGTGACCTTGGACAAGTCACTTTAAAAAAAAAGGTATTTGTTAAGCCCTTATTTTATGCCAGGCATTGTACTAAGTGCTGGGGTAGATACAAGGTAATCAGGTTGAACACAGTCCATGTCCCACATAGGGCGCACAGTCTTAATCCCCATTTTACAGATGAGGTAACTGAGACACAGTTCTGACTCCCAGGCCTGTGCTCTATCCCCTGGGCCATGCTACTTCTTACTCTCCTACTTAGAATGTGAGCTCCATGTGGGTCCTGATTATCTTGAATCTACCCTATCACTTAATTCAGTTCCTGGCATGTACCACAGTTACCAAATACCACAATTATTAATTATTATCCTATCCAAAGGCAGGACTTCCTGACCAAGATATCTGCCTGGCCTGCCACCTTACTTGTTCGGGAACTGATCTTGCAGTATGTTGCTTGTACACAGCTTCCTCATCTTCTTCTCAAAAGCAACAACTGGGATAAACAGAAGAGTGGAGATAGCAGTGTGCAGAGTTGCAGAGCAGGTCGCTGTAGGTAATTGGCAGTAAAAGGAAAAAGTGGCTTCCCTAATTACATTCTAAATTACAGCTATTGTTCAATCCATTCCTTAAAAGTTCATGATGCATTCAAGAAGAAAAGTCCTTTCTTGGGGAGTACATACACATATATACACACAGGAGACACTTGTGTACGGATCACCTTGCAAATTATGGATTTTAAAATGTGCACATTAATGGTAATAAACCTAGAAAAATGAAACAGATGATTCTGCAGTAATTGTTTTTTAGATACTGTAATAATTCATGATAATTGCCTGCAAAGCAGTTTCCCTTTGTCTACCAGGATAAATACATTAAAGTCATGTTCTGTACTTTTTTACAATCTATTAACATAATAACATGCTCTAAAATATGCATCCCTGTTATCTAAAAGTGTCTGATATTGGTCCATTAGGCACCTTTGTCTCACAAACTGCTAATGGCTCTGTTTCTGGGCATACTCTGAGCTTCCTATATATATGTGTGCTACCAACTGGTCTAGCGGAAGCTTCGGGGGCTGTTTGATAAAAGTATTAATAATGCACCTGGATTCTAGCTGCTTTTGCTCTAAAATTGCTTTCACCCCTACATGAATGGAAAAGTCATCTTGATAAATTTAGCTGTGCACCAAGTTATAACCAATGTGCACATAATTTTAATAAAATTAGCTAGCAAAATAATTCCATCATTAGCATTTATTATTTTTCTCAAACCATGTAATTAAATATCATATTAGGAATAGATATTTTTCTTTTTATCCATTTATTAACTATGGGGTTTAATTTGAAGCTGTATGATATGCATCTACTTATATTTAAATTAGGAAGGCTTTAATGATACCTGAAGAATTAGAAAAGTAATTGGTTACCTAAACTGAGGGAATTCACAGTAAATGAGATATCATTGTGTTTACTCAAGCTCTGTCATAATCCAAGAACTGTTGTATAATTAGCTAAATTATACAGGGAAAAATTAGACACTCATTATTTACTTTTCTTGGGCATATTGTGTGTGGGGAAAAAATCATTGTATACATGAGATTAATTCTTATGGAGGACAGTGTCTAATTTTAATACCATTCTAGAATTTTGGACTAAATGTTTTTTTTCCATCCCATATATTTAATAAGATGGAGCTTTATCCATAAGTTTACAATTGTGCAGGGCTCTCAGTGCAGTTAAGCTGCAGTTGTGGCTTGGAATGAAGAAACATTTCATATGACAGAACTGGTCCCCACTATAAGAACTTAAAGGCTTTACCTTTAAGCAACAACCAACTCCTTTTTATTCATTCATTCAATCTTATTTTTTGAGCACTTACTGTGTGCAGAGCACTGTACTAAGTGCTTGGGAAGTACAAGTCAGCAACATATAGAGATGGCCCCACCCAACAATGGGCTCCTTTTCAAAATGTTGGCTTCCATCATGTAGAGATGTAGTGATTTCCTAAGGCTATATATGGACAAGACTAGAACCTAGGTTTCCTGATTCTAGCTCTGGAATGGTGGTGATGGTAGTTGGAGTAGAACAGTGCCCATTGCTTAGAACAGTGCTTGGCACATAGTAAGTGCTTAACAAATACCATAATTAATACTATAATTAAATAGGAGTGGTGGAACCTGGTAATAATAATAATAATAATAATAATAATAATAATAATAATAATAATAATAATAATTGTACTGTTTAAGTGCTTCTTATGTGCCAGGCACTGTACTAAGCACTGGGGTGGATACAAGGAAATAATAATAATTTTGGTATTTAAGTGCTTACTATGTGCCAAGCACTGTTCTAAGCACAGGGGTAGATACAAGGTCACCGGATTGTCCCACATGTGGCTCACAGCCTTAATCCTCATTTTACAGATGAGGTAACTGAGGCCCAGAGAAGTTAAGTGACTTGCCCAAAGTCACAGAGCTGACAAGTGGCGGAGCCAGGATTAGAACCCATGACCTCTGAATCCCAGGCCCGTGCTCTTTCCACTAAGCCACATTGCTTCTCTAATGGGGTCCAAATGGAGTTAGACGTGGTTCTTGTATCACATGGAACTCTGTCTTAATCCCCATTTTACAGATGAGGTAACTGAGGCACAGAAAAGTAAAGTGACTTTCCCAAGGTCACACAGCTGACAAGTGGTGGACCTAGGATTAGAACCCAGGTCTTTCTGAGTCCTAGGCCTGTGCTCTATCCACTAGGCCATGCTGGGATTCAGAAGACTTGGGTTCTAATTCCCTCTAGACTGTAAACTCGTCCGCTTGACTGCAAGACTGTAAGATTAGGAAGGCTTTAATGATACCTGAATAATTAGAAAAATAATTGGTTACCTAAACTGAAGGAATTCACAACAAACGAGATATCATTATATTTACCCAAGCTCTGTCATAATCCAAGAACTGTTGTATAATTAGCTGACTTTCCGTGACTTTCCCATCTCTGTTGATGGCACTACCATCCTTCCCGTCTCACAAGCCCACAACCTTGGTGTCATCCTCGACTCCGCTCTCTCATTCACCCCTCACATCCAAGCCGTCACCAAAACCTGCCGGTCTCAGCTCCGCAACATTGCCAAGATCCGCCCTTTCCTCTCCATCCAAACTGCTACCCTGTTCATTCAAGCTCTCATCCTATCCCGTCTGGACTACTGCACCAGCCTTCTCTCTGATCTCCCATCCTCGTGTCTCTCTCCACTTCAATCCATACTTCATGCTGCTGCCCGGATTATCTTTGTCCAGAAACGATCTGGGCATATTACTCCCCTCCTCAAAAACCTCCAATGGCTACCAATCAATCTGCGCATCAGGCAGAAACTCCTCACCCTGGGCTTCAAGGCTCTCCATCACCTCGCCCCCTCCTACCTCACCTCCCTTCTCTCCTTCTACTGCCCAGCCCGCACCCTCCGCTCCTCCGCCGCTAATCTCCTCACCGTACCTCGTTCTCGCCTGTCCCGCCATCGACCCCCGGCCCACGTCATCCCCCGGGCCTGGAATGCCCTCCCTCTGCCCATCCGCCAAGCTAGCTCTCTTCCTCCCTTCAAGGCCCTGCTGAGAGCTCACCTCCTCCAGGAGGCCTTCCCAGACTGAGCCCCTTCCTTCCTCTCCCCCTCGTCCCCCTCTCCATCCCCCCCATTTTACCTCCTTCCCTTCCCCACAGCACCTGTATATATGTATATATGGTTGTACATATTTTTTACTCTATTTATTTTACTTGTACATATCTATCCTATTTATTTTATTTTGTTGGTATGTTTGGTTTTGTTCTCTGTCTCCCCCTTTTAGACTGTGAGCCCACTGTTGGGTAGGGACTGTCTCTATGTGTTGCCAATTTGTACTTCCCAAGTGCTTAGTACAGTGCTCTGCACATAGTAAGCGCTCAATAAATACGATTGATGATGATGATTAGCTAAATTATATAGGGGAAAAGACTGCAAGATCTTCCTGTATTCACTCTATCTTATTTATTGAGCACTTACTGTGTGAAGAGTACTGTACTAGGCACTTGGGAAATACAATTCTATACTGTAAGCTCATTGAGGACAGGAAATGTGTCTGTTTATTGTTGTATTGTACTCTCCCAAGTGCTTAGTACTGATTGAATGAATGACTCTGCCAGTTGCCTGCTGTATGACCTTGCTCAAGTCACTTAACTTCTCTTTACCTCAGTTGCCTCATCTATAAAATGGGGATTCAATGCCTATTCTTCTGTCCTACTTAGAATGTGAGCCCCATGAGGGACAGGGACTGTGTCCAACCTGATTGCCTGACAAGTACTTAAATACCATAATTATTGTGATTACTATTATTACTTGACACATAGTCACTGCTTAACAAATGCCGTAGAAATAATATAATAATAATAATAATAATAATAATAATAATAATAATATGGAATCTAGAACAGGGTTTGACTACTTCTACCCAACAACCCCCCCCCAGGGGGCTGGGCCTTTGGGTCGGGCTGACAAGGGCAGGGCTCCAGGGCATTGGTCAAGTCTTGTGGCATATCACTCAGGGGCTGGGCTAGTGGTAGGTCAGAGGTGTTGCTCTTCCTACCTAAATTCCCTCTAGGTAGCCTCACCCAGTAGGAGCCCTTCATTTAAGTAGGTGCTCAATCAGGATGATTCTGTCACCGTTTCTGTGTGGCCTTAGTGGAAAGATCATTTACCTGGGAATCAGAGGACCCTTGGTTCTCACTTGTCACAGTAAATACCATTGATTGATTAACTGATTGTTTGCTCCTCATGGGCAGGGTATGTATCTACCAACTCTGTTGCCTCAGTGGAAAGAGTATGGGTTTGGGAGTCAGAGGTTGTGGGTTCTAATCCCAGCTCTGCCACTTGTCAGCTCTGTGACTTTGGGCAAGTCACTTAACTTCTCTGTGCCTCAGTTTCCTCATCTGTAAAATGGGGATTAAGACTGTGAGCCCCACGTGGGACAACCTGATTACCTTGTATCTCCCCCAGTGCTTAGAATACTGCTTGGCACATAGTAAGCACTTAACAAATACCATCATTATTATTGTCTTGTACTCTGCTGAGTACAGTGTTCTGCACACAGTAAGCGGTCAAATACCATTGATTGATATCGAGCACCAAATGAGTACTATGCACAGTACTAAGTGCTTGAGTACTTGGGATTGAGAAGGACCTAGTTCTGCTACTTGTCTGCTGTGTGACCGTGGGCAAGTCACTTAACTTCCCTGTGCCTCAGGTGCCTCATCCATAAATTGGGGATTAAGACCATGAGCCACATGTGGGACATGAACTGTGTCCAATCTCATTAGCTTGTATCTGTCCTAGCACTTAGTTCAATGTCTGGCACATTGTAAGTACTTAACAAATACCATAAAAAACAAAACCAGAAACAAGTGCCTTGTCTCCAAGGAGCTTACTGTCTAATGGGGGAGACAAACATGCCAAATATTTACAAATTTGTGGGGAGCAGTCGGAAGAACAAGCATCAGACAGGGAATAGAACGAATATGCCAGGCCATTCATGAACTGAACCAGAACTGTCTCAATCAATCAATCAATCAATTGTATTTATTGAGTGCTTACTGTGTGCAGAGCACTGTACTAAGCGCTTGGGAAGTACAAGTTGGCAACATATAGAGACAGTCCCTACCCAACAGTGGGCTCACAGTCTAAAAGACTCATGGAATGGGGTAAATGGAAAAGAAAGTGTTGAACACTGGAGGGAGAACCCCATCGGAGTAAAAGTGAGGTGCTCTGAGAGATGGTCAGTGCAGGCACAGCATGCATGTCACTTTGGAATTTTCCCCCGTGGAGAGAGCAGTGAGTGCTGCTATGCACTACCACTTAAGAATACAGAAAAAGAGCAGCCATTACTGTGGCTCTATCATCTAGATTCTGCTCACCTGGAACCTGCTCCATAGAGTCACACTGCCAATTAGCTTCAGGAAAAACACCCCAGCTATTGGTCTCCTCTCCTTCCCCTTTCCTCTGCTGCTAACCAGCTGATAGGAAACAGATGATGGCAAGACTGGTAAGCAGTGTGGGCCTAGGAGTCAGGAAACCTACCTTCTAATGTCAACTTTGCCACTCACCCACTTTGTGAGCTTGGGCAAGTAACTCAACTTCTCCGTGCCTCCATTTCTGCATCTGTAAAATTGGGATGAAACTGCTGTTCTCCTTCCCCCTTAGACTGTGAGCCCCATGTGGGAGAGGGACTGTGTCTGTCTGGCCTGATTATCTTGTATCTATCCTGGAACTTAGTACAGTGCTTGGTACATAGTAAGTGTTTAACAAACTTACCATTATTATTAACATAGAGGTTCTAGGGGATACAGCCCAAAGCCTTGGGGCAAAGTGGGTGGGCAGCCATGGGCATAGCCACTGCCCCCACGTTTACTTGAAACCCACCCACAAATGAAGCTGACTTGCGCGTGCTTTCTCTTAGCTCCCAATGATCCTCTCTGGCCATGATCATATCCCAGGAACTCTAGAAGGAATATCACAGCAGGGGGGCAGTGCTAACCCATGGCAGGTAAGCTGCCATTGCCTTCTAGACTGGGCAGCAGGGACCAAGTGGGGGAAGTGGAGGGGAAGTGGAAAGGCTAGGTGCTGCCTTGTCACCATCGTATCCCCGAGGAGAGCTCCAGGGTTGCCCTGCAGGTGGGCATCAGAGTGGGTTCCCTGCTTCCTAGGGGCATTTTCTGGAAGCCTGGTGGCTGGTGCCCCCCTGTCCCTGTTTTGCGGGTTCTTCCTCTAGTTGCCAGGCTGCACACAAATGGTGATTGGGGGGATGAGATGATGTTGCTGCCCATGGTGAGCCCTGGGTGGGGAAGGGCTTGCCTGTTCAAGGCACCCCTGGAGTCTAAGCCAATCCTGAGAGTGAAGGAAGGCTCATTCCCTTCATTTACCTTCTCTACAGCCTGCATTTCAGAATCTTCAGACCCATAGAGCCCTTTGTTGTTTCCCCTATCTTTTCCCTCTTCCAGGCAAAGCTGCATTTTACCACACCAAGCTCCCAGGGAAGGTATTCATACCAATGTATTGAACCTGGGTTCACCCAAACATTTTCTGGGTTGCAATCCACTAGTAATGTTCCTTGCCAAGCAGCAAAGTAGTGCCCCTCTCAGGGTCGCACCTGGAGAGTTTCCAGTACTCTACCAATCTCGACTATGGGAGGGAGAGTCAAGCAGAGGCACACCCATTCCATTCCTACCTTGGGCAGTGGCTAATGAGTGGAAGGCAATCTGCTATAAGTCAAAACTCACCTGTGCTGAGCAGCAGCAGCATGGGAGAGAGTCGAGAGCAGAGACTTAAGTTGACTGCATGGAAGGAGGCAATGGTAAACCACTTTGGTATTTTTACTAAGAAAACTCTATGGCTATACTACCAGAATGATTGCAGGTGGAGGTGGGGTATTCTGGGAGAGATGTGTCCATCGCATCGCTATGAGGCTGAGATGACTCGATGCCATAAAACAAGACAACCAAAGTAGAGGCAGAAAGGAAGCACCAAACCCTGACAGCAACAAGATGTCCAGGGTATGTAGAAAGGGGAAGGAAAAAGGGTCCAAAAGTCCTGGGTGTGAGTTGAGGCCAAGAAGGAGGCAGTCAGCAGAAACATCCTTTTTGTTACACAGGAATCTCTGGCTATAATAAAAATAATAACAATGATGGTATTTAAGTACTTACTATGTGCCAAGCACTGTTCTAAGCACTGGGGTAGATATGAAGTAATCAGGTTGGACACAGTCCCTGTCCCATATGGGGCTCACAGTGTTAATCCCCATTTTACAGATGAGGTAACTGAGGCACAGAGAAGTCAAGTGACTTGCCCAAGGTCACACAGCAGACAAGTGGTGGAGTCAGGATTAGAACCCACATCCTTCTGACTCCCAGGCCCATGCTCTATCCACTAGGCCACATTGCTATTCAGGGACCTCCAAACGGGAGAAAAGGAAAATATTTTCCCAGTCTAGTCCCATTATCTCTCCCTGGGGCTCTGGAAATGCAGGAGAATTGAAAAGTTTTTTTGAGAGTTCAGGCAATTGCCTGGTAATTTAGGAGTAGAGATGCAAGGTGGGACAGGTGAGAGTTTGTGGTATTTAAGGAAGGATTTAACATGATGTAACAAGGCAGGGAAGCAGGGAACTCTTTAGAACCCAGTCCACAGTGGACAAAGAAAGTTAGAATATGCTAATGCAGGGAGTTTGGTGAAGGACTGACTGTGTATATTCATTCATTAAATCATATTTTATTGAGCGCTTACTGTGTGCAGAGCACTGTACTAAATGCTTGGAAAGTACAATTCAGCAATAAAGAGAGACAACCCCTGCCCACACCGGGCTTACAGCCTAAAAGAGGGGAGACAGACATCAAAACAAGCAAACAGGCATCAATATAAATAAATAGAATTATAGATATGTACATATATATACAAGTGCTCTGGGGCAGGGAGAGGAGGGTAGAGCATACAAGCCAAGAAAGAGTTTGTGTGTCTGCTTCTCTTTTCCTAGTTCTGGGGAATGATAGAGAGGGACAAGGTAGGCAGTCTGCTTTAGTGCAGAATGAAGGAGAGCAAGAAAATGGGGAGAGAAGTGGGGTAGAGGGGACATGATAATAGAGGAACAGAAGAGCAGGATGAAAGAGGGGAATGCCAAGAGCTCTGGGGTAAATGGAAAAGGGAATGTTGAACTGTGGCAGGAGAAACTCATCTAAGCACTTATTACAGTGCTCTGCATACAGTAAGTGCTCAATAAATATGATTGAATGAATCTAGGTCAGTGCAAGCAGCAACCAGGACCCTGCTTCAGTGGAATCCAACAAGATCAGAGCCCTGAGAAAGCTTTCCTGACTGCTGGACAGTGGGGGTCAGCGTTCAGTGTGAGCAGGAGAGGAGGCTGAAGGTAATGGGAGCAGAGGGATTAGGAGCTAAGTGGAACTTGGTGGGAGACCAAGGGCTCTGGACAGAATCCTGCTGGAGCAATGAGGGGAGAATTTTATGCAGATCTGCATGCTGACTTTTCTCGCTGGCAGCTTGAGGATGCAGGGAGCCTGTTTCTCTGGCAACTCTGAAGTAGCAGCTTGGTTCCCTTCTGAGCAATCTGACAAGTGGGTGATAACCCCAGGGGCCCAGTAGCAGCCAGCAGCCCCTGGGGGTGTGGAAAGGAGAAGCACACGCAGCGCTGAGCATAGTCCCAGAAGGTTTTTTCACTTGTCTCAGTGTGCCCTGGCCTCACTTGGCCTGGGCACCAACAAACTCCTGTCATCTAGAAGTAGAGGAAGCGAAGGAGGGATAAAGTGGCTCTGGGCAGATGTGAAAGAGGGAAACAAGTTGGAAGGCAGACACTGAACATCCCCCTCACACAACCATATCTCTCCCCAACACCTGGCCTCCATCCCTCATCCCCTCCCCAAACTGCAGGAGAGGGCAGTGAGGGGGAGGGAGTGTGCCGCCACAAGTCAGAGACCGGAAAGGGACAGAGTCGCTCCCACTGGGGTGTCACTGACCCCAACAAGCCGCATCCCACCCCTCCCATACTGGTTGAACACTCCCTGTCAGCATACTCTTTCCTGCCCTCAGAAGGTATCCCTGGACTGTGCTATTTCTTACTGGTGTATTTTTTCCCCAATGCTTACCACAGTACTCTGCCCACAGTAATTATTAAGTGCTTAATAAATACTATTACGACTATAGAGACATGTTTCCATCAGAATGCTGGATGGGGAGGGGGATTTTGGTGGATGGTGTCTGTCCTAACTCTAGTGTGTTTCAACTCTAATGGGACCCAAAGTCAAATGCAAGAGAAGTGCAATCTAATGATATATGCAGTGCAATGTAATGATGTCATTACACTGTGGTGTGCACAGCGTGATATGGTGGGACCATGCAAGAATTCTGCAGATTTGATTATCCCAGGGCCCATGGGTGAGTTAATTCAGCCTTGGGTAAAAGGTGACCTTTGGCACAGAGCAAAAGCTGAGTGCCTAATCACATTGGCCACAGTGGCAGGTCTAATGCTGAAGAGTAGAAGCAGGAGTAATAGTATTTATTGAACACCCATCAGGTGCAGTGCACAAAACAAGGGCTGACACGCTTCCTGCCTACAAGAGCTTACACTCTAATGGGGAAGGCAGGTGTAAAATATTTGCCAATAGGTAGATAAATAATTGAATAAATGTATATACAAAAGTGCTGAAGATAGGTATAAATAAGTTCATAAGTGCTAGAAACTACTGATGGGTTTACATGATTTAGGGTCTTGGGAATTAATCTGTAAAGGCTTGTTGAAAGGTGTGGGATTTTAGGACTTTAAATGCTGGGAAAGCTGTGGCCTGTCAGATTTGGGGTGGGAGAGAGTTCCAAGCCTGGGGAATAGTGTGGGTGACTTAAGAGGGCGTACAGGTAGAAGATTGAGCTTAGTACAGTGCTCAAGCACTTAGTACAGTGCTCTGCACCCAGTAAGCACTCAATAAATATGATTGAATGAATGAGAAAGATATAGTTGGTGAATAGAACAGATAGATAAGGTGAGGTGAGTTGGTACAGAGTCTTGAAGGCCATTGTGAGGAGATTTTGTTTGATGTGGAGGGGCACAGGGAGCTGGTGGAGGGTTTTGAGAAGAGGAGAGAAGAGGGTTGAGCGACTCTTCAAGAAGGTCATCTGTGCAGCAGTTTTGTAGTGTATGTTGGAAGAGGGAGAGGCAGAAGACGGTGAGACCTGAAAGGAGACTGAGTAGAGTACACATTCTCTGACCAGAGCTTGAATCAGCGTTTTTGCAGTTTGGTTGGAGAGGATGGGGTAGATCTGGGAGATGTTGTATAGAAAGAGCCAGTAGGGTTTGGCAGTAAATTAAATGTGGGTGCTGGAAGACAGGAGTCGAGGAGGACACTGAGGTTGTGGGTTTCTGGGGTAGGAAGCATGGTGGTGTTTTTGACTGAAATGGGAAAGTTAGGAGGATGAGTGGGTTTAAGGGAAAACACCAGGGGCTCTTTTTTAGACATATTGACTTTAAGATACCAGCGGATAGACCTGTGATAGAGGTCTTTCCATGCCTTTGGTCTGGAACTTCCCTCCCTGATTTGGTAAGGGAATATTAGATTTTTTTCACCAAGTAAAAAGCAGAGTTTTTATTTTTGGAAGCAATTAAAATTGCTATGAAAAGGAATAATTTTTTATATCTTTAACTAGACAAACAACCTCTTTTGATTCGTGTGTGGGAATTGATCAGAATTCTTAATGATCTGAATGTCCTTAATATTTCTGTCTCTGAGTGATGTCTGCTTTAGGTTGTAAATTCCTAGGGGGATAGAGCATCTTTTTCCATGCAGAGAAGTACATAATTAAGATAGAGTTTTGATGATAAGGTGATTCATTTTATTGTCATTTGTAGTCTCTCTCAACTCTTTGTATTTTATTTCTCCAGAGACCTCAACTGGATAGGCTATTTGAAAAGTCAAAACGAGGAGCAATTAAGCCAATGGATGACTTATCTGTACTTAAATGATGATACAAACAAGTCAGGTTGGACTTGGGAGGAAAAGAACTTTGGCCCTCCATTTTGCAGTGAGGGCCTGTGACTCCCTTTCCTTCTACAATAATGATGGTAATAATTGTGGTGTTTGTTCAGTGTTTACTATGTGCCAAGCACTCTACTAAGTGCTGGGGTAGATACAGGGTAATCAGGTCCCAGATGCAGCTCACAGTCTAAGTAGGAAGGAGAACAGGTATTGAATCCCCATTTTGCCAATAAGGGACCTGAAGCGCAGAGAAATTAAGTGACCTTCCCAAAGTCACATGAAAGGCAAGTGATAGAGCCAGGATTAGAATCCAGGTCCTCTGACTCCCAGGCCCATGCTCTTTCCACTAGGCCACGTGGCTTCTATCCCTGCTCTCGCCCTCTCCCTCTTTCTCCTATGTCTCCCCCTCTAGACTGTAAGCTCATTGTTGGCAGGGAATGTGTCTGTCCTCTCCCAAGCACTTAGTATAGTGCCTGGCACACAGTAAGCACTCAATAAATAGGATTGATTGATTCCTTTCCCTCCTTGAAAGAAATTACACTCCTTCCGAGTAAAGGCAAGCAGGCCTTCCTTCATCCCACCCTGATACCCCTGCACCTCTTCAAGTGCCTCAACCTTGACCCATGGAGAATATCACTCCTTTGCCTAAAGACCCTTCCAACCCTGCAGGGCAGCCACAGCAGCTGGATGCAGCTCTGACCCAAATTCTTTCATGGCTGTTCTGCTTCTATAAGGGAAACACTTGATCCAGATTTGTTGACAATGCTTCAGCCTCTCTGTCAGATTGAATACGTATATTTTAAACCAGATTAGTTTGTAAGCACTTGAATTGGTTTCCAATACATTGCTTATTCAGATATGCACTGCAGCTGTTTATCTCTGCAAGATAAATATGAAAATTGTTTTTGAAGCTAATACTACATTTATATTCATATTATTACAGCTTTATTTTCCATTGAGGGCTATTCACCTTTCAGACTCAAACCTGAAATAAGGTGGAAGTGGGGTTTTTCTGTTGTTGTTGTTAGCATTTCATCATCTGGTCGTCCACCCCCCCAAACTAAGTTGGGGCCCTTTCTTATTCTCACACATATACTTTATCTTGGAAACTGTGAGCTTGAATTTTCTTTAAAGATGAATTTGTTTCCATGCAGGGGAGCCAGCTAGGCTGTCCCTGTAAATGAGATTCTCTATGTTCCTGTGAGTTAGACAGGCCGAGGCAGAGCAGCATCCCTCAGGCACCTTTTCCAATAATATTATTCGTGCTTTCTGACCTTATGAAAGGCGTTGCTGATGGGACTTTAAGAGACAGTTCAGGGGAGGTGACAGTGAACATGGTGGAGGGAGCAGTGTACAGGGGTGGTGAGGGGAGAGACTTGCCCTTTCACCCCTATCCAGAATTGCCCATTCCTAGCTGCGAACTTCTCTCTTCTCCCAGTTTTCTCTAACCATTCCACAGTCTGTCCTCTCCCCATCTCTCTGCATATTTTAAAACCATAAGCGAGACAGGATGACCTGGTGGAGAGAGCATGGGTCTGGGAGTCAGGAGACCTGGGTTCTAGTCCTGGCTCTGCCAATGGCTTGCTGTGACTTCAGGTTAGTCACATAACCTGTCTATGCCTTGATTTTCTCTCCTATAAAATGGGGATAAAAATATTTGCCACTGTCTATCTCACAGGACTATTGTAAGGACATAATGAGATAAATGATGTAAGAATGCTTTGGAAAAAAAAATCCACAAAGCTCTTTCTCGTTTGCTTTCACTGTCAGTTCCTCTGGCTCCCATAATCAGTCACGAAATCCTGTTGGTTCTTCCCAACATCACCAGAATCTGCCCCTTCCTCCTTATTCAATCTGCCACCATGCAGGGCATACTCTGACTCGATTACTGCATCAGCCTTGCAAACTTACTACTTCTGGTTTCTCCCCACTCCAGTGAAAGCTTGTTATATTTTCTGAAACATTGGTTTGCTCTTGTCTCCCCATTCCTCAGAATCCTCCAATGGTTTCCCATCCATCTCTGCTTCAAATGGAAACTCCTTACCATTGGCTTTAAGGCCCTCAATCATCTCTCTCCCCCCCCCATACTTATCCTCCCTCTTCTCTCACTACACCTGGGCCCACCACTTCACTCCTCTAATACCAACCTAAGCACTGTGGGTCACACCCTCCCTCCTGCCTGGAACTCCCTCCCTTTTCATTCTGGAAGATTTCTACTTTGCCCATCTTCAAAGCCCTTCTAAAATCACTTGGTCTCCAGAAAGCTTTCACTAACTAATAATCTCTCATCTCCCTACTCTGTGCACTTGAGTCCTCGCCCCCTAAGCTCTTAGATACTCACCTCACTCCCCACCCCAACAGCACTTATGTGCATATTTAAACTCTGTGGTTTCCCCCTATATGTACTTCCTCTTAGTGTCCCTTTCCCTCACTGGATTGCAAGATTCTTGAGGTTAGGGATCATGTCTACTAACTATTGCATTCCCCCAAATGCTTAGTACAGTGCTCTGCACAAAGTAAGGGTTTAATAAATACTATTGGTTGAATGATTATTTGGGGGGCAAGAATGGAGAGTAGTCTAGTGTGCTTTAGGCTAAAAATAGGGCCTGGTCTGTGAGTGGGACTGAGGTTAGGGATAGGCCTAGGACCAGCCCTAAAGTGCTACAGAGTGGGCAAGTAGAGCAGCCATAAGTAGTAGAGGGAGAGTGAGAGTCAAGATTTTTGAAAAATGCCAGGAGTCAAACTAAGAGTGGGATTATTAGAGTTGAGAGCATGGCTGGAGCCAGGATCATTGGTTACTATTTTTCAAGTCCTCCAAGCTATATGTTCCATTTAAATAACTGCTGTGAATTCTAGACAAGACCCGATGAGTGACAGGCAGTGCCAATACAAAATTGCCTAAGAAGTCAAATGTTTGAACATTTCTATTTAACATGTCTCTGTCTGAACTGGAAAGACTCCTTCCCAATTATAGTGCTCAATGCATATTTTCCCTGTGGAATAGTCAGTTGACAGTTAGGATCCCTGAAGGGGGGTGGGGTGGGGAGGGGGTGAAGCAGAAGGGGAAGGGTAGCATCAGTGGGTGTTTTGCTGTAGGAGGGGTGGGGTAGTAAGGGAGGTTTCTAGAGAGAACAAAGATGTCCAGTGAGCAATTTGGCTGTGAGGAATTGGCTCTGTCAGCCTGTGTTCTGGGCCTTTCTGCTGAGCATTTAGAACAGTGCTTGTCGCATAGTAAAAGCTTAACAAATACCATAAAAAAAAGCAGGGAGGAGACCCAACCATGAGATGTTAAGGGAAGGACAGACTTCCCTTCCATTCCCACAGCTGCCTCTCTTGTTGGCCTGTTTGCTGCACTCCTCTTCTGCAGGTGCCCCAGGCATAT
Source organism: Tachyglossus aculeatus (assembly GCF_015852505.1). NCBI lineage: Eukaryota > Metazoa > Chordata > Mammalia > Monotremata > Tachyglossidae > Tachyglossus > Tachyglossus aculeatus. The sequence goes on along the minus strand of NC_052101.1, from coordinate 73,120,777 downwards.
TCTCTTTCTATGCCCTTCTGACCATGTGCAGGAGCTTCTGATAGCCAGTCAACAGCCTTACAGCATTAATATATTGAACAATTTCACTTTAGACCACAGATAGTGCTGTTTGTAGACAATTTGGATAAAACATTGGCCCTTGCCAATCAGAGACCAGAAGGTGAAAGGTTCTACACAGAGAGTTCATTTCACTATTTAGGATTGCAGTATTTCAATACATCTTAACTCCAAGTTTCTTGGGAGATTCCAATCACCAGGTTTCTTTGTTCCCTTAGCCTTTCCTTTCCTTTGTTTTCCTCTTGAGATTTACTTTGGGGATACTATACTTTGTTGGCACCTCAGAAACTAAGATTAATGTATGCTTTAAGATGACAAAAATATATTCAATTTCTCCAGTTTCTCACTCATTATTGCCAGCCAGAGTACTATTGTAAATTTGAGAGACATTGATATGAATCCAAAAACACTTTCATTCTCCTTGACTTGGCACTTAAGTGAAAACTATTTGACTCATGACCTCAAATACACACCTCTTTTTCTAAGAAATAATGGCTATAATTAAGGTATTCAAAAGTACTTTAGCAAAGGAAGTCCAGAGCTATCCAAATGTCATCCTAAATTATAAAGGGAACAAAACTGAAATGTCACAGGATGTAACCATCCATAATTTGAATTGAAGGAACAGATCAGCCCTTAAAATGAGTCAGACTTTTTTGCACAGATTCATATGTTTTTATTAAAAGCAATAAAGCACTAAACATTAATAATGTCAGAAAAAAAGAACAAATTTTCTTGACTTCCAAAGATTAAATCTTTTGCTTTTGAACATGTTGCCTATCTCCTTCTCAGCCTTTGGAACTCTTCAGAATTAACATTTTAAGTAGGACTGTGTTAGTTGATGGGTCCTTATGTTGCAGTTTGCTATAGCTGAAGGAATGGGATGAAAAACAACCTTCTGTACTTTGTACTGTCCCACAAAGAACCCATCCTCAATTTTGATAAAGTGAAATGCTCAGAGGTTTCACAAGTAGACACATGCCTCATTAGAACCTGAATTTTAGATTATTCAGTGCTTGCTTTCTGACTTACCCTTTGTGGGGAATCAGTGCACCAGAGAATGAGGCGATCCAGCTTGGGGTTGAATTTCCAATTTCATCAGGCTTAGATTGCACATTGATTGGGCCAAGCCAAATAATAAGTTGTTGTGGAAGGTTTAGAATAAGATATATGTTGTATAACTCACCTCATTTATGCAGTGAAAGAACTACAGAATGAGATGTTTGTAAGGAAACTTTGGGAAGATGGAGAGGAGCAGAACTGTTACTTCTCTAGGAGCTTTGGAGATGGGAATAGTTGACAGATAAATGGAGATTTATGGTTTTTAGGCTTGAAAATGTGCCAGACAATATAAAGTAAATGAGCCACAAGGTTAGGACGATTGAAGTAAGTAAGAGAAGTAGGAATTCTACTCACTGTACCCTATTCCCTCACTGTACCTCGTTCTCGCCTGTCCCGCCGTCGACCCCCGGCCCACGTCATCCCCCGGGCCTGGAATGCCCTCCCTCTGCCCCTCCGCCAAGCTAGCTCTCTTCCTCCCTTCAAGGCCCTGCTGAGAGCTCACCTCCTCCAGGAGGCCTTCCCAGACTGAGCCCCTTCCTTCCTCTCCCCCTCGTCCCCCTCTCCATCCCCCCATCTTACCTCCTTCCCTTCCCCACAGCACCTGTATATATGTATATATCGTTGTACATATTTATTACTCTATTTATTTTTTTATGTATTTTACTTGTACATTTCTATCCTATTTATTTTATTTTGTTGGTATGTTTGGTTCTGTTCTCTGTCTCCCCCTTTGAGACTGTGAGCCCACTGTTGGGTAGGGACTGTCTCTATGTGTTGCCAATTTGTACTTCCCAAGCGCTTAGTACAGTGCTCTGCACATAGTAAGCGCTCAATAAATACGATTGATTGATTGATTGAATTATATGATGGAAAATATGACTAACACAGGTGTCTAAAATTCTGTGCTCTGTTTGACTTGCCCAGCAACTGCACTGCCTTCTGTTTGGCTAACAGGCTTTTACCCTTTTGCATTTGAAGGAGAACTCATCTGAGGTATTTGCATCATTAAAGAGTCCAGAAAGTTGTTTTTATGCATGTTGCTAAGCCTGCTGTCCAAGTTGTAGCTCATGGAATTACTTTCCATTTACATGGAGCCACTCTGCAGTTTTGTTCAGCTACAGTACTTCTCTTCATTTTCTGCCCTAACCCCCTAAAGAGCCCAGTTCATTCATTCATTCATTCAATTGTATTTATTGAGCGCTTACTGTGTGCAGAGCACTATACTAAGTGCTTGGAAGTACAAGTTTGCAACATATAGAGACGGTCTCTACCCAACAGCCGACTCACAGTCTTGCTTATCTGTACTGGCAATTTGGTGATGAAAGAAGTAACCCCCGGTGAATCTCTGAACTACCTTTCAAGGGGCTAAAATGGTTGTCAGATGTTTTCTGGTAAGGACCCAAGTCATGTTTAAACCAACAGGAAACGAGGCTGTGTTTGAAGTTTCTCCTTTACACCTGAGATTTAACTGTCACCCTTCTGGAACTGCAGTGCCACATTAAAAGTAAGCACAATGTTATTCTAACAGATGGGCCAGAGAAACTGTGGCCAGTGACCCAGTGGATTCATTGATGTCTTAAGTGTCTTAGAGAGACGTGTTTTTTCCTTACAGAATGTGAAGGCGGGAGTAGGTTCATTAAAAATTAAGGGGATGGGTCATTGCTATAGCTTCTTAGGGGTTGGATAGCCAAAAAGAAAATTAAACTGACAGGTGTGTGTATGTGTGTGTGTGTGTTTTGATATAGACTCCCTACTCCCCTGCATCTTTGCCATTTATCATTCATTGCTTGTGTTTGTCTCTCTAGTCAATGACCCTTTCCCCCAATATCCAAGTTTGGGTAGTTACACCACTACTATCCATAATAATAATGGTATTTGTTAAGTGCTTATTATGTGCCAAGAACTGTTCTAAATGCTAACTTTGAGCTAACTTATGGGAGACGACTGAAGAAGACACAAAGACTAAAGAAGACCAAAGCATCCAGAAGACCGAAGCTCCAGTCTTTGAGGTTGTGTCTGGAAATGGTAAATGATGGAGGGAAATCCCTGTAGAATGAGACAAATCCCCCAAATTGAGTTAGTAATTGTCCTGCTGTTACTGGGATAGAGCTTCTGCTTCTTCCTAGGCAAGGGAAAGATTTGGGGGTTCATTTGGGGGAATTTTCTATATCTGAAACATTTGTCTGGCTAGTTGCAGCATAGACTGAATTTCCATGACAGTGGGAGAATTAGGAAACTTTCTCAGAGACAATATCTACTGTTTTCTAGTAGATGCTCCCTTGAATTTTAATATGAACTTGAGATTTGTTAGTCACATTTTTTTAATGATTCCAGGAGAAATGACAATATTTCCTTTCCAGTATGCATTTCCTAAATAGTGAGCTGGGTTGATAATCTCTAACTGAAACTGAATAGGGATATTTATTTGGAGCTAGGTATCACTGGTCTCTAGATTCCTTCTCGACTGTGAGCCCGTTGTTGGGTAGGGAACGTCTCTATATGTTGCCAACTTGTACTTCCCAAGTGCTTAGTACAGTGCTCTGCACACAGTAAGCGTTCAATAAATACAGTTGAATGAATGAATCTCAGGAAATGTAGATCAGGGCCTACTAACTAAATGAGATCTCAAAATGTTATAGTAGAAAAATGAGGTGTAATAAGTGTCATTTATTGAGCAAGGTGGGTATACAGAAAGTCAGAATGGTTACACAGTTAAGTAGACAGCTGAAGAAAAAGGACGGGATTGAGATGTTTCTTATCCAACATGTTATTTCTCTAGTATAAGACCTTAAAGCCACGTTAGACTTCTTATTAACTCATTCTCTGGCACCTGTTCCTATATCATTGGCAAGGAGAGGACAAGAACAGCCCACAGAGGGCACCTCCATTTGCAGGACATTCTATAAATAACAGGCTTGATTAATGCACATGTCCACAGGGGACAGAACAGCCTGATCATGGGGTGGGGGAGGAGAGTGGAACTCTGATTCTCACTTGCTCCCTTCTCTTATTCCCCAAACTGTCCCACTTATCTGGATCACCTTCTTTTTAGCAATTGTTTTGCATCAAACTTCCACAGAGGATGGACATTTCATTTATTTAAAAATCTATAAAGTTAGTGTATGAATTGTATTTGCTGAGGTAAGTCTTCCCTTCAGATTCAAACCTGCAAATCTTTGTTGCAGTTCAAGATTTATATTTTTATGCCTTCATGATGACATTTTATTTTGACACATGTAAGATGATTTCATTATGTCATTTAATTTTGATGCAGCCATATTTGAGAATGCAGCAAGGGGCTGACTCTAATCTCAGTCTGTGTTTCATTATACTATTAATTCTGAAGTAAACTCATCACATACAAAATTGTTGCATAGTAACAATAATGACCAGAATTGTTTTAACTACCTTCCCCTACCCTGCACTGGAGATAAGCATGCAGAGACAAATACACCTGCCCCTAATTGTCAAAGTTGAGTTATGGTTGGTGTGATGATTAGACTGCATTGTGACTGGCACTCCCTTTCACATTGTTTGCATGTAAGTGTTGCATTAATGGGTTTGTCCTGTACCGGGGCTGTCTCTCTCTTTGAGCCTGTCACTTGATAATCCAAACTACACATAAGCCTTTGCTCAAGGAAAGCAACCCTTCCCCTGACTGCTTGCTGAAGTGGTCTTCCAAAGGTCCACTGGTAGGTCGCATTGATGAGGCTGTGCTTCACCATGTCTTTAAGTCATTTATTCCACATCATCAATCATCATCGATGGTATTTATTGAGCACTTACTGTATGCAGAGCACTGTACTAAGCCCTTGGGAGAAGGCAGTGTAAGACTGGTAGACATATTCCTTTCCCACACTGAGTTTACAGTCTAGAGGGGACAGTGAATGGTTTAGGTAGTAGAATTTGGTGACAGGGTTAAGTTCTATGTTGCAGATTAAATTTTTGGCTGGTAAACTGGTAAAGGTAGTCTTCAGACTTAAAACCATTCTGTTCCTAAAAACTATGTCAGAAAAAGCATGTTAGAACCATTTTTTCCATAGGAACAATTAAATAAATGTGGGATTGGTTCCTTAACTATGGCAAGAGACTCTGTTTTTACTAGAATGATGCAGAATTGTGTACTCAATTATAGGTGAGTAACATTGCTACATCAGTATATTTATAGTATAAGTAGCAATTATTGACAGGAAGGTCACATAGCTATAAATATAATACAGTACTGTACATGCGTACCCTAGATTACCACCATCCCGAAGCTACAACCAGTGCTCTGTGATGCTTTATCCCATACATATGTCCGATCAGCCCGTATATCCCAGCTAAATGCTACAGGGAAATAAGTCCCTTCCTGCATAAATCCCTCCCTGCATCCTTCCTACTATGGCCAAGATTAAACCATCTGCAATGAATGGATGCTGGAGGAAGCTCCACCTGCAGTTTGTGTCAGATTTTCATGGTAATGAGGAGACAACTGAGCAGGTAACCAAAGAAGTTGTGGAACTGGAGAGGCAATTTCATTTAGAAATGGATGATGCAGATGTCAATCATGCAAGCTGCATTTCCTTCAGAGGAATTGTCCAAAGAGGACCTCATGGAGCTTTGACAATTCAATGCATTATTACAAGATGCCAAAACAGTCAATCAAATAATCAATAGTATTTATTGAGCACTTATTCTGTGCAGAACACTGTACAAAGTGTGTGGGAGAGCCCAAGAGTTTTAGTGGACATGACTTTCGAGGAATTTATAATCTAGCAGGGGAGACAGACACTAAAGTAAGTTAGTTATAAAGTGAAGCAATAGGGATAAAAGATATATACATAAGTGCTATGAAGAGGGTCAAGGGGAGTATCTCAGTGCTTAGACTGTGGCTTTTCTAAAGTGGCAGTAGAGTGGGATTAATCAGGGAAGACCTGGAAAAAATGTGATTTCAGAAGGATTTTGAAGATGGGGAGAACAGTGGTCTGCCTGTTGTGAAGGGGTTGGGAATTCCAGGCAGAAGGGAAGATGTGAGAGAGAATGAGGCGCAGTGAGTGGCACTTGAGAAAAGTGAAATGTGTGAGCTGGAGTGGAGTTGGGAGAGCAGTGAAGATTTATAGAGGGGAGAAATCTGATTGCTTTAAAGTCAGTGGTCAGGAGTTTCTTCTTGATGCAGAGATAAATGGGCAGCCACTGGAAGTTTATGAGGAGAATATAAACTCCTTGAGGGCAGATCTCATATCTACTTAAAATCTATTGTACTCTTCTAAGCACTTAGTTCAGCGCTCTGCACACTGTAAGCACTCAAGAAATACCATTGAAAGATTGAGGAATGAGGAGATGTGTGCAAAGTGATGTACAAAGATGATCTGGGAAGCAAAGTGAAATATGGACTAGAGAGAGGAGAGATTGGAGTCAGGGAGGTCTTAGAGAAAGTTAATGCAGTAGATAAGTTGGGATATTACAAGTACTTGGAACAACGTGGTGGCAGTTTGGATGGGGAGGAAGGTGAGGATTCTGGGCAAATTGTGAAGAAATAACTGACAAGATTTGGCCACAGACTGATTATTCAGGTTGAAAGAGAGGAGTCAAGGATAATGCCAAGGTTTGTGAGCTTAAAAGACTGGGAGAATGTTGGTATTGTCAGCAGTGATGGAAAGTAGGTGAGGAATATATGGTTTCTGCATCACCAACTAAAGTCTTGGAATTAAAAAATCTTGAAGCAATTTATAATAAAGTGGAAACATCTGAATATGATTGAGGAAGATCCTAATGGTGAAAGGAGTTCAAAGGGTACAGTTCAGTTAACATCCTTCAACTCATTTTAAGAAGAAATTATTTAGACTGCTGTCAGATCTATATTAGACAAATTCTTCACTTAAATTGAAAAACCACTACCCCAGCCAGCAGAATGAACTCCTACTTCCTTTACAGCTTCTCATTTATTTAATATTGGGATGTTATGCTTTGAATTACTTTAATAGAGATAAAATACTAGTTTAGTGATTTTATAACATTATAGCTTTCACCACATAAGTTCATATTATTTTTTCCAGAAATTCTGGAATGGATTCAAATTTATTGCATGTTAGTCTATGGAAAATCATACCCCATTCATGATGCAGTGGTATTTTCAAGGAATATAACCCAGTTGTATTGTGGGGTATTCCTGAACTTTACATTGTGCATTACTCCTACAAATAAATGATCTCAAAAGCATGGGCCTGCTCTTCCTACCATTTAAATTCTGAGCCCTTGTGGGACAGGGGCTGATTCCGATCTGATTATCTTTTGTCAACCTCAACTCTTAATACAGGGTTTGGTACTTGGTGAGTACTGAATATTTTATTAACAGTAATAAAAATTGTGGTATATAAGTGCTTATTATGAGCTAAGCAGTGTACTGAGAGCTAGAGTAGATACAAGATAATCCAGTTGGATGCAGTCCCTTTTCCACCTGGGGCTCTCAATCTAAGTAGGAGGGGGAGCAGGTATTGAATCCTTATTTTACAGATGAATAAATTGAGGCGCAGAAAGATTTTTTAATGGTATTTGTTCATTCAATCATTTATTGAGCACTTATTGTGTGCAAAGACTGTACTAAGCGCTTGGGACAGTACACTGTAACAACAGACACATTTCTACCCACAACGAGCTCACAGTCTAGAGGGGGAGACAGTATAAATAAATAGATAGTAGATATTTGTTAAAATAATAGATATTCGTTAAGTACTTACTATGTGGCAGGCACTGTACTAAGTGCTGGGGTAGATACAAGCTAGTCAGTTGGACAAAGTCCATGTCCCACATGGGGCTCCCAGTTTTAATCCCCATTTTATAGATGAGATAACTGAGGCACACTAAATCCTGTTGGTCCCACCTTCACAACATAGCTCAAATCTGCCCTTTCCTCTCCATTCAAACTGCTATGACGTTAATACTGTCACTCATCCTATCCCGCTTAGATTACTTCATCAGCCTCCTTGCTTTCCTCCCAGCCTCCTGTCTATCCCCACTCCAGTCCATACTTCACTCTGCTGCCCAGATCATTTTTCTACAAAAACGATCAGAACATGTCACTGCGCTCCTGAAAATACTCCAGTGGTTGCCCATCCATCTCCAGAAAAAACTAAAACTCCTCACTATTGGCTTTAAAGCACTCCACCATCTTGCCCCCTCATATCTCACTTCTCTCCTTCTACAACCCAGCTCGCACACTTTGCTCCTCTAGTGCTAACCTCCTCACTGTGCCTCAATCTTGCCCGTCTCACTTTAGGAATAGTAATTACATTCATTCATTCAGTAGTATTGAGCACTTACTTTGTGCAGAGCACTGTAATAAAGTGCTTGGAAGAGTACAATATAACAATAAACAGTCACATTCCCTGCCCACAATGGGCTTACAGTCTAGAAAGGGGAGACAGGCATGAATACAAATAAATAATGTGCCTAAGTGCTATGGGGCTGGGAGGGGGCAAGAGCAAAGGGAGCAAGTCAGCGTGTCGCAGAAGGCAGTGGGAGATGAGGAAAAATAGGGCTTAGACTGGGAAGACCTCTTGGAAGAGATGTGCCTTCAATAAATCTTTGAAGGGGGAGAGAGTAATTGGCTGTTGGATTAGAAGAGGGAGGGAGTTCCAGGCCAGAGTCAGGAACCCAGCCCGTACCCTTCACTCCTCTAGTGCAAACCTTCTTACTGTACCTCGATCTCACCTGTCTCACCCCTAGCCCACGTCCTGCCTTTGGCCTGGAACACCCCCTCTCCTCTAATCCAACAGACAACCACTCTCCCCCACTTCAAAGCCTTATTGAAGGCACATCTCCTCCAAAAGACCTTCCCAGACTGTCCCACTTTCCCTCATCTTCCACTCCCCTCTGCGTTGCTTTGACTTGCTCCCTTTGCTCTTCCTCCTTCCCAGCCCCAAAGCACTTATGCACATATCTGTAATTTTATTTATCCCTTTGCTCTTTCCCACTTCCAGTCCCAAAGCACTCGTGTGCACATCTATAATTTTATTTATTTGTATTGATGTCTGTCTTCCCTACTTTAGATTATGAGCTTGTTATTTGTAGGGAATGCCACTGTTTATTGTTATGTTGTACTTTCCCACGTGCTTAGTGCTGTGCTCTGCACACAGTAAGAGCTCAATAAATACGACTGAATGAATGAAGTGGTTTGCCCAGGACCACACAGCAGACTCTAACCATCGCCCCCTCCTGCTCTTCCTCTTGCATTGCTCTGGGGGATAAAGTGGGGGAAAATACTTGAGAAGGAAGCACCACCACCCTCCTCTTCCCCCATTGTCCTGAAAACTGGGATTGAGAAGGGGGTGGGGCATGGATTAAACCAAGAAGTGTAAAAACAATTCCACAGAAATGTTTTCAGAAAGTAAAAGATGCCATACTGTTGTGGAATGCTTCTGTGTCATGAGACCCCAAATGGAAGGAGATCATATGCAGACGTCTGAGGTTTACATTCCCTCCTTTACCTTTTTTCGTGGCTTTGGTTAAGATATCTCTTCAAAAGTTGGGGCTAAGGCCATTCCTTCACATTGTGGTCAGATTTCTATGCCCTTCGAAGGGCTTCTGGCTCTATGATGGAAAGCAACTCAGAAGGTCATTGTAGTGTTCTTGCCATCTTTGTCTGAATGTGATGATAGTTCTACTTGTATTCTTCAATGATGCTGTGGCAGTGGGATGGGCCCATATCACTCCTTTTGTTTAATAATGAGTTTTTGAGTGTATACAGATATAGCACACTTCCCAATTTGGAAATCATTTGCATTATTTCCTCTTTTGTGTATTTCAGTGACTATTACTAAAATTTTAAAGAAAGTAGCAAATATTCAATGGTTTTTGCCCCAGTTGATTGAGCTGGATCTAGGTACACTTTCATCTTTGACTGTCATGGATTATGTTAGCAGGCCAGGGAATTGGTACAGAAGTAAAAAAAAAATGGACTAATTGCTGAAGCAGATCTTTCCTGCCCTTTGATCATTGTGTACATAAACTTGTCCCAAAGACGTGGTAACATTTGACAGAATGTCCAGGAGGTGGTCTGTCAATTATTCTGGATGAAGGCCAGTTGATCAGGATTAAGATAGCAACCCGGCAAATGTTCAGATGTTGACACATTTTATAGACCAGTGGCTGCTGTGGCTCATCAATTTTGAATTATTTTTAGAAAGTTCTTTGTATCTCAAGGGAGGCCTAGCAACTATTGGTAACTCTATAAAAAGAATGAACATTTGGTTAGTGACTATCCTTTTGATTTAAAGAATAAAGAATAATGTTATTTCATCACTACTCCACATTTGTAAGGCACAGTCCTTATAAAATCTCAGAGTGCTTAATAAGACATGATTTAGCAGTCTCACAGCTACCCTATAAAATAATCAGACATTTTGGGGAATAACTGGGGAATATGTTTAATGACTCCTTACAGAAGATAATGTATGAAATAGTTGAAATGACTTGATATTTTCCTTAAATTACCCTATAGACAGTGCCTAGTCGATTTTTGTGCAGTGAGGGATTTTTGGAAAAATTTTCTAAGTGCTTGTTGCTCATAGCTGTCATAATTCTCTGTAGACAATGCTAGATAGGACATTGAGTGTATTGTATTTGAACAATTTGGAGTTTATAAAAATAGCAAACTGTTCTCTTTCCCATTTTGCCCACAGATCTAAACAGCCATATAGATTAGCTAGGCATTCTTAGTACAGTGCTAGTAAGTGCTAAACAGAATAATAATAGAATAATACACACCACTTGGTTTCAAACTCTGATACACTCAATTCTGCCAGTGTGTCTTTTCACTATCCATTTTGGCTAGAACATGAGTGGGGAATTGGGCAACATTCATCCAGCAAAGTGAGCGTCTTTGGGTACTGAATTCCATCGAGTGTGAAGAAATGGCTTGTTTGCACGTGCATTTGTGCCTGTGGGTGTGCTCAGGCCCAAGGGTTGGAATGGGTGAATAGAAAGCATAAATTTTCCTTAATGTAGGATTTTGCAAGAATGCAATCCCTGCATTACAGAACTAGGCACGCATAGTTCATTTCAGGTCAATATCATTTGTATTTTTGAACATATGTGTTTGCTTTACTATTTTAAAAATTACCTCCTAGTTTCTAAAAGTAAGAAAAATGATGGTTTCTCCAGACTCTACTGCACACCTTCCCTCCCTGACAAGCTATTGTCCCAAATTTTGGCTCCCATTTTCATCCAAACGTCTCAGATTGGTTACATAGACCCACTGTTTCCACTTCCTCTCCTCCAGCTCCCTCACTGACCATTTACAATATGCTTTTAAGGCGGTTCGGTCCTAGCCACCAATGACCTCATTCTAGCCAAAGTCTAATGGATTCTACTCTGTCCTAGTCCTCTCCAACCTCTTGGCTGCCTTTTTAACACTGTGGATCACCCTCTCCTCCTAGAAATGCAATTCAACCCTGGTTTTCTGCTATAGCCTTCTCCTGGTTCTCCTACTTCTCTGGTCAATCCTTCTTAGTCTCTTTTGGTAGCTTCCTGCCCCTCCCACTTCCTAACTGTGGCTCAGTTCTGGCTCTCCTCTTCTCTTCTCAATTTACGCTCACTCCCTTGGGGAACTCATCTGTTTCCTCAACTCCAGTTACCACCCCTGGATGACTCCTAAATATAGCTAGTTAGCCTCGACCTCTCTCCTCCTTTGCAATCTTGTTCCTGCCTCCAGAGCATCTCTATGTGAAATGTCCTGCGGACACCTCAAGTTCAATTTGTCCAAAACGAAACTCTCCATCTTCCCTCCCAAATCCACTCTTCCATCAAACTTTCCATCTCAGATGACACCACCATCATCCTTTTCACCTCTCAAGCCAGTAAACTCAGCATTATCCTGGGCTTCTTTCTCTCTCTCAACCCTCATATTCAGCCTGGCCCCAAATCCTGTTGGTTCTTCTTTCAAAGCATTTCCAGAATCCATCCTTTCCATTCCATCCAAATTTACACCATGCTAGTAAAGGCACTTGTCATATCCCTGCTTGACTACTGCATAAACTCCCCCACTGTCCTCCCTGCCTCCAGACTCTCCAAGACCATACATCACTTTACTGCCTGGATCACTTTTCATAATGTCATTCCACACACATCTCCCCATTTCTCAAAAACCTTCAATGGTTACCCATTCCTCTATGCTTTCAGGAAAAAACTCCTGACAATTGATTTTGAGGTGTTCAGTCAACTCTCCCTTGTAATTATCCACTCTCTTCTCCCACCATCCTCAAACTCACACTCTTCTTTCCTCTCAAATCAAGCTTCTCACTGAGCCTCATTCTTGTCTTTCTCGCCACCAACTTCTTGCTCACATCCTCCCTCCTACCTGGAATTCCTCTCACCTCACATTTGGTAGACCACTGCTCTCCTCATCTTCAAAGCCCTTCTGAAATCACATCCAGAAGGTCTAATCTCCCAACTCTACATTCTCCCATTTGCCATTTTGGCATTTTCTATGGCACCTAAGCACTTGAGTATTCACACCACACTGTATGGAGAACATGTACATACCTTTATGTTTTATTACTTCCTTCTACCTGTAATTTACTTTAGTGTCTTTCACCAGCTAGATTGTAAACTCCTTGAAGGCAGGGAGCATGTCTATTTATTGTGCTTTCACAAGTTCTTAGTACAGTGCTTTGCACAGAGAAGGGACTCCTTATATATTGATTGATTGGATGAACTAAAATTTAACAGAGCAAAAAAAGGGCTTCTTTGACTCCCCTCATTATGTTCTAGTGGTCAAGATGCTGACTTTTGCTGAGATACTGCAGCTTGACTTTAGATCATTGGATTTATTTCTGAAAGTTCTTTGTTTCAGCATGCATAACAGTTGAAAAAAAAGCTGCCTCACAGATGAGCAGAGGAAGGAGAAGAGAAGATATACCTGAGAATGATCTAACTCCTGTTGGGAAAAAAAACTCCAAACAAATATATGCAAATAAAGTGACACACCCTATCAGTTGCTAAATGTGAACTCTTTGGAGAGCATGAAACCTCTTAAATTATTCAGAAGCCGGAGTCTGTAGCCAAATTGCCTATTATTGAGTTTCACAGCTAAACATAGAGGTCAACAAGAAGGGAGATGAATAAAAGAGAGGCACCTCAATGTGAATCACAGAAGGAAATATCAGAGACAGAGGCAATTAAACATTGCACAAATTAAACATATTAATAAATATTTCTAAAGGCACTTAGGGCTGTATTTCCAGGACATGGATCTTGAGATGAGCAAGCAAACCCTTCAATCTTTTTGTTCTAATGAAGAGCAAGTCTTGACTTGCTATCTAGCTACTTGTGCTTGCAAACATTGATGGTAGGCAAACATATTGGCAAGGTTATTCACCTTCATATTGAGACATTTCAGGCCATACTTCACTACTATTAAGAAGTTAATTAAATGGAGACTGAAAGAGTCTGCAGAGTGGGGACTTGTGCTTCACGCCATACTTCACGCCTTTGCCCAGATTGTCTTTGTCCAGAAACACTCTGGACATGTTACTCCCCTCCTCAAAAATTTCCAGTGGCTACCAATCAACCTACACATCAGGCAGAAACTCCTCACCCTCGGCTTCAAGGCTCTCCATCACCTCGCCCCCTCCTACCTCACCTCCCTTCTCTCCTTCTACAGCCCAGCCCGCACCCTCCGCTCCTCTGCCGCTAATCTCCTCACCGTGCCTCGTTCTCTCCTGTCCCGCCGTCGACCTCCAGCCCACGTCATCCCCCGTCCTGGAATGCCCTCCCTCCGCACATCCGCCAAGCTAGCTCTCTTCCTCCCTTCAAAGCCCTACTGAGAGCTCACCTCCTCCAGGAGGCCTTCCCAGACTGAGCCCCCTCCTTCCTCTCCCCCTCGTCCCCATCTCCATCCCCCCCGCCTTACCTCCTTCCCTTCCCCACAGCACCTGTATATATGTATATATGTTTGTACATATTTATTACTCTATTTATTTTACTTGTACATATCTATTCTATTTATTTTATTTTGTTAATATGTTTGGTTTTGTCCTCTGTCTCCCCCTTCTAGACTGTGAGCCCACTGTTGGGTAGGGACCGTCTCTATATGTTGCCAACTTGTACTTCCCAAGCGCTTAGTACAGTGCTCTGCACACAGTAAGTGCTCAATAAATACGATTGATTGATTGTGCCAAGTTTTCCGTCTCATCTCCTGAACCATTTTGACAACTTCTAAAATTGCTGCCATGGAGAACATGGACAATTAGGAACTTTAAATATTCAATTTCTCTCCTAGACCTTTAGCTGTTATTCTGTTGCATTGTTTTTTGACCCAATGACTCCAGCTGAATTAGACATTGAATGCATTGCTTGCTGCCAGAATATAAAAGGAAAAATCTGCCACCCAAGTGTATACTTTGAAGGATCCCCACTCTTCAGAATGCAGGAACTTTTTTTATCCAAGATGGGTTGACAGATGGCAGTGCTAAGGAGCACTTTCAAGCATCATTTAGGGTGTCTCATGTAATAGAATTGCAGGCCTGTCTTTCTCCTGCCTGACTGTACCTTTCCTAACTATTATTGTTGTTATCATACTCCCCCAAGCACTCAATAAATACCATTGATTATTATTATCAGTATTAGTATTACATTTAAGTGCTTACTACGTGTCAAACACTTTTCTAAGTCTGGGATAGGTACCAGTTAATCAAGTTGGACACAGTCCCTGTTCCACATGGGGTTCACAGTCTAAGTAGGAGGGAGAACAGGTATTGAATCCCCATTTTACAGATGAAGAAACTGGAGTACAGAGAAGTGAAGTGGACTTTCCCATGCTTACACTGCAGGTAAGTGGCAGTGCTGGGATTAGAATCCAGGTCCTCTGACTCTCAGGCCCATGCGCTTTCCACTGGGCCACACTGCTTCTCAAGCAGAGAAGAGCCACATGTGGCTCCCCAGATGTAGTTTGGCTACCCTGATCTAAGAAGTAAAGCAAGTAGGTATTTTTTTTTCTTCATTATACAGGTGTGGAAATGAAGACAATGGGTGTTGTGATTCTGTTCTTTCACTCAGTAAATGGCATAACTGCTACTATCACTATGTGCTGTGGGACAATCTGTTTCCTTGCCTGGCCAGGTTCTTTATCAGCTGCTGGTTTCAGCAGAGATGAATGATGTGTTGGGCCACCATAAGATAACCAGGTCTACAATGTCTTCATATTTTTAGTCCTTAGAGTTCAGTATGCCAATTGTTTGCCAAAGAAAGGTTTGTGTATAGTTTCCTTAACTTGTCACAAGGCAAGATATAAACAGCATTAGAAAAAGCACTTAACTAACTGCAGAAAAACTTTTTTCTAGGTTCAGGAGATGGCAGAGCATGCACTCCTTCAGTAGTGAAATAGTAGGTGTCTTGCATTTTCCGAGCTACATCTGTTTTCTTAATACATTTACACTTGAGTGTCATGAATCTACATCACTTGGTTCCATTTGCTTGGGGTCGAATCCCAGCTGTACTTTGTTTCCTAAACCAAAATAGTACTGGGGCCCAGGGCAAAAGGTCTTAGCCAATATGTCTCAACTTTTCCTTTAAGTATGGGAGTGAAAAGAAAAATCGTCTTAAAGAAGGGAAACAAGTGGTATGGGATTTGGGATTAAAAGGAAGGCTTCAAGATGTAACAGAAAAGCATGGAAGTTAGATGGCCATTCGTTTGGTTTTATATCAGTCTATTTTTCAACTAGTCTATCCCCCTGTCTGGCCCCGATTCTGCATTGGACACCTTTATGTCTGCTATTTTTATTTCAAACCCCTGGTTTCCCTTTGCCTTGACACGTGTTGCTGAGCTCTGCAACTTGGAAGCAATACCTGTGATCATGGGGACCAGGGAGGAGAACACAAAGGCCCTAGAGAAAGTGGAGGAATCAGCAGTCCCCTGGGGGAAACGTTCTGGGTTCAGGAGGACTTCAGCAAAATGTAACATGTGACCTCATTATGTTACATGGCATGTCTGGAATAAGGCAAGTGCAGCTCAGGGTCCAGCATCCATGATGGCCAGCACAAAAAGTTGAGGAGGTGGAAAGAATTTCTTCCCCACCAATTGGGGGTGGGGGAAAACAAAGCACCAGAAGCCAAAGGGCCTGGATTAAAGTTCCAGCTCAGTTAATGACTTGAAACTCTGGTTCTGTCACTTCATATTTCTGAGCCTCATTTCCCTTGTTTGTGAATTGGGAAAGGCATTTTTTGCTCCTTACCAATGTTATTGAGCCGCTGAGCTACTACAGACAGAGTAGTTGTAAATTCAAAGGGTTTATGGAATTGCTTAAGGACTGGGCTGTCCTAGACTAAAGAGGATTCTATTGAATTTGCATTACATTACATATTTATAAAAGCATAATACTCAGCCAGCCATTCAGTACCATGCTGCCCTGGGTGCAAGGCATTATACGCCTTCCTGGCTGGCACCCAAGATAGCTGAATTTGTGTCCAAGAAGATTCATGGCAAGGAGGCTGATGTACTACAAGCTGTACTGCTCATTAATGATCCGTTGACACAATTTTATTAACCTATATTGACTGCTTTTTAAATGCAGATTGAATAGTTCAGATAAAACTAAATGAAAATATTACAATGGAATTAGGACTGATGAAGGAACATCACAGATTAATGTTGGGATCATCACCTGCACAATCATAAATTAGAAGTGTATCCAAAGCCAAGTTGATTATTGTACAACAGTTAAACAAAGACAATTTAGCATTTCAGTAAAACAATTAACTCATTTAAAGGCACCAGTCAGCAACAGAGAAGCAACAGAGAAGCAGTGTGGCTCAGTGGAAAGAGCACGGGCTTTGGAGTCAGAGGTCATGGGTTCGAATCCTGGCCCCGCCACATGTCTGCTGTGTGACCTTGGGCAAGTCACTTAACTTCTCTGAGCCTCAGTTACCTCATCTGTAAAATGAGGATTAAGACTGTGAGCCCCACTTGGGACAACTTGATCCCATTGTTTCCCCCAGTGCTTAGAACAGTGCTTTGCACATAGTAAATGCTTAACAAATGCCATCATTAATTAATTGATTAACTCAAATATACCATACAAAGAGTAAAATGTTATGCTGCATATTTATTTAAAAGAAAATAATTCATCTGATAACTAGGGTCTACCAGACAATTGGCTACCTTAATTTATTTGAGAAATGTATCAATATGGGAAGGGCTCCCTGGTCTGGGATAAAGATGGAGGTCAATGAATCATCAACTTAAGGTATAGCAAAGGCCAAGGGGGAATGATGGCTGTATTTCCTGCATTCTGGCCTTGGAGGCATTTGAATAAGAAGCAGCATGGCTCAGTGGGAAAGAGCACGGGCTTTGGAGTCAGATATCATAGGTACAAATTCCGGCTCTGCCAATTGTCAGCTGTGTGACTTTGGGCAAGTCACTTAACTTCTCTGTGCCTCAGTGACCTCATCTGTAAAATAGGGATTAATCAATCAATCAATCATATTTATTGAGCGCTTACTGTGTGCAGAGCACTGTACTAAGTGCTTGGGAAGTACAAGTTGGCAACATATAGAGATAGTCCCTACCCAACAGTGGGCTCACAGTCTAGAAGGGGGAGACAGAGAACAAAACCAAACATATTAACAAAATAAAATAAATAGAATAGATATGTACAAGTAAAATAAATAGAGTAATAAATATGTACAAACATATATACATATATACAGGTGCTGTGGGGAAGAGAAGGAGGTAAGACACGGGGATGGAGAGGGGGAGGAGGGGGAGAGGAAGGAGGGGGCTCAGTCTGGGAAGGCCTCCTGGAGGAGGTGAGCTCTCAGTAGGGCCTTGAAGGGAGGAAGAGAGCTTGGCGGATGTGCAGAGGGAAGGCATTCCAGGCCAGGGGGATGACGTGGGCTGGGGGTCGACGGCGGGACAGGCGAGAACAAGGCACGGTGAGGAGATTAGCAGCAGAGGAGCGGAGGGTGCAGGCTGGGCTGTAGAAGGAGAAAAGGGAGGTGAGGTAGGAGAGGGCGAGGTGATGGAGAGCCTTGAAGCTGAGGATGAGGAGTTTCTGCCTGATGCACAGGTTGATTGGTAGCCACTGGAGATTTTTGCGGAGGGGAGTAACATGCCCAGAGCATTTCTGGACAAAGACAATCCGGGCAACGGCGTGAAGTGTGGATTGAAGTGGGGAGAGACAAGAGGATGGGAGATTGGAGAGGAGGCTGATACAGTAGTCCAGATGGGATAGGATGAGAGCTTGAACGAGCAGGGTAGCGGTTTGGATGGAGAGGAAAGGGCAAATCTTGGCAATGTTGCGGAGGTGAGACCGGCAGGTTTTGGTGACGGCTTGGATGTGAGGGGTGAACGAGAGAGCGGAGTCGAGGATGACACCAAGTTTGCGGGCCTGTGAGACGGGAAAGATGGTAGTGCCGTCAAAAGTGATGGGAAAGTCAGGGAGAGGGCAGGGTTTGGGAGGGAAGACAAGGAGTTCAGTCTTGGACATGTTGAGTTTTAGGTGGCGGGCAGACATCCAGATGGAGATGTCCTGAAGGCAGGAGGAGATGCGAGCCTGGAGAGAGGGGGAGAGAGCAGGGGCAGAGATGTAGATCTGGGTGTCTTCAGCGTAGAGATGATAGTTGAAGCCGTGGAAGTGAGTGAGGTCACCAAGGGAATGAGTGTAGATCGAGAACAGAAGGGGACCAAGCACTGAACCTTGGGGAACCCCCACAGTAAGGGGATGGGAGGGGGAGGAGGAGCCTGCAAAAGAGACTGAGAATGAACGACCAGAGAGATAAGAGGAGAACCAGGAGAGGACGGAGTCTGTGAAGCCAAGGTCGGATAGCGTGTTGAGGAGAAGGGGGTGGTCCACAGTGTCGAAGGCAGCTGAGAGGTCGAGGAGAATTAGGATAGAGTATGAGCCATTGGATCTGGCAAGCAGGAGGTCATTGGTGACCTTTGAGAGGGCAGTTTCCGTTGAATGTAGGGGACAGAAGCCAGACTGGAGGGGGTCGAGGAGATAGTTGGTGTTGAGGAATTCGAGGCAGCATGTGTAGACGACATTCAAGGAGTTTGGAAAGGAATGGTAGGAGTGAGATGGGGCGATAAATAGAAGGTGAGGTGGGGTCAAGAGAGGGGTTTTTTAGGATGGGAGTGACATGGGCATGTTTGAAGGCAGAGGGGAAGAAACCAGTGGAGAGTGAGCAGTTGAAGATGGAAGTTAAGGAGGGGAGAAGGGATGGAGGGAGAGATGCCATTGTTATTGACAAATGCCATTGTTATTATTATTATTAGTCCTAATCCCTTTATCAGATATGCTCTAGCACTGAGCCTGTTTCAGGGTGTGAAGGTGGTGGGCAGTCACTCAGGACTCAGAGCATGGATGGAACTTTTTGTAATTTCAGAGTCCCTTGGTTCAAAGACAATATCCATTATTACAACGTTTCACTACCCATGTATGCATCTCTGTTTTATTTGCTAATGTTTCCTGGTAGTTAAAAATAATAAGGATGAATGCTTCAAAGATTATAGCCTTGTTCCATTTTTAGCTGTAAATTTAGAGAAAAAATAGTGTGGAACATTCATCCTGTTTTACTCTATGAGACTGTAACTCCCATGGTACTGGACAGGGTGAGTGTCTTTGACCCCTTGTAAGAGATTGTGAAATCTCTCTCATCCACATGACCCACTTAGGCTTTGATATAGCATCAACAATTTTAGAACCCTCCACAACTTTACTGCTCTAGTAGATTTCTTCCCACATTCACTCAGTCTCTAAATCTTACTGGTTCTTCCTCTAGAAATCAATCAATCAATTGTATTTATTGAGCGCTTACTGTGGGCAGAGCACTGTACTAAGCACTTGGGAGAGTACAGTACAACAGAGTTGGTAGACACATTCTTTGCCCACACTGAACTCATGGTCAAAAATAGCAAGGACCTATCCTTCCCATCATCCTCACTATCACCGACCAGGTTTGAGCTCTCGTCACCTCCTAGCTTTAACAGCAATACAGGACTTCCTACTTATAATCTTTCTCATCCTCAGTCTATGCTACATACAGCTGTAAATTATCTTTTAAGACACACTTGCCCCACATCACTCTCCTCCTCATATATCCCCAAAGGCTACCCATTTCTTCTTGGACAAAACAAAGACCACTGGCCATTGGCTTCAAGGTTCTCCTGTAAATGACTCCCTCTTACCTACCTGCTACACCTCAGCTCATGTTCTATGCTCTGCCAAAGAAAACCACCTAACTGTACCTCATTCTTCAGTCTACAATCTCCTAACAAATACTCATGCCTCTCTACCTGCCTCGAATGCCCTCCCTGTTCAAAGCCCTCCTAAAATATCACTCTTCTAGGAAGCATTTCCTAACATTCTCCCACTTTCCTGATCATGCCATTCCCATCAGTCATCAAAGTAGTAGTACTAGATTTAAGTGCCTACTCTGCATACATCCCTGTACTAAGCACTAGGACAAAAAATACTCAGTTATTGGCTCCCACAGTGCTCACAATTTAAGAGTAAAGGTGGGGGGAGGGGTTGACAACAAACTTTAGTGTCCTTGCTTATATCTATTTGTTATTTATTTGATGATGGACTTGTCCTTCCTTAAATGACAGATGAGCCTCAGTCCAGTCATGAAAACTTTGAGACTGAGAACCTGTGTGTTGGAATTGAAGCAATGTGCCCTGGGAGTCAGAGGACCCAGATTCTAATCCCAGCTCTGCCACTTGTCCACTGTGTGACTTTAGGCAAGTTACTTACCTTCTCTGTGCTTCAGTTACCTCATCTGTAACCTGGACATTAAATCCTCCTCCCTCTGATTTAGGCTGTGAGCTCTATGTGGGACAGGGACTGTGTCCAAACTGATTATCTTGTATCTACCCCAGAACTTAGACACAGCAATGAATCGTATTTATTCAGCACATAGTATGTGCAGAGCACTGTACTAGGTGCTTGTGAGAGTACAGTGCACCAATACAACTGACACATTCCCTGCCCACAACGAGCTTGCAGTGCTAGTGGTTTGGTGCTGTGCCACATGCACTTTCAACCCTGTTAGTCATGTTCCCCTGAGTCAGGGGTTGCAACAAGTGATCAGACAGACAGGGGTGCAGCTCACTGTGAAATGCACACAAAAATTTTACATTCAAAACCCATGTATGGCCAAAGAGACTCAATCAATCAATCAATCAATCAATCGTATTTATTGAGCGCACAGTAGTGTGCAGAGCACTGTACTAAGCACTTGTGAAGTACAAGTTGGCAACATATACAGTCCCTACCCAACAGTGGGCTCACATTCTAAAAGGGGGAGACAGAGAACAAAACCAAACATACTAAGAAAATAAAATAAATGGAATAGATAGGTACAAGTAAAATAAATAAATAAATAGAGTAATAAATATGTACAAGCATATATACAGGTGCTGTGGGGAAGGGAAGGAGGTAAGATGGGGGGGTTGGAGAGGGGGCCGAGGGGGAGATGAAGGAAGGGGCTCAGTCTGGGAAGGCCTCCTGGAGGAGGTGAGCTCTCAATAGGGCCTTGAAGGGAGGAAGAGAGCTAGCTGTGCAGATGGGCAGAGGGAGGGCATTCCAGGCCCGGGGGAGGACGTGGGCCGGGGGTCGATGGCGGGACAGGCAAGAACGAGGCATGGTGAGGAGATTAGCGGCAAAGGAGCGGAGGGTGCGGGGTGGGCTGTAGAAGGAGAGAAGGGAGGTGAGGTAGGAGGGGGCAAGGTGATGGACAGCCTTGAAGCCGAGGGTGAGGAGTTTCTGCCTGATGTGCAGATTGATTGGTAGCCACTCTAGATTTTTGAGGAGGGGAGTAACATGCCCAGAGCGTTTCAGGAGAAAGACAATCCGGGCAGCGGCATGAAGTATGGATTGAAGTGGAGAGAGACATGAGGATGGGAGATCAAAGAGAAGGCTGATGCAGTAGTCCAGCCAGGATAGGATGAGAGCTTGAACGAGCAGGGTAGCTGTTTGGATGGAGAGGAAAGGGCGGATCTTGGCAATGTTGCAGAGCTGAGACCGGCAGGTTTTAGTGACGGCTTGGATGTGAGAGATGAATGAGAGAGCGGAGTCGAGGATGACACCAAGGTTGCGGGCTTGTGAGACAGGAAGGATGGTAGTGCCGTCAACAGAGATGGGAAAGTCAGGGAGAGGGCAGGGTTTGGGAGGGAAGACAAGGAGTTCAGTCTTGGACATGTTGATTTTTAGGTGGCAGGCAGACATCCAGATGGAGATGTCCTGAAGACAGGAGGAGATGCGAGCCTGGAGAGAGGGGGAGAGAGCAGGGGCAGAGATGTAGATCTGGGTGTCATCAGCGTAGAGATGATAGTTGAAGCCGTGGGAGCGAATGAGGTCACCAAGGCAGTGAGTGCAGCTCGAGAACAGAAGGGGACCAAGCACTGAACCTTGGGGAACCCCCAAAGTAAGGGGATGGGAGGGGGAGGAGGAGCCTGCAAGAGACTGAGAATGAATGACTGGAGAGATAAGAGGAGAACCAGGAGAGGACGTAGTCTGTGAGGTCAAGGTCAGATAGCGTGTTGAGGAGAAGGGGGTGGTCCACAGTGTCGAAGGCAGCTGAGAGGTCGAGGAGGATTAGGATAGAGTATGAGCCATTGGATTTGGCAAACAGGAGGTCATTGGTGACCTTTGAGAGGGCAGTTTCCGTGGAATTTAGGGGATGGAAGCCAGACTGGAGGGGGTCAAGGAGAGAGTTGGTGTTGAGGAATTCGAGGCAGGGCGTGTAGACAACTCGTTCAAGGAGTTTGGAAAGGAATGTTAGGAGGGATATGGGGCAGTAACTAGAAGGTGAGGTGGGGTCAAGAGAGGGTTTTTTTAGGATGGGAGAGACATGGTTATGTTTGAAGGTAGAGGGGAAGGAACCAGTGGAGAGTGAGTGGTTGAAGATGGAAGTTAAGGAGGGGAGAAAGGATGGAGCGAGAGATTTCATGAGATGAGAGGGAATGGGGTCAGAAGCACAGGTGGCCGGAGTAGCACTTGAGAGGAGGGAGGAGAGCTCCTCTGAGGATACTGCTGGGAAGGATGGGAGAGTAGCAGAGAATGTTGAGAGCCGGGGGGTTGGAGAAAGGGGGGGAGTGACTTTGGGGAGGTCGGACCTGATTGATTTAATTTTGTTAATGAAGTAGGAGGCCAGATCGTTTGGGGTGAGGGAAGGAGGAGGGGGAGGAACTGGGAGACTGAGAAGGGGGTTGAATGTACGGAAGAGCTGGCAGGGATGATGGGCGTGGGTGTCAATAAGGGAGGAGAAATAGTTTTGTCTGGTAGAGGAGAGGGCTGAGTTAAGGAAGGAAAGGATAAACTTGAAGTGAATGAGGTTGGCATGGTGTTTAGACTTTCGCCAGCAGCGTTCGACTCCAGTATGGCATTGACGTTATACTGCAGTACCATAA
Source organism: Tachyglossus aculeatus (assembly GCF_015852505.1). Lineage (NCBI taxonomy): Eukaryota > Metazoa > Chordata > Mammalia > Monotremata > Tachyglossidae > Tachyglossus > Tachyglossus aculeatus. The sequence goes on along the minus strand of NC_052101.1, from coordinate 73,097,268 downwards.
ATCAGCAGGTGGTTCGTTCATTCATTCATTCATTCAATTGTATTTATTGAGTGCTTACTGTGTGCAGAGCACTGTACTAAGAGCTTTGGAAGTACAAGTTGGCGACATATAGAGATGGTCCCTACCCAACAGTGGGCTCACAGTCTAGAAGGGGGAGATAGACAACAAAACAAAACATGTGGACAGGTGTCAAGTCGTCAGAATAAACAGAATTAAAGCTAAATGCACATCATTAACAAAATAAATAGAATAGTAAATATGTACAAGTAAAATAAATAGAGTAATAAATCTGTACAAACATATATACAGGTGCTGTGGGGAGGGGAAGGAGTTAGGGCAGGGGGGATGGGGACGAAGAGAGGAAAAGGGGGGCTCAGTCTGGGAAGGCCTCTTGGAGGAGGTGAGCTCTCAGTAGGGCTTTGAAGGGAGGAAGAGAGTTAGCTTGGAGGATGTGTGGAGGGAGGGCATTCCAGGCCAGGAGGAGGATGTGGGCCAGGGGTCGACGGCGGGACAGGCGAGATCGAGGTACAGTGAGGGTTGCCAGTGTAACCCCCTGAGTAGCAACTAAGGTCTCCACTGCCCAGATTATCCAAATTTTCAGGATTTCTGCTGAGTCTTTATCTAAGTGGGTCTTTGATCAAAAACCAAAGGACCTGGGTCCTAATCCCAGCTCTGTTACTTGCCTGCTGTGTGACCTTGGGTAAGTTACTTGTCTTCTCTGTGCTTCAATTATCTCATCTAAAAGAGAGGTTTTAAGACTGTGAGCCCTTGTGAGACATGGACTGTGTCCAACCTGTGTAGCTTGTATCTATCCCAGCACTTAGTACAGTACTTGGTACATAATAAGTGCTTACTAAATATAACCAAAAAAACCCCAAAGCTTCACCACCCATGGCAGAGCCCCAACTGGTATTCTCCTACTTCTGGCTGTTTCACCCTCCCATACTACTCAAGTGAGGTATAGGTCAAATTTTAGGAAGATGTTATTTATTTGTTGAGTTATTTACTCACTTGTGTTAATTACATCTACAACTGCTCTATTACCCATTGTACATCATCTATTTAGCAATTTGTGTTAGCTTTTCTCCCCCATACCTCTCTAAGCCCCCAAAGGGTAGGGTTTGTGCCTTTTCCCTTTTTTATGCTTCCCCAAGTGATGTCATGCTCACAATGGGTGCTCAATAAATATCATTGATGATGATGTTGATGCTGATGGTGATAGAAAGAACCTTTCTCATCACTCAGCAATAAAATCCTTTCATTGGCTCTGAGCTAGGAAAAGCATACACATTCATGTTTTAGCAGTAGTCCATGCATATCCTCAGAGAAACAGTGTGCCTCAGTGGAAAGAACCCGGGCTTGGGAGTCAGAGGTCATGGTTTCTATATCTGGCTCAGCCACTTGTCAGCTGTGTGCCTTTGGGTAAGTCATTTAACTTCTCTGTGCCTCAATTACCTCATATGTAAAATGGGGATTAATACTGTGAGCCCCCCGTGGGACAACCCGATCACCTTGCAACCTCCCCAGAGCTTAGAACAGTGCTTTGCACATAGTAAGCACTTAATAAATGCCATCATTATTATTATCAATAATAAGGGCATTGGGAGTAAGCTCCTTCTAGCCTGTAAGCTCATTTGGGGCAGGGAACGTATCTACAGTATACTCTCTATATTGCTATAGTATACTCTCTCAAGCACTTAGTAAATACACAGTAAATGCTCAATACATATGATTGATTTATTGATTGGAAGGCATGACATATTGAGTCTGAAGAATGGGGAGGGGTCTTCAAAGGTTCCATACTCCCGGCAGGCTACATATAGGCAGCCCAAATAGTTGGTCTCTATGCTCTGTTTCAATCAATCAATCAGTCAATCAATCAGTCGTATTTATTGAGCACTTACTGTGTGCAGAGCACTGTACTAAGCGCTTGGGAAGTACAAGTTGGCAACATATAGAGACAGCCCTCTGGGTTAAGATTTCAAAATTTCCTTTGCTCATTTGTCCCAGGTTTTACAATCTTTACAATAAAAATGCTTTTTTCTTCTGTCTCTCCTTAACCGTTCTGTCAGAATTTCTCCTTGTTGGGTCCAATTCTCCTACTGTCTAAATTGCCCACCAGCAATGTCAGTCACTTTGGGAGAAACATTTACTCATTTCAGAGCATTAAGCGTGTTTCAGTCCATGCTCAATAAATGCCAAGATGTACTATTTGGTCTTCAAGGGATTGGAAAAAACTAATACTCTTCTGAAAGCCCATGGTTTAATATCCAGGGAATAACTTTAAGCATTGGGTGAATGGAGACCTGTTAAGTTGTGATCATAAGACTTGCATTTTGGAAGCATTCTGTAGAGTCATGCAAAGGTATAAATATTACTGTGTAAGAGTTCCACTAACCACAAGTGTAGAGTAATAATAATAATAATTATAGTATTTTTAAAGTGCTTACTATGTGTCAGACACTGTACTAAGCCCTGGGGTGGATACAAGAAAATTGGGTTGGAAACAGTTTGATTAAGCTAGTTTCACATTACCCCCAGTGCCTAATTGCTCCTTTTCTTTTTGTAAAGTGGTTAATCATAAAAAAGCCTTGGCCCATAAAACCAGGGCCCAGCTAACAAGAATATTTGCAAGATTCATGAGACTATGTGTAGTCTAAAGAACATTGAATTCCTGGGAGAAAGAGTGCTAATGAAAGTGTGAAGGGATCATTATTATTACTAAAAGTGCTGTACTCTAAATGAAAAATAATTTCTAAAAAATGGACAGGAATATGTGCTTCATCATACCTCCACAGAGTGTTCCTTTTATTCAAGTAGAGTGAAGGATTTATCTGTTAGTTAAAAGAGGAATACTGCAAAGACAGGCTGTTTAGCTCTGTAGGAGAGTTGGCTCAGTGGAATTAAGTGTGAGGACCCTAAGCATATCTAGAAAGATAAATCAACTGTAAATCAAAACTCCAATTATTTCCTCTCTCTAATGATTCCTTACAGAGGCAAAAGGCACGTCATAAACTACAGTTGAGTTTGTGCTGGCAGTGAGTAATATGCTGGGGGAAAAAATGCCCTGCTCAGTGAGTTGTTTGTGGTTTTGCTGGTGAAAGGTTGGGGGCAGTAATGGAACTGCTGCTTCTACGGAGTAAATGAGGCAGTGTCATTTTGCCAGGGCTTATTCCCAGTGGTTAAAAGCTTAAATCCTAGAAACAATGATGGAAAAACTAGGAGGTTTCATTGTATGTGCTGTGTAATGTTCTTCATCCTATGCTTCACAGCTCTCTGTTGAAAAAGCACTGCAGCATGGCCTACTGGCTAACGCACATGAAGTTAAATGCAAAATCATTGCTGGTAGGCAGTTTTATTGATTTACTTCAAATTGAGCAAAGTCAGAGGCCCAGTACTGGTTATATCAGAACACCTGTTTCTCCTGAATGGGGTTGTTTGGATGCTTGCAAAACCTCATGTTAAAGAAAACTCATCCTGTACCACTCCAACGTTGTGAATACTGGACAAGGAGATGCAAGAAACCTCAAATTCATGACACTGGGAACAAAGCATAGCATCATGATATCTTTCACACCATTTTTCAGAATAATGCCGATTTTGCATGATTCAAGAGATTTTTTTCTGGAGGGACCCCTGAATCCTCCACTTGCCCTAGAGCAGTTGCTTCCCACTTCCAGGTCTGTATAATCTTTTCTCTTGCACCTGAGATACAGAACTTGACAACAGAGAGCACACGTCAGTGCTGAAAATGATAAAACCAGACATAAAAGCATCTGGTTCCATATTCCCAACACTTAAAACAGTGCTTGGCACTTAGTAAGTACTTAATAAATACTATTTATTTATGTTTTTAGTAGTACCAGACAGGCAATAGGTCAGTTAAAAACTGAGTAGATGGTTATCCTAAATGTACATATAGCTGCATACAAGCTATTTCTTCCCATTTGATGAATCCAGATAGGTTCATACTCTTGGATGAATGTTCCTTAATTCCTTAACAATGTTCTAACCAAAACACTTAGTGAAAACGGCTCATACTCTATCCTAATCCTCCTCGACCTCTCAGCTGCCTTCGACACTGTGGACCACCCCCTTCTCCTCAACACGCTATCCGACCTTGGCTTCACAGACTCCGTCCTCTCCTGGTTCTTCTCTTATCTCTCTGGTCGTTCATTCTCAGTCTCTTTTGCAGGCTCCTCCTCCCCCTCCCATCCCCTTACTGTGGGGGTTCCCCAAGGTTCAGTACTTGGTCCCCTTCTGTTCTCGATCTACACTCCCTCCCTTGGTGACCTCATTCGCTCCCACAGCTTCAACTATCATCTCTACGCTGATGACACCCAGATCTACATCTCTGCCCCTGCTCTCTCCCCCAGTCTCCAGGCTCGCATCTCCTCCTGTCTTCAGGACATCTCCATCTGGATGTCTGCCCGCCACCTAAAACTCAACATGTCCAAGACTGAACTCCTTGTCTTCATCATCAATCGTATTTATTGAGCGCTTACTGTGTGCAGAGCACTGTACTAAGCGCTTGGGAAGTACAAGTTGGCAAAATATAGAGACAGTCCCTACCCAACAGTGGGCTCACAGTCTTCCCTCCCAAACCCTGCCCTCTCCCTGACTTTCCCATCTCTGTTGATGGCACTAACATCGTCTCACAAGCCCGCAACCTTGGTGTCATCCTTGACTCTGCTCTCTCATTCACCCCTCACATCCAAGCTGTCACCAAAACCTGCCGGTCTCAGCTCCGCAACATTGCCAAGATTCGCCCTTTCCTCTCCATCCAAACCACTACCCTGCTCATTCAAGCACTCATCCTATCCCGTCTGGACTACTGTATCAGCCTTCTCTCTGATCTCCCATCCTCGTGTCTCTCTCCACTTCAATCCATACTTCATGCTGCTGCCCGGATTGTCTTTGTCCAGAAGCGCTCTGGGTATGTTACTCCCCTGCTCAAAAATCTCCAGTGGCTACCAATCAATCTGCGCATCAGGCAGGATCTCCTCACCCTGGGCTTCAAGGCTCTCCATCACCTTGCCCCCTCCTACCTTACCTCCCTTCTCTCATTCTACAGCCCAGCCTGCACCCTCCGCCCCTCTACTGCTAATCTCCTCACCGTGCCTCGTTCTCACCTGTCCCGCCATCAACCCCTGGCCCACATCCTCCCCCGGGGCTGGAATGCCCTCCCTCTGCCCATCCGCCAAGCTAGCTCTCTTCCTCCCTTCAAGGCCCTACTGAGAGCTCACCTCCTCCAGGAGGCCTTCCCAGACTGAGCCCCTTCCTTCCTCTCCCCCTCGTCCCCCTCTCCATCCCCCCATCCTACCTCCTTCCCTTCCCCACAGCACCTGCATATATGTATATATATTTGTACATATTTATTACTCTATTTTACTTGTACATATCTATTCTATTTATTTTATTTTGTTAGTATGTTTGGTTTTGTCCTCTGTCTCCCCCTTTTAGACTGTGAGCCCACTGTTGGGTAGGGACTGTCTCTATATGTTGCCAACTTGTACTTCCCAAGCACTTAGTACAGTGCTCTGCACACAGTAATCGCTCAATAAATACGATTGATTGATTGAAAGCATGTGTATGGCAGAACCAGTCAATCAGTGGTATTTAATGAGTGCTTACTGTGTGTGTACAGCACTGTACTAAGACTTTGGGAGAGTAAAGTACAACAGAGTTAGTAGACGCATTCACTGTCCACAAGGAGTTTATGATATAGGGGGGTGGCAGACAATAAAATAAATTATTGATACAAACATAAGTGCTGTGGGGTGAACATCAAGTGCTTACATAGGTGACACAGAAGGGAGAGGGAGTAAGGGAATTGAGGGCTTAATTGGGGAAAGGCTCTTGGAGGAGATGTGATATTCATAGGGCTTTGAAAGTGGGGAGAGTGGGAGAGATATGAAGAGAAAGGGAGTTCCAGGACGGAGGGAGAATTTGGGCAAGGGATTTGTGGTGAGATAGATGAGACAGAGGTACAGAGAATAGGTTGGTATTAGAGGAGTGAAGTCCGTGGCCTGGATTGTAGAAGGAAATCAGCTAAGTAAGGTAGGAGAGGGAGAGCTGATTGAGTGCCTTAAAGTCAATGGTGAGCAGTTTCTGTTTGATGTGGAGGTGGATAGGCAACCACTGGAGGTTTCTGAGTAGTAGGTAGACATGGACTGACCTTTTTTTAAAAAAAAAATGATCCAGGCAGTAGATTGAAGTATAGAGTGGAGTGGGGAGAGACAGGTGGCAGGGAGGTCAGCGAGGAGACTGATCCAGTAGTCAAGGTGGGATAGGATAAGTGCTTGGATCAGTGTGGTAGAGTTTGGATTGAGAGGAAAGGTGGCTTGTAGTGATATTATGAACATAGAATCGACAGGATTTGATGACATTGAAATGTGGGTTGAATGAGAGATGTTGATGATAATTCCAAGGTTCATAATTCTTGTGAGACAAGGAGAATGATGGAGCTGTCTATGATGGGAAAGTCAGGGAGAGGACAGAATTTGGGTTGGAAGATGAGGAGTTCTGTTTGGGAGATCCCAGAAGTTGTTCTGCAGGCTCTCCAGAGGGAGAATATTTCAGTCAATCAATCAATGGCATTATTATCAACCAATGGTATTTGAGTGCTTACTATGTGCAGAGCACTATACTAAGGACTTGAGAGTACACTACAACAGAGTTGGTGGACATGTTCCTGCCCATAATGAGCATACACTCTGGATGATGGAATGAAAATGATTCCTGCACCTCAGTTTGTTCAGTTCATATCCCACCCAGGTTGGCACTGCCCTGCACACAGTAAGTGCTCAATAAATACAATTGAATGAATGAAGCAATGTAATGAAGAGCAATGGATTCATTTCCCCCTCCCTGATGTCCTGAGGAATCTTGAGCATTTCTCTGTGCCTCAGTATCATTACTCTAAAATGAGTCTAATCTATGTTCTTGATTTTCCTCACTGGAAAATGTGGGTGGAAATAACATTTTCAGTCAGTTTTAGATCTACAGATTTGTGGGCTTTTTAGAGAAATGTAAATTGTCACTGTTATAATTTTTTTCAGAGAAATGTAAATCATCACTGTTATAATTATGCATATTCAGTAGAGAATTTTAAATATTTTTAACTGCACTAAAATTATTGGTCACATGGTCCAATTTTTTTCCCAAAATTCATGATAAGGAAATACTTCACAAAGGCACTTTGCAAATTTGCAGAGCAACTTTGTTAGGATTAAAACAGAGGAAGTTCATACTCCCATCCATATGGCTGGTGTATTGGTAAAGGAGACATTTACCTGGCTACCTTTTAGTAGATTAAAAAAATTGGCATCTAAATCCAGTCCACTTCTTTTGGAATTGCTTCTTAAAATTATATAATTTACATATTTAGATGATCTGAATATGTATATATTCTCCCTCCCTCTTAGACTGTGAGTCCTATCTGTTACTGGACTGTGTCCTTTTTGATTATCTTGTATCTACCCCAGCATTTAGTACAGTGCTTGGCATATAGCACTTAACACATGCCATCACCATTATTATCATTATTATTAATTGGCTTACTTTTCTGTATAGATTGAGTCCTTGTATAAAAGTTCCACGTTAAATTCAGAATTTAGAAACTGAAGCAAATTCCTTTTAGTAATCTGACACAGAACAGTGTGTAAGAAGGCTATGAATAAGTTATTATTTATGTGAATGGAATCAAATTTATATTTTTATCTCCATTTATAAACTGTCATTTAGTTTGCACTTCTGCCCCACCCAACTACATCAGACACCCAGGGAATAAGTAGTCTTGTTGAAAGAGTGTATTTTACACTGATGGAGTCTCTCATTGGGACAATGAATGAGCCTCATTCCTGGGACTTCAGGATAGAGAAACTACATGGAAAAAATGATTATAGTACTAGTGATTTTCGCAGTTTCACTTGCACTCTCTATCATCTCTGTCAGTCATGTTCTTGCCGGGGCACAAAGTGTAATGAGCAAATAGATGGGCAGAGGTGCCGTGCATTGTGAAAAGCTTGTAAAGGGGTTTGTTTGTTTTTTTTACATTCAGGACTTGGCCGTGGCTGAAGTGATCACAGCATAGTGCCTATGTTTCCCTATAGCTCTACCACTCAGAAGGAAGATGCCTCAGTAGCCATTGTGCTCTTGGCCATCTGTGTAGGCCAGTGATTTTTCAGGATTCCTGTTCCTATTGGTGAAGGTCAAAGCCTTCACCACTGCTGTTGGTCCAGTGGAAAGATCCCTACTCTGGGAATTGTGAGACCTGGGTTCTAGTCCCAGTTCTGCCTGTTGGGGCTATGCCATTCCCTATTAGACTCATATCTTATTTTTTGAGAGTTTCAAAGTCTGCCTTTCTAGGGGTGTGTTGGCATTTAGATCTGGTTTAGCTTTCCTCTTTTTTTGCAGCCTGTGCATTAAACTAAACTTCTGGGTCTTGATTCTCTGTGTTTGGAAAATATTTGGAGGTACCACAAACTTTTCTCAGATTTCTCTACCAATAGCCCTGATATATTAGTGTTCACAATGCCACATGGATATAAATTCCAGTCCTGTAGGTTGGATTTATGATCTTAAAAACTCAGAGTCCAACATACATTAGATAATAATAATAATGATGGTGGTATTTGTTAAGCACTTACTATGTGCCAAGCACTGTTCTAAGCTCTGGGATAGATACAAGGTAATCACAGTCTTCAACCACATTTTACAGATGAGGTAACTGAGGCACAGAGAAGTTAAGTGACTTGCCCAAGGTCACACAGCTGACAAGTGGCAGAGCCAGGATTAGAACCCATGACCTCTGACTCCCAAGCCCGTGCTCTTTCCACTAAACCACGATGCTATCACTGCTGGATCATCATTGCCAGATTCGCATGCTAGCTGAAGTTTTCCCTCCCCCCAGCTTTTTCCTGTGGAACTACTTGGGAGGGAAAAAAGGCTTATTTCTTATGGATTAATATTGCTTCTGTACTTGTATTTTACATCTTGCTACTTTGGATGTGGAGATATACAAAATTAAGCATACACGAAAATGTTCTCTTTCTAATTCATTGGGTGGTGTGTTTACTTACACACACACACACACACACACACGCACACACATATGCACACAAATGCACATATATATATATATATATATATATATATATATATATATATATATATATATATATGTATATATATCATGGCCTAGTAGAAAGAGCATGGGCCTGGGAGTCAGAGGACCTGGGTTTTAATCTCAGATCTGCCACTTGCCTGCTGTGTAACCTCAGGCAAGGCATTTAACTTCTCTGTTCTTCAGTCCCCTCATCTGCAGGATGGGGATTCAATATCTGTTCTCCCTCCTACTTAGACTGTGAGCCTCACATGGAATCTGATTATCTACCCCAGCTTGACACATAGTAAACAACCTATACCACAATTGTTATTGTGTTTTATAATTATACACACATATAAGCACCCCTTTTGGCATCATTTTGATCCAGTATCAAAATCCAAATCTATGGATTTTTAGAAATTTTTAGATCAATTCTCATTTACATGACTAAAATCTTAACTGCAATCCAGGGGGGGTTGGGATTATTACTATTATCTTTGGTGAACTCTCCCAAGGGATCTATATACATGGTAGGTACACAGAAAATCGTCCTGATTGATTGTGTAGCTTTATTATGATTGATAGCACATCAGTTGTGTTGGGATTGTGAAACAGGCTATTTTCCAATATCTTAGAAAAGGCTGCATGATTTTATGATTTTAAATTTAGTTCATGACCAATTTTAGTTTCAAAATGGCTCTATTGCTATCTATGGACTTAGACTATTATAGATGTGGAAGAATGACTGTGCTTTCTTCTGAATAAAGGTGGTTTTAATTTTATCTTGAATTTATATTGTCAGTGAAATTAAAGGATTTATCATGCATAATTTTCCCACTGAATAAATTGCAGGCATCTTCCTAGTGACATTTGCCTGTGACATTTGAATTGTTGAATCACCTCCTTGTTATACTTCTGAGTAATGAATCAGCTGTTCTCCTGTCTGTTGGGGTAGGCAGTCTAGAGCTTTAATAAAGATCGTTATTTCCTAGATGAGGAATAAATACATTTTGGTATCAAGGTTCAGCAAGTAAATCACTACTGGGAAAGTTCCTTACCAGATTAAAGATATGCTTGCTTCTGATATATTTTTCTTAATGGATCATTAGATGCCATCACTTCTGTCTTAGAAATGATCTTACAATTATTTGTTCAGATCAGTGGTTTTCATTTTAAACAGTGTTGGGGGGGTGGTAAACAGAGAGCAGGGCTTTAAGGATTAACAAGGAATTGTAAAATTTAGAAGAACAAATGATCAGAAAAATGGAGATAAGGTCATTGTTCTTAAGGTTTCTAAATGCATCGCCACTCCCAGCAAACCACACCAGTCACACCTGATGGGTCTAACCTGGCCTGCCATTCCCCAATCCTCCTAGCCTGCTTCCTTCTCTGAAACTGCCCAGTCAAGTTCTGCTCTGCTCTGATCCATAGTGGGGACCAATTCGGCTAACAGACTGCCTTTGCTGTTCTTTTCCAAGCTGAGCCTAATCTGATCAGTTCCTCCAGAATACACCACTGTTGCTTCCTCCTCACCACTGCCTCTTTCCATCACCACTTTTTCATCACTGCTTTTGCTCAGCTTTCATTGCCTTCCCTGCCTCACTTCAACCACTGCCTCCTTAGTGCAGTCATTGCCACCAAGGCTGCTGCCTCCACCACCATGTTGCCATCGCTACCAGACCTACTTTTTGATCTCTTGGATGCAATGTACCATACTATGTAATTGGAAAAGTACAACAGAAGCACAGAGTGCTTTCCCTGCCCATAGGGAGCTGGCACTCTAATGGGAAGAGAGTCATAAAAAGTATTTTCTCTGCTGTTTTATCCACCTCTTCTCTTCCTTCCCTCCTCCTCCAACTTCCTGAACACTCCCCCCACCCAAGCCACATGACTTGTCTGGGGCAACTGATCCTCTGGTGAGGTTGGCCCTGACTAATCTTCCCGCTGGATCCCCAACACCCAGGGCGGCCCTGATTCCAGCATATCTGCCTTCCTGACACCCTGACACTTACCTGGGCTCCTCATATTTGAGTCAGTCTTGATAGTTTTGTTAAAAGATCATTGTTTTGGGATCTTTTCATCCTCTCTCATCTGGTACCTTAGCACAGAGGAGCAAAGATGAATAGGGCTGCTAGGGATGGAGAGAGGGCCAAGATTAAGATGGAGGGTTTAAACCTTTTATGGCAGGAATGTGTGAAAATAATAATCTTCTGTTGGTGTATTTCATTTTTTAAATTAACATTTCATTAAAAGAAACAGGAAGGCTTCATACTGTCTTAATAGTATTGCTTGGGTTCCTGAGTAAAGTCAACTTGCTACCTGCAATCCCCCAGTCCATGGTGTGCTTTGTGTTGCCCTTTGCACACAGCTGTAACAAAATTGACACCATGTGAAAGCAGAGGGGACAAAATTATATCTTACATTTTGACACTTTTTCTAAAGCAGGAAGGAAGGACTGGCAAGATAAATGGCAAGTTATGGCTTACACTAAAGGGGCCTCTTTTGGCCTGGTACTTCCCTCCTTTCTGGAGGCAATAGGCCCCCTCAGTTACTGGAGTCATCAAAACCTCTTCTGGAAAACTTCTGGCTCTTCACTAAGGAATAGCATGATTGCTAACATGCTGATGCTTGAAAAAATATTTATTTTTCTTTCCCTTTGGACAGAAAGTATTCAGGAATTTCAACTAGAGAACTGTGAAGTTATATTGCTAGAGTTGGGTTGTGTTCTTTTACATTAGTGATCAATAGAAGCTGTTAACTTTCATCCTATTGAGTTAATCCCAGTGCCACAGTGAAATTTTCCACATCTGAGAAAGGCAGCGACAAACACTGGAGGGTGGGAGGGTGTGATTGTGTATGGGTGTTTCTGTGTTGCAGTTGCATTTTACTCTGAGAAGGGGTGTTCTTTTTTCATTTTACATGTACTCCCTTGGCAAACTCATCCACTTCAATGTCTTCAACTACCACCTCTACGTGGATGACTCCTGAATCTATCTTGCCAGCCCTGACCTCTTTCCCTATCTGCAGTCTCCCATTTCCTCTTGCCTCCAGGTCATCTCTCAGTGGATCTGTCGCCAACACCTCAAGCTCACTATGTCCAGAACTAACTCCTCTTCCTTTCTAATCCTTTCCTCCACCAAAGTCTCTCATCTCAGTCAACACCACTACCACTGGTCCCATCTTCGAAGTCCACAATCTTGGCACTATACTTAACTCCTTCCCCAAACCCCACATTCAAGCTTCTGCCATTTTTTGTTTGTTTTTGTTTTTCCTCTACAATATTTCCATGATCTGATGTTTGCTCCCCATCCAAACTGGCACCACACTGGTGCAGGTACTTTTCACAACCTGGTTTGACCACTGCATCAGCCTCCTCACTGTCCTCTTGCCTCCAGTCTCATCCCCTCCAGTTTGTACTTCACTCTGCTGTCCTGATCATTTTTCTAAAATGCTATTGTACCAAGCAGAAATCCTAACCATTGGTTTTAAGGCACTCAGTCAGCTCTCTCTCCTCTGTGTCCTCACTCTTCTCCCACTACACCCCAGTTGACACTCTATAACCCTCTCAAGATGGACTACTCTCTGTACCTCATTGGATGTATTGTTCCTCTCTCTTGCCTCTGACCTCTTGCTCACACCCTCCTTCTTGCCTGGAACTCCCTCCCCCTTCATGTCTGCCAGATCTCTGCTCTCCCCATCCTCAAAGTCTTTGTGAAATATTTCCTCCTGGAAGCAGTGTGGCCTAATGGAAAGAGCATGGGCCTAGAAGTCAGAGGCCCTGGATTCTAATTCCGGCTCCTCCACTTACCCGCCTATGACCTTGGACAAGTCACTAACTTCTCTATGCCTCAGTTCCTTCATCTGCAAAATGGGGATTCGATACCTCTTCTCCCTCCTACTTAGTCAGTGGGACCTGCTTATCTTGTGTCTACTCACAGCACTTAGTACAGTATTTGTAATATAGCAAGTGCATAGCAAATACCACATATTATTATTATCACTAATTAAGTTTTCCCCTCCCCACTGCTTCTTCAGTACCTCTGTGCCACTTAAGCACTGGTTTACCTCCCACTAAGCTTATGTTCTTATCTTACATACCCTATTACTTAAGTACTCATCACTCACTAACTAACTCATGTACATATGCCTCCTTCCTTTATTCTGTAAATTGTTTCAGTGACTCCCTTGCTAGATTATCTTCTGGAGGGCAGGGATCATTGTCTATTTACCCTGTTGTACTCTCCCAACTCTTAAAACAGTACTCTATATACAGTAGGCACTCAATAAATACTACTGTTTGAGTGAGAGACAGAAATAGTTCTTCCCTAGACTCAGAAATGCCATAAAAGATTTTCTCTGACTCTGAGGCACCTCTTGCTCTTGTACACACGTGTGCCTGTCAGTGTGTATGTACATCTCTCTGACTCTCTCTCTCTCTCTCTCTCTCTCATTCCTGTCTTTTTCCTCCTATCCCCTTACAAATGCTTGGACTGTTCCAACTCCTTAGCCCACCTGGAGGGGTATATCTCACTTTGCCCTTGAAAACATCTGATTTGTTTCCAAAAAGTCAGCAAAAAAAATTGTGGCAGCATCATTTCATAATTGGGTAATTTAAATCCTAGATATTTTTTACTAATAGGCTTCTTTCTCAGAGGAAGAAAAAAGTCACTGACTGATTGACTTAGTCACTTTAAAGTAAATACCAGCAACATTACTTAAGGCTATTGTCTTTTTCCTTGGTGTGTGTGTCGGGCAGGGGGGGAAGCACTACAGTACCAAGTTTTCAGTTTCATTTAGAAGCCTGCAATTGATTTACCCCAAAAGCAAATATCCTTGGCATTACCAGGTTAAAAACTGTGGGGGCAGGAGGAAGAGTTGTTTGAAGGCAATTACCATGTCACTCTGCAGTCTGATCTTTTTTACCTGGCTTTTTATTCATGATTTTTCTTGTTCTCTTTTGGGTGCTCTCTGAATTCTTAGCATTCTTTTTAGTTAATGGATCCCCTCTCAAATTATTATAACTTTCTGTTTATTCTGTGGTAAAATAATTCTCAGTCCAAGCTGGAAACTACTCGAATTAGATTCATTTCAAGATATAATTTAATTGTTTTCCCAATCAGATTTATATGTGGGTTTGTGGTCTCTGTGGTCTCACATAACTCCCATTAAAATATAATGAAAACTTTTCCCTAAAACCAAGAGCTCATGTCTTTGCTCATATGTCTTTGCTCTTTTAGACTGTGAGCCCACTGTTGGGTAGGGACTGTCTCTATGTGTTGCCAATTTGTACTTCCCAAGCGCTTAGTACAGTGCTCTGCACATAGTAAGCGCTCAATAAATACAATTGATGATGATGATATAACTTTTCTCAACTATCTCACTTTTTCTCCAAGAATCTCACTTTCAAAACTTGAGGATTCTACTGGACTATCTGGTGAGAATGTGGAACAAGTGAAAAAATTATGTTATCCTGATCTTTTGCTCCTGACAACCTTCCTGATGTGCAGTGAAATATAAATGACTTTAAACTATGATTCACTATTAAACATTAAAGAGAAAAGGTTCAGGAATTCATAAATTAATATCAAATCTATTTTTTTTTGTAGTGACTGTAGGGCTGGTGATATCTCACTAGCTGGTAGTTAGCCATGAGAAATGTTCTTGAAGAATGACTTTGTGTAGTGTTCACTGACAGATATTAAGAAAAATATTGAGCATACCTTAGAAAATCACGGATGTAATTCTTGGTAAAGTGACGTTGCATCTCTTTTAACATTTCCATTTTCTTAATCACACAGCCCTGCAATTACCTGGACTTCTTGACATCCTAATTAACCGTGATTTAACAGAGCCATTATTTTTAGAGTTAATGGTAAGTGAACATCATCTAATATTATATGACCATTAAATGTGAGTAGGAAAAACTGAGATAAGAAAAATAAGGTGGCAGTAATTAAGCAAGGCAATTTCAATAACATAGTTGAAGGAAAACAGGTTGAAAATTCTTCAGCACAAAGTACTTCACAATGTTGGTGTAATTTATCTTTCATGATGCAAACTATTCTGAAGTCCAAATAAGTTTCAGTTTTAGCTTGTCAAATCACTCAAAATAGTGTGATAAATACCATCATACTTGTATTATATTAATGGTATGCTAGCAGGTACTCTGCCTTCTGGATGTTCTGTGAGACAAATAGAAAAACCTGAAAGAAAAATATAACTACATAGAATGTTGCAAGGAACTTTTTTTGCCATGCCCCCACACACAGATACGATTTCACTGTTAGCAGAATCATCTTTGAAAATGAAGGACCACGTTCATGCTTTGTCTTTCTTTTTCTTCCTCTCTTCACTCTTTACATGTGGCTGTTGCTGGGTCTGTGTTCCATGTTACTTGGATCATTCTGGCTGAAAAATGTACTTTTTATAGCTATTTTCAATTCAATTTCTCATCCTTCTCCTGTAGGGTCAAAAACAAGTTACCTTTAGCATCATTATTTGTGAAGATAAATGAATGGGTTTGTAATGACTAGAGCGCCTACCCTTTCTTGTCCCTCGTGACATCCTTTGGGTCATGTTAGCTAAGGAGCAAAGGCTGGAATAAATCTAAACCCTGACCTTCCCATCTCCTCCAGGAAATGGTTGGGCCAGGCTGGCAAGTAGTCCAGATGATTCCACCTCCTGTTTGAAGTGGCCTTCTAGCTCCTTTAAGAAGGTTACATTTTAAACTACATAACGCTTTCAGAAACGTTGTCAGTTAGATGACCCTAAGGGTCTCCACTCTTCAAAGTCCTTTTCTCATTTTTAATTTATCTTCTGCAAGCTTGTTATCCGTGCTACTCTTGAAATTGATAAAAGCTTCCCCTGTACTGGGCAGCACAGCACAGCATGGGAGGGAGTCAAAGATGGAGACGCAAGTATACTGCGAGGAAGGAGGCAATGGTAAACCACTTCCATATTTTTACCAAGAAAACTGTATGGATATACTACCAAAACCATTGCAGATGGAGGCAGGGCATTCTGAGAGAGATGTGTCCATGGTGTCACTACGGGTTGGAGATGACTCAACAGCATAAGACAAGTCAAGTATTTGGAGTAGAACTCCATTTTGTTGCATGCCCCATTATGACCACAAACAGAAGTCTGTACTCAGCACGTGAGTAGTAACTGGCCATGTGCACCACCTAGTTTGTAATGAGAGTGGCTGACAACACCAGTTATTTGATCTTGGGCACAATATGCTGGATCATTATCCTGTAAGGAAATTTCCATTCATTATTAACAGAGACATCTCTGATGTGATATATTAAGCTTCGTGTCACTTCTGATAATGGATCTATGTTATGTTGCTGTCAAAATACAGGAAGCAGCATGGCCTAGTGGAAAGAGCATGGGCCTGGAAGCCAGAGGACCTGGTTTCTAATCCCAGCTCTGCCATGTGCCCGCTGTGTGACCTTAACTTCTCTGTGCCTCAGTTACCTCATCTGTAACTGTATATTAAGTATATGTATATACTTACATGTATAAATATATGTATATTAAGATTGTGAGCCTTGTGTGGTACAGAGACTGTGTCCAACCCGATTATCTTGTATCTACCCAAGAGCTTAGTTCAGTGTCTGGCACATAGTAAGAGCGTAACAAATACCATGAAAGAAATAATTAAAAGAATACATCATAGGGTGATATATGGAGTGAAGTCCTAGGACCTAATAAACAAGAGCTTCTAAGTGTTTTGCCCCTCACCTGGAAGTAAAACAAGATTTAACTTGGAAACCCATCCCACCAACTTGGGAAAAGTCTCCAGACCTCTAGTGCTAGGTTCTTCTCCAATTTTAAGCTTCCCCTTAAGCTCCCCAGACCAAGACAAAGCTCAGGGTCCACATGACTTGAGTGTAAACAACAGAACCAGCTTCTACCCTGAGAATGACTATCTTGTCTTTTTGCAGGATATTCTTTGACATTTTATAGTTTGTAGTAAAGATAGGAAAGACCTAATAGATCACTGAGTCCAGCATTCTGCCAGCAGAGGATATAATGCCCAGAGAGAGGATGTGTTGTTTGATCTTAACCAAGGCTGAGAAGTATTTCACCATAATAGAAGTCAAAGGGAAATAGTACATTAAGCAGCAATAAAATATATTATTTCTCCAGTAGAAAGATGACACTCAGTCTTCAAAGACTACTGGTTATTGGCTTCTCTCTTCCACTTCATCTCCACCCCCATCTTCACTGAGACTAATTGCATGAGTTCTGGGTCTTTCCTTTAAATCACTTTTCTTATTACTTGCCTTTTTCCTCTCCTCTTGATTTTGCAGTCTAGTAAGAAAATAACTGAAGACTAGAAGAACCAGAGGCATTTTTAAAAATAGGAATGCTTCTTTACTTTTCTGAACAGAGGGGAAAAACATGAAATAGGAGCTCAAGAAATACTAACAGTTACAGCAAGAGAGCCAACACCTGTAAAAGGAAAAGCTTAGGGAGGGGAGAGGCTTTTAAAAAAGAGCTATCTTGGGTTTACCTTTGTAGGTACTAACATTTTTGAGAAATTTCCCCATCTCCAATCAATCCAGCCAGACACAGATCTGAATTCTAGCACTCAGCTGTCCAAATCATCTTCCTAAAATGCCATTTTTTGCCTCCTCAAAACCCACCAATGGCTGCTTATTTCTCTCCCTGTCAATCTGAAATTCCTGACCATTGGGGTCAAAATGACAAACCCCTCTTTTCCTTATAAGTGTTTGCCCTCCCTTCGACATAGTCTATGCACTTGGGTCTGTACCCCTTAAGCACTTAAATATTCAACCTGCCCCCAGCCCCACAACACTTATGTAATTAATTTACTAGTTAATTATGGTATTTTTTAAATGCTATGTGCAAAACACTGTACTAAGTGCTGGGCCAGATACAAGACATTCAGGTTAGACACAGTCCCACATGGAGCTTACTGTCCAAGTAGGCGAGAGTAGGATTTAATCCACATTTTATAGATGAGGAAACTGAGTCACAGAGAAGTGAAGTGATTTGCCCAAGGTCACACAGCAAAGTGGCAGCCAGGATTAGAATCCAGGTCTTCTGACTCCCAGGTCTGGGCTCTATCCATTAGGTCATGCTGCTGCTTAATGTATATATCCTTTATGTGTTTTAATGTCTATCTCCTCCACTAGATTGCAGACTCTTTGGGGGCAGGAACTGTGACTACCAAATCTGTTGAAGTGTAGTGTAGAGAAGCAGCGTGGCACAGTGTAAAGAGCCCGGGCTTTGGAGTCAGAGGTCATGGGTTCGAATCCCAGCTCTGCCACTTGTCAGCTGTGTGACTTTGGGCAAGTCACTTCACTTCTCTGTGCCTCAGTTACCTCATCTGTAAAATGGGGATTAAGACTGTGAGCCCCCCTGTGGGACAACCTGATCACCTTGTAACCTCCCCAGCGCTTAGAACAGTGCTTTGCACATAGTAAGTGCTTAATAGATGCCATTATTATTATTATTACTCTTCCAAGCACATAGTACAGTGCTCTGCACATAGTAAGTGCTCAATAAATACCACTGACTGATTATCAAACTCTCCATTAGCTTTCTCCATGCCCTATCTTGCACTCTTTGTTCCTCCCAGCTATACCTCACTCTTTACTCCCATCTCTGACCCACTGTGGACACCCTTTACCCTTCATGGAATGCCCCTTTCAGTTCACCCAACCCTACCCTTCTCCACCTTAAAGCTCTCCTAAAAATCACCTTCTTCAGGAGGCATTCCTTGCTCCCTACCTAATATTAGTGGTAAGGGCATTTATTAAGTGCTTACTGTGTGCAAAAGATTGTGCTAAACGCTGGGGTAAATCCAAGCCCATCCCACTTGGGGTTCATAATCTAAACAGATAGAAAAACAAAGCAACAATAGATTACAAAATCAATAATCCAAGATAATATTGTAAAATGAAGTAACACAGTTTTAGGAGTGAGTAATCCTCACTGTTCTTCAGAGAAACTGGCCATCTTTGTTTGCAAATGACTCAGCCTCCCCAGTGTTGGAACAGTTCTGAAGATAAGACCTGCTTTGCACTGGTCTAGTGGGAGGCAGCAAGGCTGCTTGGGCATTGAGTGATTTGGGACCGTGGAGCTCCCAGTTTTATGGTGGTAGGCACCTGCCCTCGTGGGTCCACCCCATCTCCTTCAGAGAAATGGGGCTTCTTCTACTTGGTGTTGGGCTGGTTGGAAGCAACAAAGCTGGGTTGATACTAGCTTTAGAGACCCCAGAGATCCTGGTTTTATGGGATCATGTTGCCCCACCAGCAACCCAAAACATATATCAATTTATTCCATTCACCACTTATTCATTTATGTATTCAGTCTGTACTTTTGTCTTTTGTTTTTACTCTTGTTCTCTTTGAATGGATGCTATCTACATCTGCCTGCCTCCCACTATAGGCTGTAAGCTCCACAGGGGCAAAAACCATGTTGTCTATATTTATTTTTTGCTACTAATTGCCTAGTAGAGTGCTCTGCACTCAGCGGATGCTCAAAGTTAGGTGCTTTTTTGTATAGAAAAACAATACTTGGAAAGTGTTTAACAAAGAAAGTTCTGAGTTCTGCCTTGTCCTTCTCTGGTTAATGGTGGCTTGGTTGGCAGAGGACCTATGTATTCCCAGAAGCATAATTGCAGTTGATTCCTTCTGCTTCACTCCATGATCCCATTTTTCTTTTTTTGACCTTCCCACATGCCAGGCTTTATGTGAGTGAAAAAAGGAGGTGGGTGAGAAGGCAAAAATTCAGCATTACTCCTCCATGCCCCTGGTATTCAAGACCAGTGTTCCTAATGCTTCTTTCCTGTCACTACACTCTCCTTGTCATCCTTTGCTAGCCTTATTTCACCTGCACTAGTTCTAACCCAGTGCTTCTGTTGCTATCAGCTTCTTGTGGGCAGGGATCATATCTACCTACTCTGTTGTATTGTACTCTCCCAAGTACCTAGTACAGTGCCCTGCATGCAGTAATTGCTCAATAAATGCCACTGATTGATTGATCCGTGCATATAAAAGGTTTTGAGATCCACTGATGAGCACAGCAGTTTGATTTTAGAAATTAAAGTTCTTAAATCTGGAAGGCACATGAAAATATTAGTCACAATGTTTAAAGTTTAAAAGATTAAAATTAATTTTAATGGACTAGCATTTTGATTATTTCAACCATTTGAATCATAATCAGTTGAAAAGGGCTTAAGGGAAGCACATCTTTTTCTTTATGAAACAGACTGACTTCTAGTTAAACTTTCAAATAGATTCATTACAAAATGTATCTTCTAAAAAAAGGTAAAATTCTTGATTACCATGAAGCTTACATGGGATTTTGAGTTAACCACCCAAACTAATTAAGTGAAATTATCCTAATTTGTTTATTATGTTAATAATTGGAATTAATTTATAGTAATTTAGCATGTATTACTAAAGATTTATTATGTTTCCTACTAAATGACTTAAGAGCTATAAATCCCATGGTTAAATGTAATTAGTGGAGACATATTTATCGAAAGGGATAATTACATCTGATAAAAGTTCTTCAGTTAAGCTTAATTAAAACAGATTATTCCCCCATAAATGAAAAGTAAATATGGTAATTACTGGGTAGATTTTCATTGCAAAAATGAATATCTAAGCATTTCAATTTTCTAAAAGGGGTGGGAAAGTAAACCATGTAACTGATTACTTCCCAATAAACTATGATTAATAATCCCCTAGAAACAGGCATTTTCCAGGAGTAAACATTCTGCTACTTAATGACTAAAGGGGAGACACTGCTCAGGAAAATCTATCATCAACTTATTTTTTAAAGTGGACAGTTGCTGTTTTCAACTATAATGAACAGTATGTGAAGAAAATTTTCATTTTTCTTCTGAGTAGATTATGTCTAGCTCAGCTAAGTGACAGTGTTAGAAAACATGGTTGTTAACCACTATAGAAATAAAACTTTCCACGATAACTTGGGCTATGCTCTGTTGGGTGATGCTAGCAGAATATATTTAACACATAGGAGTAAACATGAAAAGATTAAATTGCAAATCTGTATTTTTGTAATTTATATAGAAACCTATTTTTTCAACAGTTTTGCACTAAGCCAATATTGTACAATAGCAGCACATGTAGTACTAAATGAGATGTTTCATATATTGAAACTACATTATAGCATTCTAAAATGCTGCATATTATCATTTATATATGAAGTAGGAATTAAAGCATGATTGAAATGTACCCATTAAGGGAATTACATGTAGTATGATTTTTGTGGCAAAATAAATAATGATAAAAATGATATTTTATGGATTGCCTTTCACCACAGATCTTATGCATATTTGGCACTTCAGCATCTTTGTTTTTGTCCTAAGATCACTTTGTGGCCATTTAAAGGAAGAGTGGGAAAATTAGCAGTAGAGGCATTGATCTATATAACCAAGGTCATGCAGAAAGGTAAAGATTGTGGATTCTTCCACACAGTACTTAATTTATACTAAAGTCTCTTCAATTGGTCCAATGGGAAGGGCACTGTTCTGGAAGCCCCCAAGACCCGGGTTCTAGTCTGTGTTGTGCCTGATGTGGCTATGCCACCAGGGGATGAGGTTTGTGACTGAAGAACTTCTTAGGGAAGCAGCATGGCCTAGTGAATAGAGCATGGGCCAGGGAACTAAAAGGGCCTGGGTTCTAATACAGCTCTGCCACTTGTCGGCTATGTGACCTTGGGCAAGTCACTTCACTTCTCTGTGCCTTAGTTACCTCATCTGTAAAATGGGGATTAATACTGTAAGCCCCATGTGGGACAGGGACTGTGTCTAACACGATTAGCTTGTATCTACCTCAGCATTTAGAACAGTGCTTGACACATAGTATAAGTGCTTAACAAATCCCGTCATTATTACTTAGGGCAATCTGTGAGGTGGAGAGGTCCATTGGAAATCCTGAAAAACTGGTGGCTAATAGGAACAGCAAAGACCCCAGTTGCTACCAAGTTAACCAACCACCAGTCAAATCATGGGGCTGTGGGATACACAATGGGAGACTCCATCAGCATAATCATGATCATCACTGATTTGTGCACGAAGAGGTGTCATAGCTCTGAATACCAACATCTTTCCCACTGCTGTCACTTTAAGTGGAACAGATATAAGTGGAGGTTTAC
Organism: Tachyglossus aculeatus; assembly: GCF_015852505.1. Classification (NCBI taxonomy): domain Eukaryota; kingdom Metazoa; phylum Chordata; class Mammalia; order Monotremata; family Tachyglossidae; genus Tachyglossus; species Tachyglossus aculeatus. The sequence continues at coordinate 73,074,995 of NC_052101.1, read as the reverse complement.
AGGAAATGTCAGAGTATTAATAGCTGTCACTGAAGATGGTGCTTGTCGCCAGCTCCCCTGGCTCGTACCAACCAGGACCTTCTTGACTGAGGGAGCCTCGGTGACATGTACAGAGTCAAACCACACCTCTGGTCACCAACGTTACTGTGGAAAGGTTTTTACTTAGTTTTACCAACGTGCAAGAGAGTGACACATACACACACTCACTTCATTCCACCAAGGGTCCAATACCAGTCTGCTAGTCAAGGGACCCCATTCTGTCGATGCTTCTCTCTGCTTCCAAGTGCAGCTGCCTTCTGCTGCTTTCGAGTTCTGCTCTCCTGCTACTTTCGCTGCTCTCAGTGTGCTTCCTTCTTGTTTCTCCTCTGCATGCTTCTGCTCCAGGTGCTTCCCTCTGTGCCTTCAGTGCCTCAGTGTGTGCTCTGTGTTCTGTCTCCTTGGGATTCAAAAGGACTGCCTTTTACCTGCAGCAGTGGCTCTATGTGACAGTCATTGATTGGTCCAGGCCTGTTACTGGGTAGAACAGGGAGAGAAAGCCCTGCCTCCCTCCATGTTCCACCCCCACAGGGCAGCAATCACCTGCCTCAAGTAGAGCCCCTCTGTGCCTCAGTTACTTCATCTGTAAAATGGGGATTGAGACAGTGAGCCCTGTGTGTGACAGGGGCTGTGTCCAACCCTATTTTCTTGTATCCACCCCAGCACTTAGTACAGTGCCCATGCTCTCTTCATTAGGCCATGTGGCCTCTTGACTTCAGTTTTCTACTTTCTTGTTTATCACTGTGTTGTTAGTGTATTGCTTAGGTGTCAAAATTTTATGACACTGTTTAGCTCTGGGTTGCTTGTGTTGTGCAGGCTGATACATACCCTCAGTTTTCTTTAGATTTATCGACCACCCATAACACCTGATTTGGTGAATTAGTTTACAATTCTCTGAATGTGTGTCTCTAGGGTGTAAAACTTAACATGTCCAAAACAGAACTCATTTCCCCACCCAAACTATGTTGTCCGCCTGTTGTCTTTTCACTGTAGACAACACTACTATCTCTTCTGTCTCACAAGCTTGTAACCTTGGCATTATCCTTGACTCATCCCTCTCATATAGCACACATATTTGATCTGTCACCAAGTCCTGTAGGTTCTACCTTCACATCTGTAGGATCCCCCTCTTTCTCTCCAACCAAACTACTACCATGTTAATCTAAGCATTTACCATACCCTGTCTGGACTACTGAATCATCTTCCTTACTGACCTCCCTGCCTCCTGTCTTTCTCCCCCTACAGTCCATACTTCACTCTGCTGCCTGGATCATTTTTCTGAAAAAAGAGTTCAGTCCACATCTCCCCACTCCTCAGTAACTTCTAGTGGCTGCCAATCCACCTCCACAGCAAACAGAAACTCCTTACTGTTGGCTTTAAAGTAGTCAAACAATTTGCTCCCCCTTCGACCTTACCTCACCGATTTCCTTCTACAGCCCAGTGTCCACCTTGCAATGTGCCACACTCTGTCCACCTATATGCTTGTTGCACTCTAAGCTCCAACAGGAACATGACTGACAGAGATGATAAAGTATGAATAATGCTGCAAAAACCATTAGCACTTGAATCAATTCCTCTGAGCAGAATCTCGGCCACAGAGTCTTAGGATTCTTGATGAGAGCCTCCATCCCAGTGCCTGGTGTCTTTTGCATATTTCCCTTTAGGTGTCAAAATCCTTCCCTAAGACAGATACCCCATTTCCAATTGTAGCATGCCAGGCTGACTGGTCTTTTGCAGCTGAATTTCACCTACCTGCATTAAAGTGTTTCTTCACTCCACCTTTTCTGTGATTACCTCATTTCAGCTCACCCCATAGCAGTTGGTTGGATAGCCTGCTGTTTTTCATTCTTCTCACATGTTCTGCCAAATTAGAGAGTGATGCGACCAGCATTGCATTTCTTTCATTCATTCATTCAATCATACTTATTGAGTGCTTACTGTGTGCAAGGCACTGCACTAAGTGCTTGGGAGAGTACAATATAACAATAAACAACAATAAACAGACACATTCCCAGCCCACAATGAGCTTGAAGTCTAGAGGTGGTGGAGCTCACTGTCTTGCCACTTGATATTCAGTATAGGAGTTGGCGGAACAGCTGTTGAAATTGAATTTAGCCTTTCTTGTATGTCTAGGGTGCCCAGCCTTGTGTGCTTTCAATTTGGTTTGAATCTTGTTGCTGTGTTTAACATGTGTGTGAGTGAAAAATCTTCTTGTCCTTTTTTCAAGTCTAAAATGTTCATCTTTGGCACCTGTGAGCCACCCAACTCAGGTAATTGCATCTTGCTCTCATCAATTCCTGTTGGGTAGTGACTGACAATCAGTTCTGCACTGTGCATATCAAAATGTCCTATATCCCAGTGTTGCATTTGGCACTTGTGCAGGCTGTTGCTGCTTTGGAATCTGGCTCCTGGTCCTCTGATCTGCTCAAGGAGAGCAACCCCTTTCCTGATTGCCACATTTCAGGCAAGTCTATCTGCTCTTGTCTCCTAAAAGTTAGTTACTATAGCACTTCCTTTTAGATCTCACTTCACTTTGTTTTTAAAATGTTGGTTCTGTTCTCCTTACTTACATGGACCACATTTTAGTTCACAATGCAGCAGGTGTTGTAGTATCCTGCTGCAGCACTTAGAACAGTGCCCAGAGCTTAGAACAGTGCTTTGCACAGAGTAAGCACTTAATAAATGCCATTATTATTATTATTATTATCCCTTCTCCTCACTTATCTCATTCAGGGAAGCCACATGGCTACATACATTGGTTTAGTGCTGATGGACTGAAATCATTCCTTGACCTTATCGGAGATGGTATTGCCTTACCATTTAATCCTGAATATAACTCATAGGTGACACTGAAACTTCTTGACTAGCTGAATGTGCCTTCTCTGCACACAGTAAGTGCTCAATAAATATGATTGATTGATTCTGTGGTAAGTGCAGTCATCTAGAAGTTTGGCCACTACCACAGCTTGGTACACCTTTAGTTTAGTCCAGTGCTTGAGATCTCATTTCTCTGATTCTGTCACTCTCCAAGGGCAGGCTGGACCTTTTGTTTAAGTTTTCTATTTCAGTCCATCAAATAATTCATGCCTCTCTAGACTGTAAATTGTTGTGGGCAAGAATGTGTCTGTTTATTGTTATATTGTACTCTCCCAAATGCTTAGTACAGTAATCATTCAGCAAATAAGAATGACTGATATTCAAGTGCCCACTGAATACTAGGAACTCTATTAAGTTCTTGGGAGAGTACAAAAGTAGCAAGACACATGTTCCCTGCTCTCAGGGAGCTTACAATTTAAAGGGAGACAGGTCAATCAATCATATTTATTGTGTGCCTATTGTGAACAAAGCACTGTACTAAGCACATGGGAGAATACAGTATAACAGACTTGGTAGACACGTTCCCCACTCAAATGATTTGTCTTGCCTTATGCTGTCAAGTAGACCCCGACGCTTAGTGATGTCATGGACACATCTCTCCTAGAATGCCCCACCTTCATCTGCAATCGTTCTGGTAGTGTAGCCATAGAGTTTTCTTGGTAAAAATACAGAAGTGGTTTACCATTGCCTCCTTCCAGGCAGTAAAGTTGAGTCTCTGCCCTTGACTCTCTTCCGTGACGCTGCTGCTGTCCAGCACAGGTGAATTTTGATTTGTAGCAGATTGCCTTCCACTTGCTAGCCACTGCCCAAACTAGGAATGGAACAGGTATGCCTCTGCTTGACTCTCCCTCCCATAGTTGATACTGATAGAGTACTGGAAACTCTCCAGGTGTGACTCTGAGAGGGGTTCAAATGATTTACAAATGGTGAAAACAAAAGTAATGGTATGGTTATAGCAGTGATGCAAGCACATCAGGAAGAAAAAGCTGAATAAATAATTGATGTGCAAACAAATATATCAATTAATAAAATAAACATATGTGCATGAATGCTGAGGGTAGGAATAAGCTGTATAAATGTTGGGTAGGTGCTGGGTAATGCAATTGAGGTGGTGTGAATTAATCAGGGAAGGCTTCTTGGGGGAAGTGGGATATTTTAGGAGAGCTTTAAAGATGGGGAAAGCCTGTGAACTGGGGCCACAGGAGAGGTTCCAGGGATGGGTGGTTGGGTGAGCAATGAGTCATAGGTGGGAGAATCAAGGATGAAGTTCAGTTCAAAGGTGAGATTGGGAGGTGTGAAGAGAGCCAGCCTGTAAAATGGAGAGAACTCATGGAGAGATTTCTCCTTTGTTTAATCGTGCATTGTTGAATAGTGAATTGCTTAGGTAGTAGGATTTAGTGACCGCGAATGTATTGCTGATGAAAATTTTTAGCTGTGGCTCAAGTCACCTGATATTCCCTTCCTGGCTCTATAAATCAGCCTGGCAAATCAGATACAATTCATGAATTCTGATCTTGGAAGATATGTGGCTAAGAAAATAATGTTATGGACAAATTAAATCTTGATTTTAGAAATTGAAAATCCAGAATAGTATTGGTCTTGTATTTCAGGTTTATGGGGCTTGCTATTCACTGGATTACTGTCCTGATATTATTGCATATACAAGACAGGTCAAATTTGGGCAGGTAAATAGAAGGTTTTCACTCTATCTGCAAGGCAGTTCTAAATTAGTCTTTCAAGTCTTTTCATCATAAGCATCTCTTAAAAATACTAAATGATTGCAAATGTATAAAGCCTAAGGAAGGCTAAGGCAGAAAGGAGAATTTACAAGCTGCTCTTGACACATGTTGGCAAATTGAAGTATATGGATCCCAAAATGCCACAAAACATGGCTTTTTCTACACCGGCACAGTGGATTATTTGCAAACAAGTGAATTCCCTGACGTTTTTGCAGGCAATATGTTTCTCTTTGACAGTGTAAAACCAGCCAAGTTCACAAAAGATAGCCAAATGGATTTCTGACTGAAACAGCAGGCATTCAGGTTTCTCCACTTTCCTGTATTGGGAGCTGTGACACTAAAAAATATTTTTCACGAAGGTTTCTGTTTTCTGTGCATGCAGTCATTTGGTCTTTAATTATTAGCAGGTGTAAAATAATGTGTGCCGTTGAGTCCATAATTGGCTAACTGTGGCCACCGTCTGTTGCTTACATCCCCAATTACCCACTTACCCTTCATTTTGTGGGTGAGCATAGCAGAATGAACTGCTAATTAGCCAGCGGCAAGGAATAATTATTACCATGTGCAAGAAAAAGCAGAGGCCAAACTGGGGTGCATCAAAATGAGGTCTCCATTATCTTTAGGCATGAGGCAGAAGTCTGCCCCCGTGTTTTATATTCATACATTGTTTTAATACATCTTGATTCAGAATTTCAAAGGATCAATGTAATTATCTTCAAAGTACATACAAAAATCAAGTGTCTGATCCTCTCTACTTTTTTGCCCAAGGTAAATCAGTGTTTCAGTCCTCTCCATCTGCATTGATGGAGATTGATTGGAGATGCATTGATGATCCATCTCAGCCACGCTGAGAAGCAGCGTGGCTCAGCGGAGAGAACACGGGCTTTGGAGTCAGAGGTCATGGGTTCGAATCCCAGCTCTGCCACATGTCTGCTGTGTGACCTTGGGCAAGTCACTTCACTTCTCTGAGCCTCAGTTACCTCATCTGTAAAATGGGGATTAAGACTGTGAGCCCCACGTGGGACAACCTGATCACCTTGTATCCTCCCCAGCACTTAGAACAGTGCTTTGCACATAGTAAGCGCTTAACAAATGCCATCATCATCATCATTGCTCGTTGACTTTGTCATTATTATTTGCTATTTCCAGAACATGATTGGTTTACTAATGACATTTCAGGTGCTTAACTGTTCTCCTAGCTCTTTAAACGTTTTCAGTAACATCTCTCTGAGCAGAGAGAGCCTCTGCCGAAGAAAGCAATTTCAGGTCTGAATCATTTCTGGAGGTCAGAGATCTGACTGCTTTTTCTTTTTCACAGACTCTTTCTTGAAACTTTTATTCCAAAAATTCTAAAAGGATCAGGGTACTCAACCTCACCTATGGGCACATGCCTGATTTCTTTCCAAGAAGGTTAAAAACTTTATTAATCATTCAAGAGTTTAAAAATGCATAATGCATTCATTTATTTATCCACTTCATTTTCAAAGCTGTTTTCTCCCCTGATAGCATTTGTTTAAAATCGAAGTGCAAATAGCTGGGATGTGATTGAATGCTTTGTATTCCTGAAATCCTGACCCTTGCCTTTGAAGGATAGATGAATGAAGATCATTGGAATTTCTCTCTGTCCTTTCACATTTTTCCCCAAACACAATATTTATGAACTAGCTTTCACTTTTAGCATCAAATGATATTCTTATACCTTCTCTTATGTTAACATTAGAGACTATGAGTGGAAATGAGCGAGCCATTTGTCAGAAGTAATTCTAACTCTTTCATGGCTTACCAACTTAAGAATATTTTATGTAGGAAATTCATCTAAGTGATCAGCATGACTACCCCAACTAGAATTTTAAGTAAAAGTTCAAGAGGAAATGCAGTGATATCTCAGAGACAAACAGTGTTTAGAAGCCAGTGAGTGACATAAAGTTAGTCATGAAATCAAATTTCTATAATTTTGGCAAGTGTCATTTTCTTTTTCGAGAAAATAGTCTCAGCACTATTATAGAAGGGTGCTCAATAATGGAAAATCTTATTTAACAGAAACAATACTGCCCTTCATGTTTCTAATATGACTTGGAGGCTAGATATCCAATTTCAGAAGTCAAAGATAACAATCTTGGCAGCTCACCCTTTGTCTTCATGTTTCAGGGATCTGTCTTTTAAGTGCAAAATTGCATCAGAGTTTGTTGGTTACGCTTCAGTCTTCTCAGCCCCACTCACATGCATGGTTAGGATCTTATCATCAATAGCTCCAGCCTCAAAATTGAAGGCCAGATAAATATGTGAGTGTATGTGTATATACATCTATCTGTGTGGGGTCATTCCCCCCAAGCCCAAACCCCCATAACTCACTGGACCCAGACAGAGGCATAGAAGTCAAGTCATGCCCAGCAGCTCTTAAGCATCATCCTGTTCAAACTCCCATAGTGAACCTATCCTCAACATCAAGAATACTGTGACCTTGGGTATGTCACTTAACTTCTCCATGCATCAATTTTCTCACTTGTAAAATGGGAATAAGATACCTGTTCTCCCTACTTCTTAGTCTGAAGGACAGGGACTGTGACCGTATGTACCCCAGCTTAGTGGCATAAAGTAAGCAGCAGTAATGGCAGGAAAGGTATTTATTGAGCATCTACAGGGTGCAGTGTGTGGTACTAAGCATTTGGGAAAGTGTAATAGAAACAGGTGATAGTCCCTGCCCACAAAGAGCATACACTCAAATGGGGGAGAAAGAACATGGGTCTGGGAGTCAGAGGACCTGGGTTCTAATCTTGACCCTGTCACTTGCCTGCTATGTGACTTAGGTCAAGTCATTTAACTTTTCTGTGCTTCAGTTTCCTCATCTGTAAAAAATGGGTATTCAATACCTGTTCTCTCTCCTACTTAGACTCTTGGCCCCATGTAGGACAGGTACAGTTGTGTCCAACCTGATTATCTGGTATTCACCCCAGTGGCTAGTACAGTGCTTGGCATATAGTAAGCTTTTGACAAATACCACAATTATCACTATTATTATACATGTATACATAAGTGCTGAGGGAGGGAATAAATATGTAGGTGCCACAGGTGGCTGAGGCGTTGATCATGTTGGGAGTTCAGTGGGCAATCAGCTCTTCCTCCTATCTAACCTTGATAATTTCCTACTACAACCCAGACTGCACACTTCACTCCTCTAATGCCAACCTAATCACTGTACCCCAATCTGTCTCTTACTATTGACCCCTTGTCCATGTCCTGCCTCTAGCCTGGAACTCTCTCTTCCTTCCTATCCCACAGGCGACCAGTTTCCCCACCATCAAAGCCCTTCTAAAATCACAACTCCTCCAAGAAGCCTTTCCTAACTAACTACTCATTTCCCCACCTATTCACCCTCCCTCCCACATCACCTAGGCACATAGTTCTGAACCTCTTAAGCACTTTGATTCTTTCTCACCTCACATCATCCTTAAGCACTTTGATACTTACCTAACCCCCTTGGCACTTTTGTACATATCCTTATATTCTGCCATTTTTCCTATCTAAAATGTATTTTAATGTCTGTCTTCTACTGTAGACTGTAAAATACTTGAAGGCAAGATTTGTGTCTACCAATTCTTTTGTATTTTACTCAACCAGGCACTTAGTACAGTCCTCTGCATGTAGTAATCTCTCAATTATTACCATTAATTGATTGTTGGAGGAGGGGGAATTTTATCAATCATATTTATTCCACACTTACTGTGTGCAGAGCACGGTAATAAGCACTAGGGCAAGTACTATATAACAGAGTTAGCAGACATATTCCCTGCCCACAGCTTACAGTGTAGAGAAGGAAAACCATCTAGAAGGGGGAGGCAGTATGGAGGATTTGAAGATGAGAGGCTTTATAGTCTGCTGGATGAAGATGGAGAGGTAGCTCCAGGCCAGTGGAACAGTGTGAGCAAGGGGATGGAGGTGGGAGAGTTGAGCATAAGGCACAGCCATAAATTTGGCTTGGGAGGAGTGGAGAGAATGAAACTGCATTGTAAATTATGAAAAGGGTGAACCTTAAATGGGGAGAATTGGTGGAAAGTCTTGAAGCCGATTGTGAAGAGCTTCAGTTTGAAGTGAAGGGCCACAGGAAATCAATAGAGGTTTCTGAGGAAAGGGAAGAGATGAGATGAGTGACAATTGAAGAAGATGATTTGTGCAGCAGCAGAGCCTATAGATGGGCGAGGGAAGAGCCTGGAGGCAGAGAGGCAGGCTAGGATACTGATATGATAGTCTAGCCACAAGATGACAAGAGCTTTGAACCAAGATGGTAGCATTTTTGATGGAGAAGGATGCGCAGGTGTGAGAAATGTTGTGTAGGAAGAACCGACAGAATTTAGCAGTGGTTTGAATTTCGGAGTTGAAAGATGGTGAGGAATCGAGAATGACACCAGAGCTTCTTGGATGTGGAGGATGGTGGTGTCGTCAGACATAGGGAAGTTGGGAAGAGGAGCGGGTTTAGGAAGGAGCGCATAATGACTATCATAATTATATTACTACAAGCATTCTCTTAGAATAAAAAGTTGTGCAATGTGGAGGAGCTATATTTGTAGGGTTTGAGTCTTGGTGGAGTTCTTGTTCTGAAGATGCATGTTTCTTTTCCAAGGGAGCCATCAAAATACAAAGCCAGTTTCTGAAGACCCAATGGGCCTATTAGGTCAAGAAATCTGGCTGCCTACAAAGCTAATTAATTGTGGTATATAGTAAGCTTGTACTATGTTCTAAGCACTGGAACAGCTCCCTTAACTTGAGAGGTGTATTTTTCTCCTTCTCTTTTAAAAATCATAATTTTCCCAATTGTGGTTTTCCACAAATTTTGTTTCTTTTTATTTTTTTCCATAGTGGTCCTCATTCTGCAGGCTCGACTCTCATCTAAGGCAGGTAATGAATCCGTCACCTTACTGGATGGGCCCTGCTCTTTGGCAGAAGGTATTTTCCTTTTTAAAATGACAATTTTTTAAACTTTGAATTTTACAGCAACTTTAAAATCCCTGGCCTCCTCAGTATAATAAAGCATAATTTGAGTGCTTAACCAGTGAAGAAGCATGTCGATTTCTCTTAAACTGGAAGTGTTTCAAAGATATTCTTTATAACAATATTTCCAATAACTGTGGAGTCAAGGGCTGAAGAAGCACATCACAGGGCAGGAAGCACAGCAGCTCCCCTTCCCCCTGACCAATTTGATTTCTAAAAGAAAAAGCTGACTCCAGTCCCAGCACCTAGTGTTGCTTGGAACCAGAAATGCTGAAATCACAATTTTGTAAATTCAGCAAAAATGTTTCAGCAAGTTAATTGCTCTTTCCTTCAGTGGTTTGACAAAAAAAAAAACCCCAACAAATCTTTGAAGACCCCCTGACCTAGACTGAAAGATTCCTAAAGCTATCATTTATGTATTACAGTTAATTCTCAGACCCTCCTTTGTCTGGGAAACTTGATTATTTTAGGAGACAGTGATCAGATCTGCATGGAGCGAGGCATATATTTGGAAAGGAATTTTTAAAGGGGAAAAACCCTCTTTCGACGAACCTACTCTTCAGTGCCATAATAGTATTAGTGGGGAGTGCACCATATCGACAAGGATAATTTTGCAACGTTGTACCACTAGTTCTGCTTCAAAATCCACTTTGGCTATCATGACATCAGCATTTTAGCCCCACTGACAGAAAGCAGCTAAGTCTTAAGGTATTCACTCAACCCCGGCTCCCTGCTTCTGCTTCCGGCCAGGCCAGCATTTAGATTTTAGAGACCAGGAGGACTGCCCATAGAGTTGCAGGAGCAAGGTGATACAGGCAGTTATCTCTATGTGCCTTGAGTCCTGACATCCACATTTCTATCTGACCTCAAGGCCTCAGCAATTTAAGTTCTCCTGAGGCAGATGGCATGCTGCTCTCACTGGCTTTTGAAGCACAAGCTTGTGTTAAGCAGAAATCATAGCTCTTAGACTGTGAGCCCCACATGGGGCAGGGACTGTGTCCAGTCTGATTATTGTGTATCTACCCCAGTGCTTAGAACAGTGCTTGGCACCTTGTAAGTGCTTAACACACACTTTTATTATTATTATTACATTGGGAGAGGAAGATCTTACTGGTTGGCCAACAAATAGCGTGTCCTTTTTGAGATGATAGGCTGAGTGTGATGCCAATATGATAACAAAATTCATACTGAACTTACAGTCTAGAGGCAAGCTAGACATTAAAATAAATTAAGAGATGAGCATAAGTTCTGTGGGGCTGAGGGTGGAGTGAATATCAAGTGCTTAAAGGGAACAGATCCAAGTTCAAGTCCAAAAGTGGGAGGGAGTAGCAGAAATAAGGACTTTCCTGGGGAGGGGCTGTTGGAGGGGATATGATTTTAGTAAGACTTTGCAAGTGGAGAGAGTGGTGGTCTGTTGGACATGAAGGGGAATGCTCACCCTATCAGAATACAGTGTGCAGAGCATTGTACCAAGCACTTGGGAGAGTGTGTACAGTAGTTAGTAAACATGATCCCTACCCTCAAGGAGCTTGCAATCTAGTGAGGGAGACATGCATTAGAATGAATTTGATGGGGGAAGCTGCAGAGTGTAAGGATATGTTCAGCATGGCTTAGTGGAGAGAGCATGGGCTTGGGAGTCAGAGGTCATGGGTTCTAATTCTGGCTTTGCCACTTAGCTGTGTGACTTTGGGCAAGTCACTTAACTTCTCTGTGCCTCAGTTACCTCATCTGTAAAATGGGGATTAAAACTGTGATCCCCACATGGGACAACCTGATTACCTTGTATCTACCCCAGGGTTTAGAACAGTGCTTGGCACATAGTAAGTGCTTAACAAACACAATTATTCTTTTATGTGTATAAGTACTGTGGGGGTGGGGCACATCTCAAAGTGCTTTGGGGTAAAGACCCAAGTCATATATGGTGCAGAAATAGGGTGGATAATAATAATAATAATAACATTTGTTAAATGCTTACTACGTGCAAAGCACTGTTGGTGGGGAAATTAGAGGTTAGTCAGGGAAGCAGCCTGGCCTAGTGGAAAGAGCACGGGCCTGGGAGTCAGAAGGCCTGAGTTCTAATCCTGTATCTGCCAATTGCCTGCTATGTGACCTTGGGCAAGTCATTTACCTTCTCTGTGCCTCAGTATCCTCAACCATAAAATAGGGATTAAATCCTGGTTCTCCCACCTACTTAGACTGTGAGCCCAATGCAGGACGGGATCTGTGTCTGACTTAACTTGTACCTACGTCAGTGTGTTTGACACATAGTAAACACTTAACAAATACCATAAAAAGAAAAAAAAAAGAAGGCTTCTTGGATGAGATGTGATTTTAGCAGGGCTTTGAAGATGGGGAGAGTGGTGGTTTGTCGGATGTGACAGGGAAGGGAGTTCTAGGCCAGAGGGAGGATGTGGGCAAGGGGCCAATGTCAAAAGAAACGAGATAGAGATTGAGAGTAGGGTGGTATTAGAGAAGCAAAGTGTGTGGCTTGGGTTGTAATAGGAGATCAGTGAGGTAAGGTAGGAGAGGGAAAGCTGATTGAGTGCCTTAAAGCCAGTGGTAAGGAGTTTCTGTTTGATGTGGAAGTGGCTGGGCAACAATTGGAGGTTGTGAGGAGTGGTTCACAGAAATTTTTTTAGAAAAAGATCCAGGCAGCAATGTGAAGTAGGGACTGGAGAGGGAGAGGCTGGAGGCAGGGAGATCAGTGAGGAGGCTGATGCAGTAGTCAAGGTGGAATGTAAATGCTTGGATTAGTACAGTAGTAGTTTGGTTGGAGAGGAAGGGTACTTGTCTGTGTATCAGTCAATCAATCAGCCATATTTACTGAGCACTTCCTGTGTGCAGAGCACTGCACTATTTGGGAGAGTACAATAGAGTTGGTAGATACATTCCCTGCCCACAAGCAACTCACAGTCTAGAGGGGGAGACAGACATTAAAATACATATATAATGAATAGGTACATTAGTGCCATGGGGCTGAGGGTGGGATTCATTCATTCATTCAGTCATATTTATTGAGCGCAGAGCACTGTACTAAGCGCTTGGGAAGTACAAGTTGGACAAGCTGGACATCAGAGAGATACTTGGGCATCAGGGCCCATCTATCTGGGTGTGGCATCACTGGGGCAGCGATGGAAGTGGCATCCACTGGAGGTGGGACAGGGTGACTGTGGGCAAGAGGTGACACAGAGACGCGCAATGAAAGACACTCACTGGGAGACGCTCATGGAGAGACAATAGAAGACCCACTCACTGAAACCATGAGAGACACACACAGAGTCACGTAGAAGGAGAGACACCCAGAGAGACAAAGAGACACTCGCTGAGGGACACAGACCCTCACTGAGAGACAAGAGACTCACAGAGAGAGACAGTGAGAGGCACTCATCGGGACAATGAGAGACACTCACAGAGACTCACACAGAGAGGCAATGGGAGACACTCATCGGGACAATGAGAGATGCTCACAGAGACTCACACAGAAAGAGACACACACAGAGACAATGAAAGACACTCCCTAAGAGACAGAGACACTCAGAGAAGCAGCATGGCTCAGTGGAAAGAGCACAGGCCTTGGAGTCAGAGGTCATGGGTTTGAATCCCGGCTCTGCCACATGTCTGCTGTGTGACATTGAGCAAGTCACTCAACTTCTCTGAGCCTCAGTTACTTCATCTGTAAAATGGGGATTAATACTGTGAGCCTCACGTGAGGCAACCTGATCACCCTGTGTCCCCCCAGTGCTTAGAACAGTGCTTTGCACATAGTAAGCGCTTAGCAAATGCCATTATAATCATCATCATCATCACGGAGAGATGAGACCCTCGCTGAGAGACAATGAGAGACACTCACAGAGACTCACACAGAGAGGCAACAGGAGACACTCATCCGGACAATGAGAGGTGCTCACAGAGACTCACATAGAAAGAGACACACACAGAGACAATGAAAGACACTCCCTAGGAGACAGAGACACTCACAGAGAGATGAGACCCTCACTGAGAGGCAATGGGAGACACTCCCTAAGAGACGGAGACACTCACGGGGAGATGAGACCCTCGCTGAGAGACAATGAGAAACGCTCACAGAGACTCACACAGAGAGGCAATGACAGACACTCATCGGGACAATGAGAGATGCTCACAGAGATTCACAGAGAAAGAGACACACAGAGAGACAATGAGAGATACTCCCTGAGACAGAGACATTCACAGAGAGATGAGACCCTCGCTGAGAGACAATGAGAGGCACTTACAGAGACTCACACAGAGAGACAATGAGACACTCACTGAGGGATAGAAACAATCACGGCAAGATGAGACGCTCACTGAGAGGCAATGAGAGAAAAAAAATGATGGTACTTACTTTGTGCCAAGCACTGTTCTAAGCACTGGGGTAATAATAATGATGATGGCATTTGTTAAGCACTTACTATGTGCAAAGCACTGTTCTAAGTGCTGGGGAAGATAGAAGGTAATCAGGTTGTGCCACATGGGACTCACAGTCTTAATCCCCATTTTCCAGATGAGGGAACTGAAGCACAGAAAAGCTAAGTGACTTGCCCAAAGTCACACAGCTTATAAGTGGTGGAGCTGAGATTATTATTATTAGTAATAATAATAATAATGGTATTTTTAAGTGCTTACTATGTGCAAAGCACTGTTCTAAGCGCTGGGGAGGTTGCAAGGTAATCAGGTTGTCCCACAGGGTGCTCACAGTTTTAATTCCCATTTTACAGATGAGGGAACTGAAGCCCAGAGAAGTTAAGTGACTTGCCCAAAGTCATTCATTCATTCATTCAATCATACAGCTGACAGTTGGCAGAGCTGGGATTTGAACCCATGACCTCTGACTCCAAAGCCCGGGCTCTTTCCACTGAGTCACGCTGCTTCTCAAACTCACAGAGTCATGCAGAGATTCCCCAGGGCTTAGTACAGTGCCTGGCATATAATAATAATAATAATAATAATAATAATAATAATAATAATAGCATTTATTAAATGCTTACTATGTGCAAAGCACTGTTCTAAGCACTGGGGAGTTTACAAGATGATCAGGTTGTCCCACGTGGGGCTCACAGTCTTAATCCCCATTTTACAGATGAGGGAACTGAGGCATAGAGAAGTTAAGTGACTTGCCCAAAGTCACACAGCTGACAAGTGGCAGAGCCGGGATTTGAACCGATGACCTCTGACTCCAAAGCCCGGGCTCTTTCCACTGAGCCATGCTGCTTACATAGTAAGCGCTTAATAAATACCATTAAAAAAGAGACACAGTGAGACAAATGCACCGAGGTAATGAGAGATACTTACGGAGAGTACACAGAGAGACACAGAGAGAGACAATGAGGGATACTCACTGAGAGAGAGATGGGACACTAACCGAGGGACAATGAGAGACACTCACAAAAACTCACACAGAGAGACAATAAGAGACACACTCACCAAGACAAAGATGAATATCAAGTGCTTAAAGGGTACAGATCCAACTACATAGGTGATGCAGAAGGAAGAGGGAGTAGGGGCAAAAGATGGCTTAATCAGGGAAGGCCTTCTGGAGAAGATGTGATTTTGATAAGGCTTTTAGGATGGGGAGAGTTGTAGTCAGCCATTTATGGAGGGGAGGGAGTTCCAGGCTAGAGGGAGGACATGGGCGAGGGGTCGGCAGAGAGAAAGATGAGACCGGATCCAGTGAGTAAGTTGGCATTAGAGGAACCAAGTGTGTGGACTGGGTTGTAATAATAATAGTGATACACGTGGTATTTGTTAAGCATTTACTGTGTGTCCAGCACTGTATTAAGTGCTGGGGTAGAGGCAGGGTGATCAGATTCCACATAGGGCTCACAGTCTAAGTAGGAGGGAGAATAGACATTGAACCCCCATTTTTCAGAGGAGAGAACTGAGGCACCAGAGAAGTTGTGACTTGTCCAAGGTCAGACAGCAGACAAGTGGCAGAGCTGGGATTAGATCCATGCTCTTTCCATTAGGCCACACTGTTGTAGTAGGAAATCAGTGAGTTAAGCACTTTCATAGTCATCTGAGCACCATAGCATTTGTGTGCACATCCTTATACTCCACTATTTCTCCTATTTGTAATTTATTTTAATGTCTGTCTCCCCATGTAGACTGTAAAGTCCTTGTGGGCAGAGATTTCATCTATCATCGTCATCAATGGTATTTATTTAAGGCTTACTGTGTTCAGAGCACTGTTCTAAGCACTTGGGAGAATACAACAGAGTTGGGAGACACATTCCCTGCCTCCATAATTGTATTTTCCCAAGTGCTTAGTACAGTGCTCAGCACAAAGTAAGTGCTCAGTGAATACCATGCATTAATTGGTGTTGTCTACAGTGATGCAAAAGTCAAGGGTGGATACTACTGGGCCATTAGGGGTCCAATAAGGCTATAGGGATCCCACTCTGAGCTACAGTTGACTGTGGGGAGGCACTGATTTTGGCATCCCAGAGAGATTGGCCATTTCTGGGTTTTTCCCAGGATTTGAATGCCTTCTGCATAGGGTCTAACTTTCTGAGATCCCCCAAGCACATTGGAATCTGGGGAAGGCATAAGATCTTTCCCAGCCCCTCATTTTCCTCATGACTCACTCCCACAGAGGTATCCAAATAAAAAGCTGACTCCACATAATCTGGGTTTTCATGGGATCCCATAGTTCAGAGTAGGTCCTTCAGTAGAGTCTGTAGCAAGCCTAAGGGATTCTTAGGGTGCCAGTGCATTATGTTTGATGAGTCCCAGGGTGCTTGGAAAGCCATGTGGAGTAAAATTTTAGTTTGGCATTTAATTATCCATCATGTGATCTCAGGTTTAGGGTAACATCCCTCGAGGAGGGGTGCTACATGGATGTTTTATCGGCTTTCTTGAAAATTCCATTCTTTTCAGTACTATGTGAACTTGGGCACTAAAATATTTCAGTTTTTCAGTTTAGAAACTTTCTTCTGTATCAGTATTCCAAATCACATTCCACCTGGCTGACTGCCTATGGATGAATAGTCTTTCCAGACCCTGCTTTCTTCCATGACTTCCATCTTGACTTTGCACAGGGCCAAACTAGTGTTAGTTTTACAAATCTGCAAAATCTATGGCTTTCAGACAAAGGCTTGAAAGAGATCATGTTGATCCCTAGACACCCCCCTGGGGTAGTTCATTCACTGGAAGAATCTGTCTCATTTGGCAGACGGGAGAGACGCACTTGTAGTATTAATGAAACGGACATTGTTGGCCAGATGCCTGTGGCTTGTCATGACATCATTTTTTGAGCACCAACTGCATGTAGAATGCTGGGATGTGAGCTTGTCATGCAAGAGAAGCTGAATAAGGAGAATCTACTAATGTAGATTGACCAATAGTTTCTTCAGGTCACCAACACTTTGAAACTCTCTGGATGAAGCTTGTTTTTCCATCAAAGCAAATCGACAGCAGAAAATCAAAATCGGTATTGAAACCTGGTTGCGGGATATGCAGCCTGAGCAATGTGTTTTTTTATTAGCTTGAATAGGTTGTGTCTGCAGCAGGTTGGTTATGGGCAGAGCTAAGTGTCCACTGTTCTCTGTTTCCATTGTACTAGATTTGCCAATAAAACACTCCAAATTATGTAAAATGACAACAAATATAAATCCAAAGAATGAGGCTGTGTTTTCCCTTCAGGGATTGAGCAAAAATTGGAGGCAGGCAAGGTAGATGTGCCAGACTTGGTAATCAGTTGAAACTTGGATATTGATTGAGTTCTAGCAGAGAGGGTTTTTTTTTTGTCCACTTGTAAAATAAAAAAAAGTAGGTCAAAGCAGATAGCACGGATAGAATGCATAACAGGTAGCCAAAAAGTATAAGCTAATGGTGATTTAGTGAAGACTGCTAGAAGGAACTGCCTTATCAATTCATAAATTCATGATAAGCCCATTTTTGCATTATCATCTCCATTATCTTCAATCCCAGGGATGGATAACATCTAACACAAGGCACTTCTAACTTTTTCTCTGTCAGCTAATTCAGAGTTTTTCTGAATTTAAGTGGGAGTTTCACTGCTTGCTTGTGAACAGTGGTTGTTCCCTTCCCACTCCATTCACGTTTAAGATCAAGGAAATGCTCCCACCCAGATTGTAAGCTTCATGAAGACAGGCAACATGTCAAAAAATTCTATTGTATTCTTCCAAAATGCTTAATCCAGTGATGTGCACACTATTGATTTTTATTGGGCCAGACACAAAAGCACACTACTTTTTCTTGTAGAGATGTGCCCCATGATACGACTGGATTTTGTCCCATGGAAATATGGTTCGATTATGACTGAAGCTAGTGTGTGGTACATTTTCCCATTGAGTTACATGGAAATTGAGATCCACTCCAGAACCTCTGGAAGAGTAATAAATGTTCCTTTTATTAATAATGATAATAATAATAATAATAGTATTTATTAAGTGCTTACTATGTGCCAAGCACTGTTCTAAGTGCTAGGGTGGTTATGGGCAGTTATGGGCAGTTAGGGTGGTTATACCCACCTGCCTTCGACATCTCCATCTGGATGTCTGCCCGCCATCTGAAACTCAACATGTTCAAGACTGAACTCCTTATTTCCCTCCCAAAGCCTGCCCTCTCCCTGACTTTCCCATCACTATAGACAGCACTACCATCCTTCCTGCCTCACAAGCCCGCAACCTTGGTGTCATCCTCGACTCTGCTCTCTTGTTCACCCCTCACATCCAATCCATCACCAAAACCTGCCGGTCTCACCTCCTCAGCATCGCCAAGATCCACGCTTTCCTCTCCATCCAAACCGCTACCCTGCTGCTTCAGTCTCTCATCCTATCCCGACTGGAATACTGCATCAGCCTCCTCTTTTCTCCCATCCTCCTGTCTCTCCCCACTTCAATCTATACTTCATGTTGCTGACTGGATCATCTTTGTGCAGAAACGCTATGGGCATGTTACTCCCCCTCTCAAAAATTTCCAGTGGCTACCAGTCAACCTACACATCAGGCAAAAACTCCTCACTCTCGACTTCAAGGCTCTCCATCACCTCGCCCCCTCCTACCTCACCTCCCTTCTTTCTTTCTACAGCTCAGCCCGCACCCTCCGCTCCTCTGCCGCTAACCTCCTCAGTGTGCCTCGTTCTCGCCTGTCCCGCCATCGACCCCTGGCCCTCATCCTCCCCCTTGCCGGGAATGCCCTCCCTCCGCACATCTGCCAAGCTAGCTCTCTTCCTCCCTTCAAAGCCCTACTGAGAGCTCACCTCCTCCAGGAGGCCTTCCCAGATGGAGCCCCCTCCTTTCTCTCCCCCTCCCTATCCCCCCACCCTACCTCCTTCCCCTCCCCACAGCACCTGTATATATGTTTGTACAGATTTATTACTCTATTTTACTTGTACATATTTACTATTCTATTTATTTGATTTTGTTAATATGTTTTGTTGTCTGTCTCCCCCTTCTAGACTGTGAGCCCATTGTTGGGTTGGGACCATCTCTATATGTTGCCAGCTTGTACTTCCCAAGTGCTTAGTACAGTGCTCTGCACACAGTAAGTGATCAATAAATACGATTGAATGAATACAAGCAAATTGGGTTGGACACAGTCCCTGTCCCACGTGGGACTCAGTTTTAATCCCCATTTTACAGTTGAGGTAACTGAGGCCCAGAGAAGTGAAGTGACTTGCCCAATGTCACACAACAGATATGTGGTGGAGTCAGGATCAGAACCCATGACCTTCTGACTCCCGGGCCTGGCTGGGTTCTATCTACTATGCTGGGCTGCTTCTCTGACTTTTACTTGCTATATGCTGTAATGATAACCATCACTAAACTATTTAATTTTCATTCGAATAATCCAAAGCATACCATCACAATATTAAGTAAATGAGGAGTTCAAATATATCTGTGAGTCTTTGCAAGAGGCTGCTGAATGGAAGCTTGCCCTGCTGACTGGGGTAGTAGTTTTTCAATTTTAGTGAAAAATTTGTCCGATTTAGTTTGGACCTCAGTGTTCTCTTTTTCTTCTTAAAGGCTCTTGTAGCAGAAAGAACTCTTCTGAACACCTCTGAGTGTCTTTGAATTCCTCCCTCCATTTGCTTCTTCTTTGTCCATCAAATTTAGGTCATCTGCTTTCTTGAGAATCGATAGAACTTTTTAATCCCAAACTCTTGGCTGGTGGTGGGGAAACCATAAGTGTTTTATCATCGGTTTTTGTTATCTTGCATTGAGCCTTCTGAACCACTTCAGCAAAGGAGAGTGGAGTGGCAATGCCTGGGTCAAGGCAGCTGAGTTTTAAACAGTAGCGATAAGTGCCTTAGTTCTGTTCACCAGTTTTTTGCTCTGGGCAATCTGTAGCTTCTTGGCAATACCAATCAGTGATCTATTCTCCTCTTCCTCTTGGGCTGTGATCCTGTTAGATTCCATGAGTGAGCCTGGCCAGACTTGAGTAAGCCAGAATGTGCTGTGCACCATTTTTTTAATCATTATTCTTATGGTATTTAAGTGTGTACCATGTGTCAAGCATTGTTCTAACCACTGTGGTAGATTCAAACATGGGGGTAGATTCAAACATGCCCACATCTTCCCAGTCCTAAAAAAACCCTCCCGTGACCCCACAGCCCCCTCCAATTATCACCCTATCTCCATTCTACCCTTCCTTTCAAAACTCCTGGAGTGAGTCATCTACACTCACTGCCTCAAATTTCTCTCCTCCAACTCTCTCCTGGACCCCCTCCAATCTGGCTTTTGCACCCTCCACTCCAAATCCAAATTATTTCCTTCTAGTGAACTCCAAAGACTTCTACTTCATCCTAATCCTCCTAATCCTCTCAGCTGCCTTTGACACTGTGGACCATCCCCTTCT
The DNA here is from genome assembly GCF_015852505.1 of Tachyglossus aculeatus. NCBI lineage: Eukaryota > Metazoa > Chordata > Mammalia > Monotremata > Tachyglossidae > Tachyglossus > Tachyglossus aculeatus. The sequence goes on along the minus strand of NC_052101.1, from coordinate 73,054,518 downwards.
TCTCAATGTGTTATCCAACCTTGACTTCACTGACTCCGTCCTCTCCTGGTTCTCCTCTTATCTCTCTGGCCATTCATTCTCAGTCTCCTTCACAGGCTCTTTCTCCCCTACCATCCCTTTACTGTAGGGGTCCCTCGAGGTTCAGTTCTTGGTCCCCTTCTATTCTCCATCTACACTCATTCGCTTGGAAAACTCATTCACTCCCATGACTTCAACTATCATCTCTATGTGGATGACACACAAATCTATATCTCCTCTCCTGTTCTATCTCCCTCCCTCCAGGCTCACATCATCTCCTGCCTTCAGGAAATCTCTACTTGGATTTCCTCCCGCCACCTAAAACTCAACATGTCCAAGACACAGAGCTCCTTATCTTCCTTCCCAAGCCCTGTCCTCTCCCTAACTTGCCCATCACTGTGAATGGTACTACCATCCTTCCTGTCTCACAAGCCTGCAACCTTGGTGTCATCCTTGACTCCACGCTCTCATTCACCCCACATATCCAATCCGTCACCAAATCCTGCCTATCTCACCTTCACAACATCTCCAAGATCCTCTCTTTCCTTTCCATCCATACCGCTACCACGTAAGGACAATCACTCATCCTATCCCTACTGGATTACTGCATCAGCCTACTTTCTGACCTCCTAACTTCCTATCTCTCCCCACTTCAGTCCATACTTCACTCTGCTGCCTGGATTATCTTTCTACAGAAACATTCAGGGCGTCACCCCCCTCCTCAAAAATTTCCAGTTGTAGCCTATCAACTTCTGTATCAAACAAAAACTCCTTATTATTAGCATCATAGCTCTCCATCATCTTGCCCTGTCTTACGTCACCTCCTTTTTCTCCTTCTCCGTCCCAGCCCACACACTCTGCTCCTCTGGTGCTAACCTCATTGTGCCTCAATTTCGCCTGACTTACTGTTGACCCCTGGCCCACATCCTACCTCTGGCCTGAAATGCCCTCCCTCCTCAAATCTGCCAATCACTCTTCCTCCCCTCAAAGCCCTACTGAAGTCTCACCTCCTCCAAGAGGCCTTCTCAGACTAAGCCCCCCTTTCCCTCAGCTCCCCCTCCCTTCTGCATCACCTTGACTCGCTCAGTTTGTTCTTCCTCTCTTCTCTCCACAGCACTTACATGTGTGTGTGTATTTCTATTTATATTGATGCATGTTTACTTGTTTTGATGTGTATATATCTATAATTCTATTTATATTGATGTCTGTTTACTTGTTTCGATGTCTGATTCCCCCCTTCTAGACAGTAAGCCCCAGGTGGGCAGGGATTGTCTCTCTTTATTGCTGAATTGTACTTTCCAAGTACTTAATACAGTGCTCTGCACACAGTAAGCACTCAATAAATACAATTGAATGAATGAATGAATTAATGAAAAGTGATTCAGGTTAGATACAGTCCCTGTCCCACATGGGGTTGGCAGCCTAACTAGTGGAGACTCTTTGGTTGAAAACTCAGATGCTGTTCCTGGGTAAGCAGTGCTTTCAGAAGAGGTGCCCTTTTTCTGAGATTAGCCCTGACCTGGCAACTTGATACGAGGTCCAGGGCCACCACATCAGAGGGAAATAGAGATTGAGGGAGATGCAAGGTGATGAGTCTTCTATGTGCCCAAGGTAGCTGAAGTCATCCCAAAGTGGCTTTTTCAAGAGCAGGAGCGTTCCTCTGGCTTTTCTGGGTTCATTCCAAGGAAATTAATTACACTATGCTAGTGTGAGCTTCCTGTCAAGCTACTGAAGGAGGAAGGTATTCTTTATTTCATTTTCTGAGCTGTGAGAGTACCTGCATGCTTCTCAACAGATGTTGTCTTCTATTTCAGTGGTGTGCGATGTGATCCCATGAATCCCTGGCCCCACCTCACAGTGGTGTTAAAAACTCATTAATTAATGTTTGTAAAATGCTCTGAGATTCTCATATGAAAGGCAATCGTGTCCTCTCCAACTCACTTTATCCTCCTCTCCTCAGTATGGTACCAGCTGCTGAAGCATTGACAGGGGTGACTGTAGGTTACTTAGTGAATTGTTTTGAAATGTAGTGTGGTGGTCTATGAAAATACTTAGAGGCAAGACAACCCACTTATTCTCCGGTCCCAATTACAGGTGTTTTGGGGGCCCAGAGCAGGGACTTCGGAGCAGATTTTGCCATCTCTCACCCTTCCCTAAGGAGGTGTATATGTGTCTATCACTGTGTACGTATGTATGAGGTGGGTGGCATGGCCTAGTGGAAAGAACATGACCATAGTTCAAAACACTCAGATTCTAGTTCCAGTTGTATCACTGGTCTGCTGGGTGACCTTGGGCAAGTCACATAACCTCTCTGGGCCTCAATTTCCTTATTTGTAAAATAGGAATAAAATACCTACTCTCCCTCCCTCTTAGATTGTAAGCCCCATTGGGGATAGAGGCTGTGTCTATTCTGAGTAATTTGTATCTATCCAAGCACTTAGCACATGGAAAGCACATAATAAATACCATTATCAGTTCAACCTTTTGCCTCAGGTGCTCGCTGAGTGGGTGCTGGGGACAAAAGGCTGGGAAGATGTAAAAATCCAGTTGGGACTCTACTGCCCATTTGTATCTGGTTCTGAGTAGCTCTTCCCTTGCTCAGAACAAGTAAAATGCCATTCAGAGGTAGGAGAGAAACAGATAGGATAGGAACTTCTGCTCCCTATCCTCCCCAATCTTGTATCCTCTCCCTTGCCATACTGTTAAATGTTCATTTCAGTATTTCCCAGTTTATGGGTTGGCTTTTTAAAATCCTGTTGGCAAAGCTGATAGACAAATGAGTTACTGGGCCTGCAACTGCTGAAACCCCATTAGATCTGTTCCTAAATATGTCCGAATCTGGTTTTTGCCAAATGCGTTTTGCAATGATGTGCTATAAGAGTCATCTGATCTGAAGTTTGGGTTCAGGATTCTTCTTGGAGAAAGACATAAGTAAAATTTCACACTGCAGTTTTCTTTTTTACCACAAGTGCTAGGATCATTTTGACAGAGTTTTCTCGGTGCAAAGCATCGAGAAGCAGAGCAACAGCGTGGCTCAGTGGAAAGAGCCCAGGCTTTGGAGTCAGAGGTCATGGGTTCAAATCCCGGCTCTGTCAATTGCCATCTGTGTGACTTTGGGCAAGCCACTTCACTTCTCTGGGCCTCAGTTACCTCCTCTGTAAAATGGGGATGAAGACTGTGAGCCCCCCGTGGGACAACCTGATCACCTTGTAACCTCCCCAGCACTTAGAACAGTGCTTTGCACACAGTAAGCACTTAAAAATGCTACCATTATTATTATTATTAAAACATGTTTTTCCAAATTGCCTTTTTGTTGCATTCCTGCTCCTTGTAGAATCATGCTGTCTTCTGTGGGCCAAACTCTCACCTCCAAATCCCTCTTCCTTAGACATCTCCCTGCTGCTCATCTTTAGTTTTAGATTTATAAAATGTCTCCATTAAATGCCTCTTGGGGCATGCATGTCAATTAAAAATTATTCTATGAGTAAAACTTGTTATCTCTGAAGTACTCTCCTTATTTCAAGCTTAGTTCCTACAGTTCATTACCCCCAAGCTCAGGCAGTAAATAGAGAAATCGGCCTTCACCACCCACTTTCTGTAAAATCCCTGAACAAATTGATGGCCCTTGGAGCTGGAGCTGAAGGTCAACAAACCGAGTGGGAATGAGGTCCAAAGTTAAGGGTTGTTTGAATCTCCTCCTGGGTGAGAAATTATTGATTGCATTTATAAAGTCACAACTCTTGACATTCAGAACCTTCTACCTTAGGCTTGTGTTCCTATGAATCAATCAATTATATTTATTGAGCACTTACTGTGTGCAGAGCACTGAACTAAATCCCAGCCCCACAGCACTTACGTACATATTTGTAATGTATTTATTTATATTAATGGCTGTTTCCTCCTATAGACTGTAAGTTCATTGTGGGCAGGGAATATGTCTGGTTATTTTTATTATACTCTTTCAAATGCTTAGTACAGTGCTCTGCACACAGGAAGTGCTCAGTAAATACGAATGAATAAATGAAAGTGCTTGGGAGAGTATAATACAAAGGAGTTGGTAGCCATGTTCCCTGACCACAAGGAGCTTACAAACTAGAGGAGGAGAAAGACTTAAAATGAATTATGGATAGGTACATATGTGCTGTGGGACTGAGGGTGGGGTGAATATCGAATGCTTAAAAGGTACTGATCCACGTTCAAGGGCAATGCAGAAGGGAGAGGGAATAAGGGAAAAGGGCTTAGTTGGAGGAGATGTGATTTTAATAGGGCTTAAATATAGGGAGAGTGGTGGGCTGTCAGATATGAAGGGGAGTGAGTTCCAGGCCAGAGGGAGCACTTGGGCAAGGGGTCAGGAGCAAGATAGACAAGATCAAGTTACAGAGAGTAGGTTGGGGTTGCAGGAGTGGAATATGTGGACTGAGTTGTAGTAGGAAATCAGCGAGTTAAGACAAGGGAGAACTGATTGAGTGCTTTAAAGCCGAGGTAAGGAGCTTTTGTTTGATGTGGAGGTGGATGGGCAACCACTGGAGGTTTTTGAATAGTGGGAAGATATGGACTGAATTTTTTTTTTAGAAAAACAAATACACTGTGGATAGTGTAGTTACTATGTGCACATAACTTAAACAGTGACAGATTAAGGTTCTGAATGTCCCAGAGCAGTTCAAATCCAGGAGTTATCCAAGCCAAAGGTTTTTTTTTTTTAAATGGTATTTTTATGCTTACTATGTTCCAGGCACTGTTCTAAGCGCTGGGGTAGATACAAACTAATCAGGTTGAATGCAGTCCCACATAATAATAATTATGGTATTTGTTAAGTGCTTACTGTGTGCCAGGCACTGTACTAAGTGCTGGATGGGGTTTAAAGTCTTGGTCACCATTTTACAGGTGAGATAGCTGAGGCATATAGAAGTTAAGTGACTTGTCCAAGGTCACACAGGCAAATGACAGATACAGGATTGGAACCCAAGTCCTTCTGACTCCCAGGCCCATCTTCTAAATTTATACCATCTTGTCCTCCCTGATGCATGCACTCACTGCCCCTTCTGCCACAGACATGACCTACTTGCCTCCTTGCCCATTATTAATTGTATTTATTGAGCGCTTACTGTGTGCAAAGCACTATAATAAGCACTTGGGGGAGCATAATATAACATCAATTAACATTCCCTGCCCATGCCCTCCGCTCTGACATAGCCAAGGCTAGTTTTAGCCCAACGGACTTATTTTAGTCTAGAGCAGCAGCTGCAGCAGTAGGAACAGTGATAGAGAGAAAAATAGTGTGTGTGTTTGTGTGTGTGTGGTTGTGTGTGTTTTTTGAGAGGAGATGATCTAGATGGCTTCAGTGGGATCCAGAGGTTATAAATTGGAGGGAGAGGTTCACCTGAGGTCATGGAGCTCACGATAGTTGCCCCCTTTGCCCAATTGCTCAATTGATTATGCCCCTAAAATTGACCTTCCAAGATAAATTAGTCCCAGTAAATGTGAGTTACACTAAGAGGAGCATGTAACAAATTGTTGCCTGTGGAACCAACATCCTGGACATGCCATCCTCCGGTGGTAACCTAGTCTAGGGTCAAGAAGGGAACTGGGAGGAGCACAGGTCATGGAAGGTTGAGAAGGTAGCAGGAAGGAGAAGTAAGCACCTCAGGGAAAAGTTGACACTTTGCCTTCCTCGACCTATTCAAAGGTGAGCAGGTCCAATTGCACACTGAATTTCCCTAGCTACCCATGAATACTACTTCCAGGATTGCCGTTTCTCAGGTAGTAATTTATTCATTCATTCGTTCAGCCGTATTTATTGAGCACTTACTGTGTGCAGAGCACTGTACTAAACACTTGGAAAGTACAAATCGGCAACATATAGAGACGGTCCCTACCCAACAACAGGCTCACAGTCTAGAAGCGGGAGACAGACACCAAAACAAGTAGGCAGGTGTCAATACCATCAGAATAGATAAATAGAATTATAGCTATATACACATCATTAATAAAATAGAGTAATAAATATGTACAAATATACACAAGTGCTGTGGGGAGGGGAAGAGAGTAGGGCAGAGGGAGGGAGTGGGGGTGATGGGGAGGGGAGGAGGAGCAGAGGAAAAGGGGGGGCTCAGTCTGGGAAGACCTCCTGGAGGAGGTGAGCTCTCAGTAGGGCTTTGAAGGGAGGAAGAGAGCTCATTAACCCCTCCTAAGGGAATCCACTGTGTCATTGGTATAGGAGTTTCCAATCTTTCCAACAGTGTATGAGACTGTTGCCCTTTTCCATGCTGCAGCTCTGGATCAACATGGTCACAATGCTCCATTTTCTGACCTTGGCTATCACATTGCTAAAATTTTACGGCTCGCATGGATAAGCAAACGTTTTCACTGCATCATTCAAAATAACCTTAAAGGTAAGTGGAAAGGCCTTTCTCAATCAAAAAGCAGGGACCTTGTTCAAATATGTAAACTTTATAAACTTTTAACCTGGGATCTGATAGGGAGTCTGTGGGCCCGGCCAACCTGACCATCTCAGAATGAGACTGTTCTATTAAGATGAGAAGCAGCGTGGCTCAGTGGAAAGAGCCCGGGCTTGGGAGCCAGAGGTAATGGGTTCTAATTCTGGCTCCACCAATTGTCAGCTGTGTGACTTTGGGCAAGTGACTTAACTTGAGAAGCTGCTGTGGCTCAGTGGAAAGAGCCTGGGCTTTGGAGTCAGAGGTCATGGGTTCAAATCCCAGCTCTGCCAACTGTCAGCTGTGTGACTTTGGGCAAGTCACTTAACTTCTCTGGGCCTCAGTTACCTCATCTGGAAAATGAAGATAAAAATTGTGAGCCCCCTGTGGGACAACCTGATCACCTTGTAACCTCCCCAGCGCTTAGAACAGTGCTTTGCACATAGTAAGCGCTTAACAAATACCAACATTATTATTATTATTGTTATTCTCTGGTCCTCAGTTACCTCATCTGTAAAATGGGGATTAAGACTGTGAGCCCCACAAGGGGCAACCTGATCACCTTGTATCTCCCCAGTGCTTAAAACAGTGCTTGGCACATAGTAAGTGCTTAACAAATGCCATTATTATTATGAGGAAGTCATGCTTCCTCTGAGGTAAGTTTCAAAACTTGCCTTAGGTACATTGCAGACCTAAAACCTTCAAGCAGACCTGAAATAAGTGAGGAATGGTTATTGGACCAGTCAGTTCCTGAAACCTGGACAGTTCTTGAAACCTGAACAGTTCTTTTGTGTAATCAGTGAGCTGCCAACTTAAGTAGGTTCAGGCTTTTTAGCATCAATCAATCAATCAATGGTATTGATTAAGTGCTTACTGTGCAGAGCACTGTACTAAGTGCTTCAATTTGATTGTTAGCTCTTTGAGGGCAGGGACTATGTTTCCTCTCTAGCACCCAGTTCAGTGTTCTGCCCAAGTTGGCACTCATTTCTTTTTTTAATGGTATTTGTTTAGTGTTTACTATGTGACAGGCACTGTTCTAAGTGCTGGGCTAGATACAAAGTATTAAAGAAGCAGCGTGGCTCAGTGGAAAGAGCCCGGGCTTTGGAGTCAGAGGTCATGGGTTCAAATCCTGGCTCCGCCAATTGTCAGCTGTGTGACTTTGGGCAAGTCACTTAACTTCTCTGGGCCTCAGTTTCCTCATCTGTAAAATGGGGATGAAGACTGTGAACCCCCCATGGGACAACCTAATCACCTTGTAACCTCCTCAGCGCTTAGAACAGTGCTTTGCACATAGTAAGCACTTAATAAATGCCATTAAAAAAAGTATTCAAGTTGGACACAGTCTGTTTTCCACATGGGGCTCACAGTCTTAATTCTCATTTTTGCAGATGAGGTAACTGAGGCCCAGAGAAGTTAAGTGACTTACCCAAGGTCACACAGCAGGTACATAGGAGAGCTAGGATTAGAACCCAGGACCTTTTGACTCCCAGACCTATGCTTTATCCACTAAGCCATGCTGCTTCTCATTCATTCTTTCCATAGAGTATTTTTTTAAGGCACATTTTAGAGAGAATGCAATTAGAGAATTATGGACCCGTTCCTTCAACAGCGTGTGCCAATCTGGATAGAATGTACTGCAATGTCACAATGTCCGAAGAAACAGTTGTGTACCTGCACTTTGTGTCGAGCCAGCTGTTCATGCAGTAATGTGAGTTTTCCTTAATGTGGGATTCATCAAGAAGGAAACCCCTGCATTATGAGAGAACTAGGTTTATTCATGCTGATGTTCCACTACCTTATACATGAAAACCTCATCTTAATCTCTCTCAAACACTGAATTTATTATTAAAACTTTCCCCAGAGTACTATTTTATAAACTGCAGGATGATCCTTTTTTCAAGTCTTGTTTGTTTGCTGCTGCCAGTCTTTCAAAATACCTCCTCCTATGTCCTTCTCCTTGATTTGAAAGGTACAATTCTTCTCAATGGTTTCATCAATCTCCATTCCCTGCAACCCCTGCTGTTTGTAGAAGACAGAGAAAGCAAGCAGAACATCACCTTTAATTAGCAGAAGGCAGTGTCTACCCAATATACACACACTGTGGCTTGGAAACCTGGAACAGCAAAATGTAAAGCCAAAATTGGTTCAGGGAAAAGGACTAGAAAATGGAAAAGAAGAATAATTTTCCTGCTTTAACCTAATGGTGCTAATCTGCATTGCCCATTATCATCTGAAGTGTCCTGCTTCTTCAAGTGTGCAGTCTGAAGAGCTAGTTCTTGCCCCAGCAGTGTTTCCACATAAAGGACCAACTCTCCATCCATCATAATAATTGCTTTGTCATAATTTTCTGGCCTTCTTGGCTCTGCAGTAAGAAAAAGAGAAAAGACATTTACAGTAGTCAGGATTTGTACCCAAATTTCCTCAGTGTATTTTATGCCAGAGGAAATCTGTATTGCTGCCCTATTTATTTCATGTATGTGGCCTGGGATAATGTATAATTCATAGGGAAGTGTATGGACTTAATTCTCCTGTTCTACTTGGAAGCAGCTAGCTGTTTCATTCTTGTCCCATTTTCAATCAATCAATGGTATTTATTCAGTGCTTACTGTATGCAGAGCACTGTACTAAGTGCTTGGGGAAGTACAATACAGCAGATTTGGTAGACACTATCAATCCCTGCCCACAAGGAGCTTGCAGTCTACAGGGGGAGACAGATATTAAAATCAATTACCGATTGGGGAAATAGTAGAGTATCAGGATATGTACCTAAGTGCTGTGGGGCTGTGGTGCATATCAAAGTGCTGAAGTCAGAGGTCGTGGGTTCTCATCCTGACTCTGCCACCTGTCAGCTGTGTGACTTTGGGCAAGTCACTTCTCTGTGCCTCAGTTACCTCATCTGTAAAATGGGGATTATGACTGTGAGCCCCACATGGGGCAATCTGATTGCCTTGTATCTGCCCCAGTGCTTAGAACAGTGCTTGGCACATAGTAAGTGCTTAACAAATACCATTATTATTATTATTATTATTACACAGCTAAGTGCATAGTTGATGCAGAGGGGAGGATGGATAAGGGAAATGATGGCTTAGAGAAGCCCCTCTCCCCTTCTCCCCCCACCTCCCAGATTGTAAACTCCTTGAGGCCAGGGATCCTGTCTATTCACTCTATTATATCAATTAAAGGTATATATTGAGTGCTTACTCTGTGCTGAACACTTTCCTAAGCAATTGGGAGAATAGAATACAACAGAGTTGGTAGACACATTCCCTGCCCTCAAGGAGCTTAAAAGCCAGAGGGAAAGACAGACATTAAAAAATAAATTACACATCTGTATATGTGTTGTGGGGCTGAGGGTTAATATAGGGGTTAATAAAGGGTACAGATCCAAGTGCATAGGCAATGCAGAAGGGAGAGGGAGTAGGGGAAATGAGTACTTCCATAATCTTCCAAGTGCTTAGTGTTGGGCATGGCACAGGGTAAGACTTCAGTAAATACTGTTTATTGATTTACCCCTTACCATTGGCTTTAAAGTACTCAATCACCTTGCCTCCTTCTACCTCACCTCACTATTCTCCTACTACAACCAGCCTGCACACTTTGCTCTTCTAATGTGAATTTACTCACTGTACCTCGCTATCTCATAGCAGACCTCTTGCCCACATCCTACCTCTGGCCTGGAATGCCCTTCTTGTTCATATATGGCAGACACTTACTCTCCTTACCTTCAAAGCCTTATTGAAGGCACATCTCCTCCAAGAGGCCTTCCCTGACTAAGCCCTCATTTCCTTTACTCCCACCCACTTCTGCATTGCTCTGACTTGCTCCCTTTATTCACCACCCCCAACCCCAAAGTACTTATGTACATATTCATAATATTAATATCTGTCTCCTCCTCTAGACTGTAAGTTTGCTGTGGGCAGGGAATGTATCTGTTATATTGTTCTGTTGTGCTCCCCCAAGAGCTTAGTATAGTGCTCTGCACACAGTAGGTGCTCAATAAATACAACTTACTGATTGATAGGAATGAGCAGATGAAAGGGAGAAGAGGGCAGTTAGTCAAAGTAGAACTTTGAAGTCTAATGTTAAGAAGTTTTGCCAAACAGGGAAGGTTGATGTTTCTCAAATTTATAGTCCCAGAAGCACTAACTCAAGCTCTGAGAATGCTCAGAATTATATATTTGGAGTTTAAGTATCTGAACATCCTCAAACTCTTCAACATTTCTGGGTCACTGACAGATCTGTGCTTCCATTCCTTGGAAGCACACCATCCTCCCCACCCCTAGTCTTTGTATCTTTGGCAATATTGTTGCCTTGAGCATTCAAGGCAGTGGCACACTTTAGGTAATAGTAATGATGGCATTTATTAAGCGCTTACTATGTGCAAAGCACTGTTCCAAGCACTGGGGAGGTTACAAGGTGATCAGGTTTATCCCACAGGGGGCTTGCAGTCTTAATCCCTGTTTTACAGATGAGGTAACTGAAGCACAGAGAAATTGTGACCCACCCAAAGTCACACAGCTGACAAGTGGTGGAGTCGGGATTTGAACCCATGACCTCTGACTCCAAAGCCTGGGCTCTTTCCACTGAGCCACGCTGCTTCTTTAGTGACAAGCAGAGGCTTTGAGACAAGGGGCTGTAGTGATCTACTACTAATAGTAATTGTGGTGCTTGTTAAGTGCTTACTAGGTACTAAGCACTGGGGAAAAATACAGAAGAAAATAAGAAGACAATGACATCCTCTTACTGTGGGGGTTCCCCAAGGTTCAGTGCTTGGTCCCCTTCTGTTCTCGATCTACACGCACTCCCTTGGTGACCTCATTCGCTCCCACGGCTTCAACTATCATCTCTACGCTGATGACAACCAGATCTACATCTCTGCCCCTGCTCTCTCCCCCTCTCTCCAGGCTCGCATCTCCTCCTGCCTTCAGGACATCTCCATTTGGATGTCTGCCCGCCACCTAAAGCTCAACATGTTGAAGACTGAACTCCTTGTCTTCCCTCCCAAACCTTGCCCTCTCCCTGACTTTCCCATCTCTGTTGACGGCACTACCATCCTTCCCGTCTCACAGGCCCGCAACCTTGGTGTCATCCTCGACTCCGCTCTCTCATTCACCCCTCACATCCAAGCTGTCACCAAAACCTGCCAGTCTCAGCTCTGCAACATTGCCAAGATCCGCCCTTTCCTCTCCATCCAAACTGCTACCCTGCTCATTCAAGCTCTCATCCTATCCTGTCTGGACTACTGCATCAGCCTTCTCTCTGATCTCCCATCCTCGTGTCTCTCCCCACTTCAATCCATACTTCATGCTGCTGCCCGGATTGTCTTTGTCCAGAAACACTCTGGGCATGTTACTCCCCTCCTCAAAAATCTCCAGTGGCTGGCAATCAATCTGCGCATCAGGCGGAAACTCCTCACCCTGGGCTTCAAGGCTGTCCATCACCTCGCCCCCTCCTACCTCACCTCCCTTCTCTCCTTCCACAGCCCAGCTCACACCCTCTGCTCCTCTGCCGCTAATCTCCTCACCGTGCCTTGTTCTTGCCTGTCCTGCCGTCAACCCCCAGCCCACATCATCCCCCTGGCCTGGAATGCCCTCCCTCCCAACATCCACCAAGCTAGCTCTCTTCCTCCCTTCAAGGCCCTACTGAGAGCTCACCTCCTCCAGGAGGCCTTCCCAGACTGAGCCCCCTCCTTCCTCTCCCCCTCACCCCCCTCTCCATCCCCCCATCTTACCTCCTTCCCTTCGCCACAGCACCTGTAAATATGTATATATGTTTTTACATATTTATTACTCTGTTTATTTAACTTGTACATATCTATGCTATTTATTTTAATTTCTTCTCCCTGACTGTCTCCTCCACTTCTCGCCGCCCTCACACACACACATTTTATACACCAAGCCCTGTACGGGCCAGGGATGGTGTCTGAATTACTGTCCACGGATCATCCACAGGCCTTAGTACAGTCCTTCTCACAGTGTAAACAATAAATGTTACTGAATTATTTGCTTGATCTTGATCTGGTATTTGGGGCAAGCTGTAAAATGGGGATGATACCCACCCTGCCTCTCTCACAGACTGGGAGGCTCACGTCTGCCGTTCTTAGTTGGTGGAGCGATTTGTCTGGTTAATTCCGATAACGAACGAGACTCTGGCATGCTAACTAGTTATGCAACCCCCCGAGCAGCCCCTTCCTTCCTCTCCCCCTCGTCCCCCTCTCCATCCCCCCATCTTACCTCCTTCCCTTCCCCACAGCACCTGTATATATGTATATATGTTTGTACATATTTATTACTCTATTTATTTATTTATTTTATTTGTACATATCTATTCTATTTATTTTATTTTGTTAGTATGTTTTTTTTTTGTTCTCTGTCTCCCCCTTTTAGACTGTGAGCCCACTGTTGGGTAGGGACTGTCTCTATATGTTGCCAATTTGTACTTCCCAAGCGCTTAGTACAGTGCTCTGCACATAGTAAGCGCTCAATAAATACGATTGATGATGGTGATGATGATGATACAATACAATCAAAACAGGCAGTGTTACCTGTACCACCCTTTTAGCCTCTGCAGGAAGGATGCCTTCTGGATAAATGATACCTGATTATAATGCAAAGAACCCAATGGGAGTTGTGTTCCACCCTGACTTTAGGTCTTGGGGTAAAGAAGATATGAGAACTGAAAGAGAAGGAACCAGTTAGCAGTAGTGTGAAGCTGACATTGGCTCCTAGGAATATTTACAATGCTTGCCCCAAATACCAGATCAAGATCAAGCAAATAATTCAGTAACATTTATTGTTTACACTGTGAGAAGGACTGTACTAAGGCCTGTGGATGATCCGTGGACAGTAATTCAGACACCATCCCTGGCCCATACAGGGCTTGGTGTATAAAATGTGTGTGTGTGTGAGGGCGGCGAGAAGTGGAGGAGACAGTCAGGGAGAAGAAATTAAAAAAGCAACAACAAAGCAAAGCAGATTAAATGGAGCAGTGGGGATTAATAGAAAGGGCATGGGCCTGGGAGTCAAAGGACCTGCTTTCTAATCCTGATCTTACCACTTGCCTGCTTGTGTGACCTTGGACAAGTCACAACTTCTTTGGGCCTCAGTTTTCTCATCTGTAAAATGGGAATTCAATACCTGTTCTCCCTCCTAGCCTAGCCAGTGAGCCCTAATGTGGGGCAAGGACTGTGTCCAACCTGATTAACTTGTATCTACCCCAGCACTTAGTACTGTGTTTGACACATACTAAGAGCTTAACAAATACCATAATTATTTTCATTATGTGCATATAAAAAACAACAGAAAAATGACAGTAGGTTAGGAGGCAGTGTGGGCTAATGGGCATGAGACTGGAAGTCAGAAAACCCAGGTACTAATCACAGCTCTGTTACTAGCCTGCTGTGTGATCTTGGGGAAGTCATTTAACCTATCTGGGCCTCAATTTTCTCATCTTAAAATGAGGATAGGAAATCTGTTCTCACTACCTCCTAGACTGCAAACCCCATGTGGGGCAGGTTTAGTTGCCTGTTCAGATTATTGTATCCCAGGATAACAATAATAATAAGGACTTAATAAATACCAAATTTATTATTATTGGCTCCTCATTGCTCTAGTTGGGTGCAAACTCATCAAACTGTCATATACCTTCCCAATGTGCCATGTTGGCCAGGAGTGTGGAGGCTCCCCTGGCCATCTAATGGCCTCCTCCAAGAATACTGGAGCCTTGGTGGCATGAAGATGCAAGATTTTCAACCCCACATTATTGGCCAAAATTGTGCGATATTACAGGAATCAGAGACTCTGATAATAGGTAATTCTGAGCTCCTGTGTCCTCTTAAAAGTGCCTTGGGCATTTCTGTCTAAATGGTATTTCAGGTCAACACATTTCTCACTTGTAATACAGGATCTCTGACAGTACCAATCCACTTCAAATTGTAAAATTGGTAAGATCCCTTGAGTCAGCCTGATCCAAGGAATCACCCCACATTTTCTTCTGACATGGTTCCTGACTTACAGAAATTACTTTTCTGGCATTGGTCTTAGTCCCACAGCTTAGATGTGAAAATGAGAGGGCTTTAGGGAGAAGACCTCTCAGAACAGTTTCAGCCATATTGTTCTTTATTAGACTGCTGGATGGACCACTCAAGTTAAAAGGCCTAAAATCACTTGAGGAACATCAGAGAAGCAGAGTTTTTGTGGCATCTGTCCCCTTGGATGGCTTCCAAATTGTTTGCCTCAATATCCATAGCTGGTTATCAGCCACATTCATTTATTGGATTCTTTGTCCTTTACCCTACAATATAGACCTCTTAAAAATAGTCTTTTCTTCTTATTTTGTTTGCCCAATGTACAGTGTTGGATATAGAAATCTGTGTTCCATGTTCCTTTTCAGAAGTGCTCTCCATTGCTGACTGAGACTTGAGCTAACATTAAAATGGTCATTTTCCTGGAATTCAAATAAAACCATAGGAAAGGCTTCTAGGAGGTGATAGTGCACTTGAGCAGGGCCAGTAATCCTAGCAGAGTTGGGGGGAAAGGTGGAAGGGAGAGTAGGAAGGATGAGAGATGAAGACAGAGACAAACAGCTGAGACCAATAGACAGACACACATACACATACACTTTCTCTCTCTCTCTCTCTCTCTCGCCCAAGCACTATCCCCACACCAATGCCATCCTTGGCACAGGACATATTAAGAGCAGATGAAGCAGGTAAGACTAAGAGCCGAGAATTGGCAGTTGCCAGCTCCTGTCACCCTCCATTCTCCCCTTCTGCCAATATGGTCCCCGTCACTATTTCTGCCGTTGCCATGGACAGTTCACTGAAGTCTCTGCTGCAGCTGCCTTCTGCCCAGCCCGTAGGGGTAGATGGAGGAGGAAAGCCAAGGAAACAGTAGTAGTCTACAGCAGTGGCAGTCAGGACCATGGTGGTAGCAGCAGTTGGGGCAGGAAGCTATGTGGGTTTCAGTGTCTCTGCTTCTAGATTTCAGCTCAGCTGCCTTGGTCTGCCCCATGTTGGCATCACACGGTTCCCAATCCTGTCATCACAGAGTCCTTGATATCACCTTGGCTACCTCTTAAAGCAGAACTCTTGGGGTCCCTCTTGCTGTCTTCTGAAGGCAGGGACAGGGATCTAGTGTTCAGGAGAATCCTGCCTAACAGGAAACACCTGGTTATGTTAGCTAACATATAACTGTAACAGCTAGTATTTAGGAAAAACTTAATTTGAATCCATTAATGATCCTCCATTAAAAAGAGGGAAAGTAAAAGCATCTAATGAAAAAAAAAGCTGTTTAGGAACCTTTCTTCAGATCTAAATTTAAAGAAGCTGGACTCCACTGCTTGCTTAATTAAATTTGTTATAGTCCCCTTTGAGATATTTAAGTACATCATGTTCACACTTTTGCACTTTTCTTCTGTGGTAAATGAGCAGCAAATACAATGTAACTGCCTACTTACTGTGTGTGACACTGATATTTACAGAGTACAATTGATTTCCAGATCATTGTTTAATAAGATCACTTTGCCTCAGTTATATGATGCTTCCCACCGCTATCCACTCTTTGGTTTGTTTCTGATCCTGTCATGACTTAACTCAATCTTGCAGGATGCCCTAGTTAAGGAGGACTCAAAGTCCACTGGTTTGGGACCACTTGTGGGTCCGTTTTGTGCAGTACTATACCTGTATTGCAATATTGCTGTGCTCCCTATGGCCTGAAAGAAATCAGGGGTGAGCTAACAGAAATCAGGCAGTGGACTGCAACATTAATGGAATACATTATTTGCATTTAGTATTCATGGAGATTTGTCTCAAATCTGAGTTTCTGTTGCAAGCAGGTACTTATGATCTCTGAATCCAGTAATATGGTGATTAGAAGAAAGAAATGAGAATGATCAAGAGAGGGAGATATTTATGGTTGTGAGCACAGCCGGTGCAAACACTGGGCTCAATAAAATTTTTGCATGCCATTTTCTGGGATCTGTATGGAACACCAGTGAAACCACTGGAAATCTCTTCCTTTCCAAGTTCCTACTGAATGCATGAAAGACTTGCCATTCCCGGTTGGAACACCATTCACCAATCTGTGAATGGATTCTAAATGAAAGGCAACCATCATTTGGGAGTGGAGAGTTACCAAGTTCAGCCACCTAGTTATTGATTGAATTAGTTATGTAATGTATTATGTGCATACTGAGCACTGTGCCAAACACTGGGGCAAATACAAAATAAATGATTCAGACATGGTGCTCGTTTTACATAGGGCTCATAATGAGAAATAAATTATAGACATTGCTACAGGCAATGGGAAGGTGTAAAGATACAAGAATCAACAACTACAGACATAGATATGTAGCTGAACAACCCATGGTAGGGAAGTGTTGATGTTCTTCCAAGCCCTAGGCCACAGTCCTTAGTCACCAAGGAGAGTGATAACTCAAGCCAATATCCACTTCACATAAGAGTCTTGGGAAAAATCAGCTCTACGAGTTTAACACCAGCCAATTTAAGCCTCAGTCCTCCCTCTGCTTGAGAAAAAGCATGACCCTGCTTGCCCACAGAACCCCTGTTCCTTCCCCTGGCTAGATGCTCCTTCTGAGGTATAAAGCATTGCTTATTAGCTTAATTTTCCAGTTGAAGGAGGTCCCCTTGAGCCCCTCACAATGGCATGGTTTCTCTTCTGTCAGTCACTCACAAAGACTAATATTTTTTGGTTAAAAAAAATCATAATGGTGGTATTTTATTTTTATTTTTTCATCATATTTCTTAGGTGTTTACTATGTGCCAGGCACTGTATAAAACACTGCAGTAGATAGAAGATAATCAGGTTGAACACAGTCCATGTCTTGCATGGGGCTCACAGTCTTAATCCCCATTTTACAGATGTGGTAACTGAGGCACAGAGAAGTTAAGTGACTTTACCAAGGTCACGTAGCAGACAAGTGGCAGAGCTGGGATTAGAACCCAGGTCCTTCTGACTCCCAGGCCTGTGCTCTATCCACTAGCCCATGCTCTTTCTTTATTAAGTTCTTACTATGTGCCAACACTGTGCTAAACACTGGGCCAGATGCAATACAATCAGATCAGACATCGTCTGATCTGTAAAATCTGAAAATGTAACCAGATAGCAGCTATTCTCATCTTCTCTTCATTCTTCAGCCTGGGCTAAACCTGAGCATGAAAGAGCCAAGGATTTCTCCGGAACACTTAACGTTGTGAGTCTTGAAACAATTTTATCATGGCCCATGGGAAACTAAAATTTATATTTGCAATGCAATGTCTGATGGTAAAACAAATGAATGATAGCCTGGGCATTATTTTCTTTGCTATTGCTAAGAGTTTGTGCTATTTTAAGAATGAATTAAGGATGGTTTAACAACAATCCCTCACTCTTCTCTTTGGTGCAAGGACATAGGGGACTGAGAAACTGCTGAAGATTAGAAAGGGGATCATCATTTCTCCTTGTTCAAAATTTTTTGTGAGTTGGTTACATCTGATGAGACTATTAAAAGTTGCTATTTGAGTTATTATTCTGGATTAAGAGGTTTTAGTTTCTAATTTGAGTAAATAATGGAAAAATCAATGTCACCTACTCCTAGAGAATGCAAATAAACAACCTAAATTAGCTCCATGGTGCCTGTAGATGTTTTAATTGAGAGGCCAATTTTGAACAGTGGTAATGGTAGGGCTCTAGTGGAGTCTGAACCCTGACAGGAATCATGCTAGTGACTGGTATGAGAACATGTGCAGAAATGAGACATATCATTTAGTATTCACTGAATGATACTTGGCGTAATGAGAGAAATAGTAATGGATGTGGCACGAATTCTAAATTGTGAGAGGCACAAGATACAAAAATGAGATGACAAAGGACATCAGCTGGTGGCAAAAAGTGCTTTGAAGGGCGACAACATAAATACAACTGTTAGTTTCACTTTTCACTCTGTCAGCAACAGGGGATGCCATGAAGCCAATCTGACTCTATGGACAACGATCCTTCTACTTGGCAAATTCCTCAAAGATAGGCTATCTTTGAGTACCCTTTCCCCACTGTACTAAGCTTCAGTTTTGGCCCTGTTGGGGTGAGGCTGGGGGAGGAGGCAGGATGGGACTCCTGGCACATCCAGGTCAGCAGCTCCAAGGGGTGTGTCTTGCATTTCCTGGGGAATTCTCAAGTTCTCTCTTGCATAGCACACACACACTAGCTCCAGACCCACTTCTCTTGCCTTCCCATCTCTGGGGGCTGGGGACAGAGCCTGACTCCACCTTAGGACAAGCAGCAGCAAACATGGCTCAGCCCACATCCTCCCAGTTGCATCCAAACAGCTCCCCCTTCCTTTGCAGCCTCCCACAATTTCTGCTTTTGCTTTGGAAAAGGCATGAGACTGGTAGTCACGAGACCTGGGAAACAGAGTACCTGATTATCTTTTTCTCAGAGTTTCTGCTTCTATTATGGAAAGAACTGCTAGGCACCCTCAAAGTTTCTGCTTCCCAACTTTTCCCACCTCTGCATTGGTGTGGGGGATTCAATGGGTAGACTTTCCTACCAATCAGATTATGGAGAGTACTCATCAGGCAGGTTTTCCCACAAATCTGATCCTACCCGGGGAAACAAATCAGAGGAGGGAAGGTAAAGCAGTGTTTTAACTGGTGGAATCCAGAAGACAATGGTTACCTGGGAGCTATTGTTTGTTGTTGGGATTGTACATTATCAAGCTGCTAACCTAATATTACCACGTTATTATACTCATCCTATCCCACCTGAATTGCTGCATCGGTCTTCTTGCTGACCTCCCAGCCTCCCCACTCCAGTCCATACTTCAGTCTGCTGCCCGGATAAATTTTCTACAAAGACATTCAGGACATGTCACCCCCCTCCTCAAAAAACTTCAGTGGTTGCCCATCCACCTCTGCATCAAACAAAAACTCCTCACCATTGGTTTTAAAGCATTCCATCACCTTGCCCCCTTCTACCACACCTCACTCCTCTCCTACTACAACCCAATCCACATACTTCACTCTTCCAATGCTAACCTTCTCACTCTGCCTCATTCTCATCTATCTCGCTGCCGACTCCTCACCCATATCTTGCCTCTAGCCTGGAATGTATTCCCTCCTGAAATCTGACAGACAATTACTCTCCATTCCTTCAAGGCCTTATTGGAGGCACATCTCCTCCAAGAGACCTTCCCTGATTAAGCCCCCCTTTCCTCTTATCTCACTCCCTTCCCTGACTTGCTCCCTTTGTTCTTCCCCCCGACCCAGCCCCACAGCACTTATGTACATATCTGTAATTTATTTATTCAAATTAATGTCTGTCTCCCCCCATTCTAGACTGTATGCTCATTGTGGGCAGGGAATGTGACTGTTTACTTTTGCATGGTACTCTCCCAAGTGCTCAGTACAGTGCTCTGCATACAGTAAGTGCTCAATAAATACAAGTGAATGAATGAAGGAAGGCAGCATGGAAGATCCCATTCCAATTCCATGTTGGTTTGGTGGAGCCCAAGGCCTCCACAACCCTGAGGCAACTATTGGAATGTCCAGGTTCCAGATTGGCTTTAGCCACTATGGACCACAGGCCTGAGAGTTCTAGGTTGGCTAGCTGCAGATTCTCATTTGGGTGATCCCTTGTGGCTGGGTTTGTTCTGGACCCTTGTAGGGCTCCTGTGAGTTAGTGGGAGAGAAAACTGACATTTCTTTGAAACTCAAGTAAAACTCTCAGAAGCTTTCCAGCCCTGTGAGGTCCTCCAAGTGGGAGTCACTTGACTTAAATAAGATGGCCTGGATAAAGTCCACGATGCAGTCCAGGATGACCCATATCACTGTGGTGGTTCCAAGGCACCCCAAAGTCACCTTAGATTCTAAACATCCTCTGGTGTTGGAATCATGCCTTTCACAACTGCAAAGATGGTGCTGTTGTACACATCTGGACATTCCTCTCTCCATGGGTAGACTAAAGAAGACCCAAGGATATTAATGATGGCATTTGTTAAGCACTTACTATGTGCAAAGCACCGTTTTATGCTCTGGGGAGGATACAAGGTGATCAGGTTGTCCCATGTGGGGCTCACAGTCTTAATCCCCATTTAACATATGAGGTAACTGAGGCACAGAGAAGTTAAGTGACTTGCCCAAAGGCACACAGCTGACAAGTGGCTGAGCCGGATATAGAACCCATGACCTCTGACTCCCAAGCCCGGGTTCTTTCCACTGAGGCACACTGCTTCTCTAAGGATATGCATGGACTACTGCTAAAACATGAATGTGTATGCTTTTTCTAGCTCAGATCCAATGAAAGGATTTTATTGCTGAGTGATGAGAAAGGTTCTTTCTATCACCATCAGCATCAACATCATCATCAATGATATTTATTGAGCACCGATTGTGAGCATGACATCACTTGGGGAAGCATAAAACAAGGGAAAAGGCACAATCCCTACCCTTTGGGGGCTTAGAGTGGTGTGGGAAGACAAGCTAACACAAATTGCTAAATAGATGATATACAATGGGTAAAAGGAAGAGCAGTTGGAGATGTAATTAACACAAGTGAGTAAATAACTCAACAAATAAATAACATCCTCCTAAAATTTGACCTATACCTCACTTGAGTAGTATGGGAGGGTGAAACAGCCAGAAATAGGAGAATACCAGTTGGGGCTCTGCCATGGGTGGTGAAGCTTTGGGGTTTTTTTGGTTATATTTAGTAAGCACTTATTATGTACCAAGTACTGTACTAAGTGCTGGGATAGATACAAGCTACACAGGTTGGACACAGTCCATGTCTCACATGGGGCTCAAAGTCTTAAAACCTCTTTTTTAGATGAGATAACTGAGGCACAGAGAAGACAAGTAATCAATCAATCAATCAATCAATCGTATTTATTGAGCGCTTACTATGTGCAGAGCACTGTACTAAGCGCTTGGGAAGTACAAATTGGCAACACATAGAGACAGTCCCTACCCAACAGTGGGCTCACAGTCTAAAAGGGGGAGACAGAGAACAGAACCAAACATACCAACAAAATAAAATAGGATAGAAATGTACAAGTAAAATAAATAAATAAATAAATAAATAAATAAATAGAGTAATAAATATGTACAACCATATATACATATATACAGGTGCTATGGGGAAGGGAAGGAGGTAAGATGGGGGGATGGAGAGGGGGACGAGGGGGAGAGGAAGGAAGGGGCTCAGTCTGGGAAGGCCTCCTGGAGGAGGTGAGCTCTCAGCAGGGCCTTGAAGGGAGGAAGAGAGCTAGCTTGGCGGATGGGCAGAGGGAGGGCATTCCAGGCCCGGGGGATGACGTGGGCCAGGGGTCGACGGCGGGACAGGCGAGAGCGAGGTACAGTGAGGAGATTAGCGGTGGAGGAGCGGAGGGTGCGGGCTGGGCAGTAGAAGGAGAGAAGGGAGGTGAGGTAGGAGGGGGCGAGGTGATGGAGAGCCTTGAAGCCCAGGGTGAGGAGTTTCTGCCTGATGCGCAGATTGATCGGTAGCCATTGCAGGTTTTTGAGGAGGGGAGTAATATGCCCAGAGCATTTCTGGACAAAGATAATCGGGGCAGCAGCATGAAGTATGGATTGAAGTGGAGAGAGACACGAGGATGGGAGATCAGAGAGAAGGCTAGTGCAGTAGTCCAGATGGGATAGGATGAGAGCTTGAATTAGCAGGGTAGCGGTTTGGATGGAGAGGAAAGGGCGGAAGTAACTTACCCAAGGTCACACAGCAGGCAAGTGACAGAGCTGGGATTAGGACCCAGGTCCTTTGGTTTTTGATCAAAGACCCACTTAGATAAGGACTCAGCAGAAATCCTGAAAATTTGGATAATCTGGGCAGTGGAGACCTTAGTTGCTACTCAGGGGGTTACACTGGCAACCCTCATTGTACCTCGATCTCACCTGTCCCGCTGTCGACCCCTGGCCCACATCCTCCCCCTGGCCTGGAATGCCCTCCCTCCACACATCCTCCAAGCTAGCTCTCTTCCTCCCTTCAAAGCCCTACGGAGAGCTCACCTCCTCCAAGAGGCCTTCCCAGACTGAGCCCCCCTTTTCCTCTCTTCGTCCCCATCCCCCCTGCCCTAACTCCTTCCCCTCCCCACAGCACCTGTATATATGTTTGTACAGATTTATTACTCTATTTTACTTGTACATATTTACTATTCTATTTATTTTGTTAATGATGTGCATTTAGCTTTAATTCTGTTTATTCTGATGACTTGACACCTGTCCACATGTTTTGTTTTGTTGTCTATCTCCCCCTTCTATATTGTGAGCCCACTGTTGGGTAGGGACCATCTCTATATGTCGCCAACTTGTACTTCCAAAGCTCTTAGTACAGTGCTCTACACAGGAACTGCTCAATAAATACAATGGAATGAATGAACCACCTGCTGATTTATGGTACTGCAGTATAATGTCAATGCCATACTGGAGTCTCTTTGGCCATAGATGGGTTTTGAATGTAAAATTTTTGTGTGCATTTCACAATGATCTGCACCCCTGCCTGCCTGCTCACTTGTTGCAACCCCTGACTCAGGGGAACATGACTAACAGGGTTGAAAGTGCATGTGGCACAGCACCAAACCACTAGCACTGCAAGCTCGTTGTGGGCAGGGAATGTGTCAGTTGTATTGGTGCACTGTACTCTCACAAGCACCTAGTACAGTGCTCTGCACATACTATGTGCTGAATAAATATGATTGCTGTGTCTAAGTGCTGGGGTAGATACAAGATAATCAGTTTGGACCCAGTTCCTGTCCCACATAGAGCTCACAGCCTAAATCAGAGGGAGGAGGATTTAATGTCCAGGTTACAGATGAGGTAACTGAAGCACAGAGAAGGTAAGTAACTTGCCTAAAGTCACACAGTGGACAAGTGGCAGAGCTGGGATTAGAATCTGGGTCCTCTGACTCCCAGGGCACATTGCTTCAATTCCAACACACAGGTTCTCAGTCTCAAAGTCTTCATGACTGGACTGAGGCTCATCTGTCATTTATAGAGGACAAGTCCGTCATCAAATAAATAACAAATAGGTATAGGCAAGGACACTAAAGTTTGTTGTCAACCCCTCCCCCCACCTTTACTCTTAAATTGTGAGCACTGTGGGAGCCAATAACTGAGTATTTTTTGTCCTAGTGCTTAGTACAGGGATGTATGCAGAGTAGGCACTTAAATCTAGTACTACTACTTTGATGACTGATGGGAATGGCATGATCAGGAAAGTGGGAGAATGTTAGGAAATGCTTCCTAGAAGAGTGATATTTTAGGAGGGCTTTGAGCAGGGAGGGCATTCGAGGCAGGTAGAGAGGCATGGGTATTTGTTGGGAGATTGTAGATTTAAGAGTGAGGTACAGTTAGGTGGTTTTCTTTGGCAGAGCATAGAACATGAGCTGAGGTGTAGCAGGTAGGTAAGAGGGAGTCATTTACAGGAGAACCTTGAAGCCAATGGCCAGTGGTCTTTGTTTTGTCCAAGAAGAAATGGGTAGCCTTTGGGGATATATGAGGAGGAGAGTGATGTGGGGCAAGTGTGTCTTAAAAGATAATTTACAGCTGTATGTAGCATAGACTGAGGATGAGAAAGATTATAAGTAGGAAGTCCTGTATTGCTGTTAAAGCTAGGAGGTGACGAGAGCTCAAACCTGGTCGGTGATAGTGAGGATGATGGGAAGGATAGGTCCTTGCTATTTTTGACTATGAGTTCACTGTGGGCAAAGAATGTGTCTACCAACTCTGTTGTACTGTACTCTCCCAAGTGCTTAGTACAGTGCTCTGCCCACAGTAAGCGCTCAATAAAAACAATTGATTGATTGATTTCTAGAGGAAGAACCAGTAAGATTTAGAGACTGAGTGAATGTGGGAAGAAATTTACTAGAGCAGTAAAGTTGTGGAGGGTTCTAAAATTGATGATGCTATATCAAAGCCTAAGTGGGTCATGTGGATGAGAGAGATTTCACAATCTCTTACAAGGGGTCAAAGACACTCACCCTGTCCAGTACCATGGGAGTTGCAGTCTCACAGAGTAAAACAGGATGAACGTTCCACACTATTTTTTCTCTAAATTTACAGCTAAAAATGGAACAAGGCTATAATCTTTGAAGCATTCATCCTTATTATTTTTAACTACCAGGAAACATTAGCAAATAAAACAGAGATGCATACATGGGTAGTGAAACGTTGTAATAATGAATATTGTATTTGAACCAAGGGACTCTGAAATTACAAAAAGTTCCATCCATGCTCTGAGTCCTGAGTGACTGCCCACCACCTTCACACCCTGAAACAGGCTCAGTGCTAGAGCACATTTGATAAAGGGATTAGGGCTAATAGTAATAATAATAATAACAATGGCATTTGTCAATAACAATGGCATCTCTCCCTCCATCCCTTCTCCCCTCCTTAACTTCCATCTTCAACTGCTCAATCTCCACTGGTTTCTTCCCCTCTGCCTTCAAACATGCCCATGTCTCTCCCATCCTAAAAAAACCCTCTCTTGAACCCACCTCACCTTCTAGTTATCGCCCCATATCCCTCCTACCATTCCTTTCCAAGCTCCTTGAACGAGTTGTCTACACACTCTGCCTCGAATTCCTCAACACCAACTATCTCCTCGACCCCCTCCAGTCTGGCTTCCATCCCCTACGTTCCACGGAAACTGCCCTCTCAAAGGTCACCAATGACCTCCTGCTTGCCAAATCCAACGGCTCATACTCTATCCTAATCCTCCTCGACCTCTCAGCTGCCTTCAACACTGTGGATCACCCCCTTCTCCTCAACATGCTATCCAACCTTGGCTTCACAGAGTCCGTCCTCTCCTGGTTCTCCTCTTATCTCTCCAGTCATTCATTCTCAGTCTCTTTTGCAGGCTCCTCCTCCCCCTCCCATCCCCTTACTGTGGGGGTTCCTCAAGGTTCAGTTCTTGGTCCCCTTCTGTTCTCGATCTACACTCACTCCCTTGGTGACCTCATTCGCTTCCACGGCTTCAACTATCATCTCTATGCTGATGACACCCAAATCTACATCTCTGCCCCTGCTCTCTCCCCCTCCCTCCAGGCTCGCATCTCCTCATGCCTTCAGGATATCTCCATCTGGATGTCTGCCCGCCACCTAAAACTCAACATGTCCAAGACTGAACTCCTTGTCTTCCCTCCCAAACCCTGCCCTCTCCCTGACTTTCCCATCACTGTTGACGGTACTACCATCCTTCCCGTCTCACAGGCCCCAAACTTGGTGTCATCCTCGACTCTGCTCTCTCGTTCACCCCTCACATCCAAGCCGTCACCAAAACCTGCCGGTCTCACCTCCGCAACATTGCCAAGATTTGCCCTTTCCTCTCCATCCAAACCGCTACCCTGCTCGTTCAAGCGCTCATCCTATCCCATCTGGACTACTGTATCAGCCTCCTCTCTGATCTCCCATCCTCTTGTCTCTCCCCACTTCAATCCATACTTCACACCTCTGCCCGGATTGTCTTTGTCCAGAAACACTCTGGGCATGTTACTCCCCTCCTCAAAAATCTCCAGTGGCTACCAATCAACCTGCACATCAGGCAGAAACTCCTCACCCTCGGCTTCAAGGCTCTCCATCACCTCGCCCCCTCCTACCTCATCTCCCTTCTCTCCTTCTACAGCCCAGCCCGCACCCTCCACTCCTCTGCCGCTAATCTCCTCACCGTGCCTCATTCTCGCCTGTCCCGCCGTCGACCCCCGGCCCACGTCATTCCCCTGGCCTGGAATGCCCTCTCTCCGCACATCCGCCAAGCTAGCTCTCTTCCTCCCTTCAAGGCCCTACTGAGAGCTCACCTCCTCCAGGAGGCCTTCTCAGACTGAGCCCCCTCCTTCCTCTCCCCCTCGTTCCCTTCTCCATCCCCCCAGTCTTACCTCCTTCCCTTCCCCACAGCACCTGTATATATGTATATATGTTTGTACATATTTATTACTCTATTTATTTTACTTGTACATATCTATTCTATTTATTTTATTTTGTTAATATGTTTGGTTTTGTCCTCTGTCTCCCTCTTCTAGACTGTGAGCCTACTGTTGGGTAGGGACCGTCTCTATATGTTGCCAACTTGTACTTCCCAAGCGCTTAGTACAGTGCTCTGCACACAGTAAGTACTCAATAAATACAATTGATTGATTGATTGATTGATTCGTTAAGTGCTTACTATGTGCCAAGCACGGTTCTAAGCGCTAGGGGGATACAAGGTGATCAAGTTGTCCCACATGGGGCTCACAATCTTCATCCCCATTTTCCAGATGAGGTAACTGAGGCCCAGTGAAATAAAATGATTTGCCCAATGTCACACAGACAACAAGTGGTGGAGCCAGGACCTATGACCTCTGATTCCCAATCTCGGGCTCTTTCCACTGAGCCATGCTGCTTCCCATAATAATAATAATAGTAATAATAATAATAATGATAATAGTGGTATGTGTTAAGCACTTACTATGTTCCAGGCACTGTACTAAGTGCTGGAATTGATGCAAACAAATCAGGTTGAACACAGTCCCTGCCCCACCTGGGGCTCACAGTCTTAATCCCCATTTGCCAGATGAGGTAACTGAGGCACAGAGCAGTGAAGTGATTTGCCAAGGTCAGACAGCAGACACGTGGTGGAGGCTGGATTAGAACCCAGATCTTTCTGACTCCCAGGCCAATGCTCTATCCACTAAGCCATGCTGCTTCTGTATACATTTTGCACTTGTGAATGCCTCGTGTCTTTTAAAGCAGACTCAAATTATTTTGCTCCTTGAAGGTATTTAAGAGGAAATTGGAAAAGGGGACTCTTTTGCAAAGCATACTTCTCCATCTATCATCCACCCCAGCCTTATGTAATAGGGTGAGTTATTTATTCAGAAAAGCAGCTATATTAAATGTTAAATAACCTCTAACAGCACCAAATATTTAATCCTCAAATTTAAATTGACAGGAGGGTGGCTCACACAGTATCCCCTCCAAACCAAGACAGCATCATTTCTCATATATATTGATAAGCAAAAGAATCCATAAAATCATGGGCTCTGTAGCCTTCTATTTATGAGAGACTATCTAAAACTCATTCATTGTAGGTAATATCAGTAAGTCAATTCAGCTTAGTTTGATAGCTCATAACTTTTCAGAGTGTTGTATTTACTGAGGCATAGACTATCCTTTCTTCAAGTGTGCTTGAGAAAATTACTTGTAAGACTATTTCTTTTCAAGGTATAATCAAGTGCTTTAGAATGAACTCCATAACGGCAAATTCAAAACAGCATTAGACTTTAGTAGTAATATCAAAAAATATTGCTTTAATAATGCTCTGAAAGTTGCATAAAATAGCTCCTCTTCTTTCCTTATTCTAGTAATCTAGCCAGAGAACTTCTCAAGGTATGTTTGTACCGACAGGAAGCAGGACCTGATTCATAGGGTGACACAAGCCTTTAAATTAAGATGAGAGAATCAAAATCAATATCCTCAAAATGCACCTGCTTCTGGGAAGCAGGCACTGTATCCAAAGCTGCTGTTACTGAAGGACCCAATTGTGCTCACATGCCCCCAATTCTTATCAAAGAAATCTGTCTCTTAATTCCAACATCTTTCTCCATCACCAGCTCCAAATATGTGGATTTATCCAAGAACAATAGTGTATCCAGCATGAGATTACATAATCCTATTAACAGCGAAACCTCAAGAACGGCCAACAGAGTCAGAGTTAGCCATGAATTGGCTATTTGGTTTGAAGCTATTTGATCTGGCTGGAAACACTGCCCTAGATGTGTACCATGAGGAAATTGTGTCCTGAGGCAGAATTAATGAGACAAAAGCCATGCCGGGAACATAATTATGTTCCCCTTGTTTGTCCTGAAAGTTTGAACTGCAGCCTTCCTAATCGTGTTCTTGGGGGCATGGAAAGGCCTAAAAATGTGCCATGTATACATTAGGACTCCTTCTGTGGTGCCCAGAGGCTGGGGCTCTTTAATTTGCTCCTCCCTCCAAATGATCTGCACAAAAGTAGAAAACATCTGTGAGCCTGGGAAGTACTTGGGATCTGGCAGCAGATGGTTCTGCAAATTGTTTCTTTCCTGGCCAAGAAATTTGGAATTCAGGTGAACAGAAAGGTATGGAAGCAATAGCAGGTGGTGATATGGATTCTGGGGGAAGGATACAGGGAATAGGTTTAAGAGAACAATGAAATTCTGGCTCCCACAAGGAGGTAGTAGGAAGTTGGGGGGGGATTCTTTGAAAGATCTGTGACCTACTCTTCAAAACCCTGGCTGCTCTCTAGCAAATAGTCTCGCATGCCAGAGTATGAACATTGTGCCTTTGGAACACCATCTGCTGAACATGCCCTGGATGGGCCAGTTGCTTGACTTTGAATGATTTGGAAGTTATTTATGTTTTAGTTTCTAACTTCAGGCTCCAAAATCAATTTATATAGCAGGGAATCATTTACTCACTTCCCTGAGAGGTGGGTTTGTGAGTTTTTTTTCCTGATTACTCTCATGGGTAAGGCCACATCAAGACAAACTACCCAACACCCCTATTCGACTAAGTGATTGAGACTACAGAATAATAAAAGATGGGTGAGCTGTAAAATGAGTTGTAATACCAGACACTGGCATCCAGAAAAAGTCATTCATTATAAATTGCATGTTGGCTGGAGAGTTTCCAATCTTCAAATACTCTCTCTCTTTAACTCCAAGAAGGTATTAGCTACAGCTGAGATGTCACTTTGGGGGTGAAGCCCAACAGCTGCCGGTGCCATTGAATGCCAAGGGAGCATTGGAAGAATGAAAATAACCCAACATGGTATAGTTCTCCAAAATGGAATTTGGACAGTGCCCAAATTGAGAGTTCTTTGAGTGGCAACACATCCTCGTTCTTCTGTTCTAATGTGTTCCTGTAGATGGTCCATGGTCTTTATCCTCACGTAAAGAAAAAGACAAGTGCACCAAAGAGTTCATCAGTTCTTCCCTTTAGTGCCCTGGTTAGTCCTCAAAATTCTTCCATTAGGCATGAGTGGAGAAGGATCTGCCTTAGCATGGGAGAGCCCAAGAGGTGCTTTATCTGGGGAGGTCTAGACTGGGACCTCCTCATTTCAATCTATGGGCTTAACCTGAGTTGTTTTGGAATCCTTGAGACAACACCTGCTCTTGCCCTTGGTTTATTCCTTCCTTCATGCTGTGTTGCTACTTTGGCTGTTGTTCTCTGCATTTGGACTAGAGATGGTATTAATATTTTAGCACCAGTCTCTTATCTCTTAACATATATGGTATGGAGGAGACAGGCAATAAATAACTAAGAGAAATCAATGTGTCTTGGGCTTCATCAGAGGGTTTACTAAACATGCAGAGAAATGGATTCAGTTAAACTTTGCTTGGTGGAGTGGCACATAAAATATGGGAGATAAATAGAGAGGTGCACAGAACTGTAATGCTTCTGCTGGAAATCTATGGGTAAAATGGTATGTGTCTGTGTCTCAAAAGGACCTTGCGGGTAAACAAGGTTTTGATATACAGTGAATGCAGAGCAATTGAAACAAGAGCGGTGTTCGCCATATTGTTTTAAAGGTGAGTTGGACTGCATTTCAGACTCAAAACACTGTTAAAAGGTTTATGACCTCAAATCAACTAAACGAAGGAAGGTATATTATAAAGAGGTGATGCATGAAGGAGAAATTTCTGACCTCTTGGCCCACTTCCATACCTGAGGCTCCAAACTGGCAAGTATCTCAAGTGGTTTCCCCAATATAGTGAACTCAGTCAAATCCCTCTTGCCCCCGGCTTCACCTGCCCTCTAGTGCTCAGTCCACGAGAGAACACTTGTCTCCTCTGTTTCTGCTCTTCCTCCTGTTTTCCCATCCCCTCTTTCTAACCACACAGTGCTGCTGAGTGGGATACAATTATGCGGCCTGGGTCCTGACTTTAGTGAGCTCCAGAGAGAGATCACCTCTGTTATATTTGCACAGTAGTGAAAGAAGTGGGCCATTTTGTTGTGCCTGTGACTTTCCATTTCCCCAGCCACTCACATTGCCATCATGCCAAAAGAGGCAACCAAACCCCCAACCTTGAAGATGTGATATGATGCTTAAATAAGGGCATGAAGTGCTCCTTTCCCTTGAAAAAGTGCCATTTTAGAGGAGAACTTAAAGATGGCAAGCCTGCAACTTGTGAATTTGAGTGGTCCATCCAAGAATTGGTGCAGAAGATTGGGCTGTAAGTTTCTTGGGAGTAGGGATCAATGCCTACTCTATTGTACTCTCTCAAGCACTTAATACAGTGCTCTGCAAAGAGTACATGCTGAATAAATACAAATGATTTTTTATGGTGTTTGTTAAGCACTTACTATGTGTCAAACTCATTCTAAGCACCTGGGTAGGTAAATATTAATTAACAGTCCCCGTCCCTCAGGGGGTTCACAATGTGAATAGGAAGGAGAACAGGAGAACTGAGGCACAGAGAAGTTAAGTGACTTGCTCAAGGTCAAACAGCAAGCAGTTGACAGAGCTGGGATTAGAACCCAGGTTGATTGATTGATTTGATTGAGAAGAATAGCTGACATGCCAGCACTTTCAATGCACAGTGTGACGGTGTCCTCTCTCTGGGGAAGAGAGAAACACTGGGAGGTTGCTGTTGGGAGGTTGACTTACCATCCTGAACTCAGGTCTTGACAGGTTAATGGAAGAGCTCATGTGTGACCAGTGTGACCATGTTTGATTTAAAATTAAACTGCAGCTGGAACTTGGATGCCAGCTCATTTAGCCAGTGATAAGATCTGGGGCTTCCAGTTATATTTTTGGTATTGGAAAACTAACAACAAATACTTATTTCTATCGCTAAAGAACAAAACATCTTTCTCCATAGTAGGTGTGAGACCACATTCTGGTCTTGTAGTCTGGCAATGGATTCCTAATTAATGCAGTAAGAAATATGTTCCTTTCAGAGGTCACAGTGTGGTCCTGTCTCTTCTTTGTATGACTTTCTATGAATTTTGAACACTGAGAAATCTATGTAGAAATAAAATTGATTGAATCCTGAACCATCCATTTTATCCATTGCTCTCTATTCTCATAGGTCTAGTAAGCTGCAGCTGCATCAACTTCTTTAGATATTTAGCAATTCTTAATTGTACTAATTCTAACTGCATAGCGGAAGTCAAAACTCTAAAGATGAGACTATATATCTGAACCTAGTATAAATGTGTTTGAGAGGCAAAGAATAGGTAGAACCTTACTGAGTTCCTGGGACAGAGCCTCCACTGGATGTTTTGGAGCTGACCTGTGAGCTTTGTGAATGCTGCTGAAAAGGCTTCTTTCTTCAGTAAAAAGTTTAATTTGGAAGATTGCAGATTGCAGTTTGAGAATTTGTTCTGATCATTTGATCAGGCAAAAAAATAAATAAAAGGAGATGAGCCCAATAACTTCACTGGCATGAGTGTCTGCATTCTAATAAAAACCTGGAAGTTAGGGACATCTACTGAGAGCTGTAAAAATAATATTTAGTTCAAGCACAAGAGACAGCAAAGGAAATAACTCCTTTAATCAACTGACTTTTAAAAGCCCAGACAATCTTTCCATCTATACTATACATGCTGGCAGGTTGTCTCATTTTACTTGTCTCATTTTACTACAAGAAAGGTTCCTCTGCAGGTTTAAAGGGTTCTGGCCTACAATTGTCACCAGCAGGTGATAGTATATCAAGGGTTCCTGAAATATCATTTGGTTGGCTGCTTAAGTGATTAAAATATTGATTTGTTCCAAATGCCCCAATATTTTCAGGTCTGCAGTGTTAATTTACCCTGAGAGAACAATGAAGGTTTTGATTTTTTTCTGTTTTAATGGTGAATACTGAATTATTTTAGTTTTTATTGATCAGGAAAAATGTATAGCCAATACAAATGAATCCTACAATATGGTCACAATATGTTCCTGCTCTGCACACAATAAATAAGATTGAGTGAATGAATGTTCCTTAGCAATGTAGATGTATTGTGAATGACTGTATCATGGAGTAGACTTTCCCATAGACTTACATGAAAATTTTTAGGTTCATTTCCAGAATTAGTCCAGAAATGATGATGCCCCTTAAATCCCTCCCTGCTAACCCCAACCCCTTGTTTTCCCCCTCTCTTGTTTCCAGAGGCCTTTTCTCTGTACCCCTGAACTTGGATCCCTCCTCTACTATCTCCCCAGTCCATGCTACATTTGAGGAGTAGCTCAAGATACAGAAGAGTTCTTTTCCTTGAAAATGTGGCTAGAAGTTACCTTTTTTTTTTACATGAGTCCCTGAAAAAGTAAGAATATTTTTCCCCCTAAACTCTTTTCAGGATTCCAGGACTCTGGCTGGGAATCAGAACTTGCTGGGAGAGACTGGTGTTCTGGTACTTCTGAAATGTTACAGAACATTGAGATTTTCCAAATTTAGGTAGTGGTTACTTAATGAAACTGAAACACATATTTCAATCCTCAAATGTTTAACATCTATCCTAAATCTCTGGGGCCTGAGCTCCTCTCCTTTTGACATAATTTGGAAAATTAGACATGGGATAGTAGGACTTAAAGGTTAAAAATATATACAGATGAAAATTAGAGAGTTATGGCCCAAAGGGGACAGATCTTCATTAGTTTTAATGTATTGACTAGTTCTTTTGAATTCTTGGTGGTAATTATTCTATTGCACTAATACAAAATGCCTGGCCAAGCTAACATCTTCAGTGTCTGTTCCCTATGCTTCTCCATGCACTTCCACATGAAAAGAAATGTGGAAGAGTGATGTAGAAAGAAAGTGATGATGGAGAACTTTATCTTTGGTTAGACAATTCCCTTTCTTGCTCCCTCTTGAACTTATCATTCTACAGTGCTTCCAGCTACTCAGAGAATACTTAACATTTCTTAATTTGTGCTTTTTGATAAACTGCATGGATTTTTATTCCAAATAACCCCATTTTCCATGATCTGTGGGACTGATGTGAAGGTAGAACATCAGAAGTTCAGGTAACCTCATAAACACTTGGCCCAGTGCAGATTTAGACTGGCAAATTAATTGTAGACTGAAATCAGAATGAAATAGAAATCTTTGTGGACTTAGGTTTGGTTGTATTCAGCTTAAATTTATAAATTAATTTCCAAGATGCAGTGGCATTCCTGAAACTAGTTGATTGATTTTCAAATGATTACTAATTAACTTCACATCAGGGGGTCAGAAACCATTTCTACCTAAATTTGGAAAGATTTAAGGCAGGTGTATTAAAAATATCTATATCTATATCATCTACCAAAACCATTTAGTGTATTTTTCCCCAAGTAATTTTCTAGCATTCTTGAAACTGTACTTGATTATTCCATTTTTCTGCCTGTATGAAGTAGTGTCATCTAGTGGAAAGAGCATAAGCCTGGGAGTTAGAGGGCTTGGGTTCTAATCCTGGCTCTACAATTTGTTACTGTGTGACCTTGGGCAAGTCACTTAATTTTTCTGTGCCTCTGTTCTCCTGCTCTCCTTTCTACTTACACTGTGTGCCCCATGCGGGACAGGGGCTGTATCAAACCTAATGAACTTGTATCTAACTCAGCACTTAGAACATTTAGTAAACACTTAACAAATACTTTTAAAAAATATGAATCAATGTCATTTGAGTCCTTACTATGTGCAGAATACTGTACTTAGCACTTAATATATGAAGTATGAAGGAATCTCACCACCACTAGCATTATCTTTAAACCCAAAGGCAAATGTATACATAGTACAGGAAAAACATTAAAGACTTTCTTAATTGTTATGCATCATCATGACATTTTCAGCTGCAGATAAATTCTAAATCAAATGTGTGTGTGTGTGTTGCCTGCTACTCTGAAAGGTCATATTAAATAAAATCAAAATTTGGAAAGCTGAATTAGGAGTGAGGAGTTTGTGGAGAGTGGGCATTATAAAAATTACAGTAGCGATATTTTTGAAAGCAAGAAATTGTTTAGGGTTGGGATTTGTCCATGACACTACTTTTGAGTCTTTATTGAAAAGAACAAAGCCCTTTTTGGTGTGCTAAGAATGAAGTTCGATCATATAATTTTTTAAAATGGTGTAATATTAAAAAATAAAAGGCACTGTGTCTTGATGCTATAATTCCTATTGACGAGGTATTATTTTATTTTTAATCCTAGGATTGTCTGCTACATAGGGCATCAGCAGGCCATTAGACCTTTTACATTGACTTACTATCCTTAAACTAAAAGAACTTTTGTCTGAGCCCATGAACTGTACTATACTAGGCTTTCTTCCACTCCTAGACTTACTACCTTCTTCCTTGTCACTCCTAAATATATGTGGTCACTTTGAGAAACACTGTTTCATGATTTTAACCTCCTATTCCCAAATCCCCATAGTTTTGTCTTGAGAAATAACAGATGCCTGAGTCCCACCTTCTCACTTCAATAGTATGAGTAATATCATCCTGGGAAGCTGCTCAATCAATCCATCAATGGTATTCATTGAGCACTTACTATGTGCAGGGCACATTACTAAGCATAGGGAGAGCACAATACAGTAGAGTTGCCATATATATGATCCCTGCTCACGAGGCTTAGATTCTTGATGGGGAGACAAACATTAAAATAAACTACAGACAGGGGAAATAGCAGAGTGTAAGAATATGTACATTAGTACTGTGGGGCTGGGCGTGGGGTGAATGTCATGTGCTTGGATCAAGTACAGATCCAAGTACGTAATAATAATAATAATAATAATAATAATAATGGCATTTGTTAAGCGCTTACTATGTGCAAAGCACTGTTCTAAGTGCTGGGGAGGAGACAAGGTGATCAGGTTGTCCCATGTGGGGCTCACAATCTTAATCCCCATTTTACGTAGGTAGTAATAATAATTATTGTACTTGTTAAGCAATTACTATGTGCCAAGCACTCTACTAAGCGTTGAGATAGATGCAAGTTAATGAGGTTGGACACAGTCCTTGTCCCACGTGGGACTCACAGTCTAAGGGAGTATGATTTAATCCCCATCTAACTGAGGCCCAGAGAAGTTAAGTGACTTGACCCAAATTCACACAGCAGGAAAATGTCAGAGCCGGGTTTAGAACCTAGGTTTTCTGACTCCCAGGCCCGTGGTCTTTCCAGTAGGCCAAACTGCCTCACAGAAGGAAGGGCAAATAGGGGAGATGAGTGTTAGGTCAGGAAAAGCCTGTTGGAGGTGATATGATTTAATAGGGCTTTGAAGGTCGGGCCACATGGCAAGAACATTCCCTTTTGAAAAGCTTTCAGTCAACCTCTCCTGCCCATCATGAAGTAAGCACATCGATGCAGGTATCGGTATAAGGTATTAAACCGGGAGAGGTCAGGAATAAACAATTTATACATTGCAAAGTCAGTAAAGAATTGAGTACCCATCCTGAATTAGATGGAGTGCATTTTCTGTATTTTTTGCCATCTTCATTTTATGGATTACAAATGATTTTTTTTGAAATCCAACATAGTTTTTTGGCATAAAGTGTCATTACAAAGATAATAAGTGTGAATTCAGAGCCTGGGATTCAGGATATACTTAATTAATTGCACTACTCTGTCCTGGGAGTGCAATTGTATTTTGGTTTACTGGTATAATAATTAAAAAATAGAAGGAATGATCTGGGTTTGAAAAATGTAATTAAACCTGCCGTTTATTTGATCTCTGTGCAGAAATCCTGGTGTTTCCTGATTTGCAGTGGCTCAGTAGAAGTTCTGATTTTTCAGAAAAGCAATTGTATCATTTTTATTTGAGACATTTATTTACTTGATATGGAAAAGCAGATGCAGTGAGCAACTACTAGACCAGTATCAAATTAATCAATCAATCAATGGTATTTATTGAGTGCTTACTGTACTGTACCCTGTATTGAAGGCTTAGGAGAGTACAATACAATAGAGTTAATAGGCATGTTTCCTGCCCACAAGGAGCTTACAATCTAGAGGGGGACATGAACATTAAAAGAAATTACAGATAGGGGAAATGGCAGAGTATATGGATGTGTACATAAGTTTTGTGTGCATAGACAACACAAAAGGGAAGACAAGTAGGGGAAATGAGGGCTTAAGGAAGGTGGGGAAGTGGTGGTCTGTTGGATGTGAAGGGGAGGGAGTTCCAGGTCAGAGGGAAGATGTAGGTATGGGGTAAATGGCGAGACAGTTAAGGTAGGCATTAGAGGAGTGAAGTATGAAGTTTGAGTTGCAGTGAGGTAAGATAGGTGAAGGTGAGCTGTTTAATTACACTTCTAGTTTTCAGTCATAAGGCATACTTATTAAATTTTTCTCAGAAGTTTTCAAAGATGGAAAGAGGAATATGTCAACAGGGGTTAGATGCTGAATAGTAGTAGAGTCATTTTTTAATATGATGGATCCACATACACATAATGAACAGTAGATGGGATTGGATTTCTGCATGGTTTAGAACACCTAAGCCACCAATGAGAAGGATCAACTGATATCAAAACTGAATTAGAAATTTAAACTTCTAGACTGAGTATTCGACCTCCTGGTACACAGTATGATATAGCGCCAGATAATTTAAATTTATTATTTAGATTGGGCAGCAGTCAATCAATCAATTATTGAATTTAGGGAGTTAGTTTCCACACACACACAGCCTTAGGTAACCACTAAATGGATGAAAGGGTAGGCAGGTCAATGGGGAATTTATTTTTAAAGTGACAAAAGGAGAAGCAGCATGGCCTAGTGGATAGAGCACAGGCCTGGGAATCAGAAGGACCTGGGTTCTAATCCCAGCTCCACCACCTGTCTGCCGTGTGACCTAGGGTAAGTCACTTCACTTCCCTGTGCTTCAGTTACCTCATCTGTAAAGTGGGGATTAAGACTGTGAGCACCATATGGTACCCAGACTGCGTCCAATCTGATTAGCTTTCATTCATTCATTCAATCATATTTATTGAGTGCTCACAGTGTGCAGAGCACTGTACAAAGTGCTGGGAAAGTACAATTCAGCAATAGAGACAATCCTTGCCTACACTGGGCTTACAGTCTAGAAGGAGGAAAACAGACACCAAAACAAGTAAACAGGCATCAACATAAATAAATGGAATTATAGATATGTACACATCAAAACAAGTAAACAGGATTCAATATAAATGAATAGAAATATAGAAATAGACATATACACATAAGTGCTGTGGGGTGCGAAAGGGGGGGGAAGAGAAAAGGGAGTGAGTTGAGGTGACACGGAAGGAAGGGGGAGTTGAGGAAAAGGGGGGCTTAGTCTGGGAAGGCCTCTTGGAGGAGGTGAGCCTTCAGTAGGGCTTTTAAGGGAGGAAGAGTGAATGGCAGATTTGAGGAGGGCGGGCATTCCAGGCCGTAGGTAGGACGTGGGCCAGGGGTCGACAGTGGGACAGGTAAGATCAATGCAAAGTGAGAAGGTTAGCACCACAAGAGTAGAGTGTGTGGGTTGGGATGTAGGAGAGAAGAGGGGTGGGGTAAGATGGGGCAAAGTGATGAAGAGCTTTGAAGCTAATAGTGAGGAGTTTTTGTTTGATACAGAGGTTGATAGGCAACCAATGGAGATTTTTGAGGTGGGGGGGTGACATGCCCTGCACGTTTCTGGGTGAAAGACAACCCAGGCAGCAGAGTGAAGTATGGACTGAAGTTGGGAGAGACAGGAGGTTGGGGGGTCAGAAAGAAGGCTGACCAGTAATCCAATCGGGACAGGATGAGTAATTGTGCTAACATGGTAGCAGTTTGGATGTAGAGGAAAGGGCAGATCATGGCAATGTTGTGAAGGTGAGACCGGCGGATTTTGTGATGGATTGGTTATGTGGAGTGAATGAGAGAGTGGAGTCAAGGATGACACCAAGATTGTGGGCTTGTGAGATGGGAAGGATGGTCACGCTGTCCACAGTGATGGGAAAGTTAGGGAGAGGACAGGGTTTGGGAGGGAAGATAAGGAGCTCTGACTTGGACATTTTGAGTTTTAGCTGTCGGGAGGACATCCAAGTAGAGATGTTCCGAAGTCAGGAGATTTGAGCCTGGAGGGAGGGAGAGAGAACAGGGGAGAAGATATAGATTTGGGTGTCACCTGCACAGAGATGATAGTTGAAGCCGTGGGAGTGAATGAGTTCTCCAAGGGAGTGAGTGTAGATGGAGAATAGAAGGGGACCAAGAACTGAACCCTGAGGGACCCCTACAGTTAAGGGATGGGAGAGGGAGGATGAGCCTGTGAAGGAAACTGAAAATGAACTGCCAGAGAGATGAGAACCAGGCGAGGATGGAGTCAGTGAAGTCAAGGTTGAATAATGTATTGAGGAAAAGGGGGTGGTCCACGGTGTCAAAGGCAGTTGAGGTCTAGGAGGATTAGGATGGAGTAGGAGCTATTGGATTTCACTAGAAGGAGATCATTTGGATTTGGAGTGGAGGGTGCAAAAGCCAGATTGGAGGGGGTCCAGGAGAGAGTTGGAGGAGAGGAATTCGAGTCAGCAAGTGTAGATGACTCGCTCCAGGAGTTTTGAAAGGAAGGGTATGAGGGAGATAGGATGGTAATTGGAGGGGGCTGTGCGGTCAAGGGAGGGTTTTTTAGGATGGAGGAGACATGGGCGTGTTAGAAGGCAGTGCAGAAGAAGCCATTTGAGAGCAAGTGGTTGAAGATGGTAGGTGAGGGAAGGAGGGAAGGGGTTAGAGTTTTTATACGGTGTGAAGGAATGGGGTCCTATATGCATGTGGAGGGGGTGGCACTTGAGAGGACACAGATTTCCTCTGAAGATACTGCTGGGAAGGATGGGAAAGTTGAACAGGGGACCGAGACGAAGGGGATGGAGGATGGGGAGAGGTGATTTTGGGGAGCTCAGACCTGATGGTGTTAAGTTTCTTAATGAAGTAAGTGGCCAGATCGTTGTGGGTGAGGGATGGGCTTGGGGGCAGGGGAACACAGGGGGCCTGAGGAGTTAAATGTATGGAACAATTGACAAGGGTGATGGGCATGGATGTCAATAAGGAAAGAGAAATAGTTTTGCTGGGCAGAGGAGAAGGCAGAGTTCAAGCAAGAAGGGACAAACCTGAAGTGGACAAGGTCGGCCTGATGTTTAGATTTCTGCCAGCAGCATTTAGGGGCTTGAGTGTAGGAGCGAAGTAGGCGGACAGTGCAGGTGATCCAGGGCTGTGGGTTAGTGGTGTGAGAGCGACGAAGGGTTAGGAGTGAGTGAGTTGAGTAGAGAGGGTTGAGTTGAGAACATCTATTTGGTCATCAAGAGTGGGTAGAATGGGTGTGGAGGCTAAGTGGGGTGTGATATGCTGAGACAATGGAGGTCTCTGTTGGGGAATAGTACAGATTTGTGGGGAGGAGGAATGTGGGAGAGGAGGCAAGTAAGAAGGTTATGGTCAGAGAGAAGGATTTCAGAGTTGGTGAGTAGAGATTGTGCAGCAGTTAGAGATGATGAGATTGAGTGTGTATCCAAGTTGGTGGGTGGGGGAGGTGGGATGGAGCTTCTATCTACCCCAGGGCTTAATACAGTGCTTGGCACATGGTAAGCATTTAACCAGTACCATAAACAGAAAGTGAAGTTACAGTCAATAACATTTCTAAGATGTCATTGCCATGAATGTTGTATGACTCTCCTGACATCCCAAGACTGAATAGTATTTTGATTTTCTCCTTTAACTCAGGGCTCTGTTTTAAAATAAAGGTCTGTTTGTTTTAGGGAATGTGTAAGGCCTCATAGAATGCCAGCAAAAGATGTATATTCTCACTGAGGTTAGAAAAGATGTCTGTTTCAAGGAAAGATTTGTACTGAAGCCAAAATTCACTAAAGGGATAAAAGAGGGAAAAAGAGAAGTAGATAAAAGGATGTTGAAGTACTAGAGTTGGCAATTTGGGAAAAGATTGCTCAATGTCAGTCTTTCTGGGTAGCAGCCTTTTTTATGTTTCTGTAAAATGTACAGCTTAAGCCATCTTGCTTTTTCTAAATCTCTATTTTCCCCTGTATCTAGTTTAATCTACCTTCTTGTTCCATTTGTTTTACAAAAATAATTATCATCAATTTTTTTTGTTTTCTCAACAGCCTTTTTGTTTTTCTTGGGGTAAAAAAGGAAAAGG
This sequence comes from Tachyglossus aculeatus, assembly GCF_015852505.1. Lineage (NCBI taxonomy): Eukaryota > Metazoa > Chordata > Mammalia > Monotremata > Tachyglossidae > Tachyglossus > Tachyglossus aculeatus. The sequence goes on along the minus strand of NC_052101.1, from coordinate 73,014,016 downwards.
TTGTAAGATAGTGATCAGTGAAGGACAAAGGCTTGGCTTTCTATAGTGAGGTGACTGAGGAAGAGATCTCTGCTAGCCATGAGAAGCAGCATGTTTTAGTGGAAAGAGCATGTGCTTGGGAGTCAGGGTCGTGGGTTCTAATATGGGGCAACCTCATAGCCTTGTATCTACCCCAGTACTTAGAACAGTGCTTGGCACATAGTAAGTGCTTAACAAATACCATAATTATCATTATCAGTGGGGAAGATACTTGGGACTACTAATCTCCAAGTGGCTTCCAAATAATAGGGTCCTTCTGCAATCTGAAGTATCATAGTATGAAGACATCCCTAGCAGAGTATAATTAGTAGCCTAGAAGGGACTACCTCAGTTCACCCATTTTCCCACTGCCCTTCACCCTACTGGCTAGTGGGAAAATCCCAGTGGCCCCAGTATTGGTCACATATGTCTCCAAGAAGCTCTCAGAAGCTTCTTTACTTCCCCGCTGCTATCCTAACTGGCTCCGAGTGACTACTTGCTTGCATGTGAGCCCATTGTTGGGTAGGGACCGTATCTATATGTTGCCGACTTGTACTTCCCAAGCACTTAGTACAGTGCTCTGCACACAGTAAGTGCTCAGTAAGTACAATTGAATGAATGAACCAAAAAATCTTGATTCCCTCCATTCCCCTCTCAATTCTTAATGTTTCTTCCTAATAAGAATTTTGGAACCAGACCAACCCTGCCTCCACACCCCCAAGTGCCAATTAAAACATCCCCAAATAATAAAAATAATAATAATAATAATAATAATGGCATTTATTAAGTGCTTACTATGTGCAAAGCACTGTTCTAAGCACTGGGGAGGTTACAAGGTAATCAGGTTGTCCCACGTGGAGCTCACAGTCTTCATCCCCATTTTACAGATGAGGTAACTGAGGCACAGAGAAGTTAAGTGACTTGCCCAAAATCACACAGCTAAGTGGAAGAGCCGGGATTTGAACCCATGACCTCTGACTCCAAAGCCCGGGCTCTTTTCCATTGAGCCACACTGCTTCTCTGACATAGCTGAAATAGACATAGCTGATGGCACACACTTCACTTTATTCTTTTTGTTGACTTGTATGCAACTGGAAATTTAATAAATTTAATCATTTAGTAACCTTTAACTTTATTCTGCAGATTATTTATGAATCTGCTCCCTTGGCTAGGTTTCATTCATTCATTCATTCAATCGTATTTATTGAACGCTTACTGTGCGCAGAGCACTGTACTACTTTCCTTCTCACATCTACATTTCACATCATGGAGTGATGTTTATCCACAAACCAATTCAATCTCACTTCTACTAGCAGAGTTCACAGATTGACTTTGTTCAGAATGCTTTGCTAAAGTTTGTGTATGTTGCAGCCACAATGCTTCCTTTCTCCTGGGGGTAAATTTAGGGCCTATTTATAGAGAACTAAATCTTATCAGTGGTCAGTGGTGTTGGTAATATTCAGGCTATATGTCATCTCTAAACCTTTTTTTTTTTTTTACAACAAGAGGAATGAAGCACACTTTGTTTTGTAGAACTCAGCTCCAGGTTCCTCTACAGAACCCCACAGCAAAAACACATGCAGTAGCAGCTGTAATTAAATATTGATTTTCATGTAATGTGGGTAAACGAAAGGAGACTCATCTCATCAGCTAGTTGTTATCTGTCAGTAGAACAGACTGGATGATTATCAGTGAATATCCTGTGGCTATCTATGGAGCACTATAGGTCTATAATCTGTCTAATTGCCATGATACAATGAGAAAAAAAATCTAAAGATGACCCATTTTCTTAACATGGCCCCTGTTGCCGCATACATCATTTTTTTTCCAGAAGTAGTTGCATAGATATTTCATTGCTTCTGCATTGTGACCAGTCCTTAATTTGTAATGAAATAAGTGCCTGGGCTCATGTAAGCTATAGTGTAAGGCTCCAGACAGGTAGTAGTAGTAAAAGTAGTCATAGATGTGGTAGTAATATCATTTACTGAGCACCTATGGAGTGCACGATAGTGCACTAAGAGCTTAAAAAATACCACAGAAGCACATTCCTTGCCCACAAGGAGCTAGCACTCTTGAACAAAAAGTCCAGCGGTGCAGAAGTAATGCAGTGCGAAGCTCAGAGTTTCCAGGACTCAGCCCTAGAAAGTCCTGGTACAAAATAAGCATTGAACATTTGTCTTGTTGCCATTTGGGCCCTGCAAAAGAAAAGGCTGATCAAAATCATGATTCAAAATATGGCCACTACTCCAACTGGATCCAGCATCCAATATCAATCAATCAATCGTGTTTGTTGAATGCTTATTGTATTCTCTTTCACTAGATTGTAAACTCCTAGAGGACAGGTATTGTACCTATCAACTCTATGGCATTGTATTTTTCCAAGCACAAAGTACAATGCTCTGCATGCAGTAAGCACTCAATAAATACAGTTGATTGATTGGAGACAGACCTGTTTCTGACATTGTGCTGATTGGGAATGGACATAGCATTCCCTGACCCAATCATGCAGGGGAGGTCTGTCTGGCCCTCGAGTTCAGAGTTAACATTTAATAACCACCCGCAGTCTGAATCGGGTTGGTAAAGCCCTTAGATTACATAGAGATGTTCTACTGGGGAAGAGTAGTCCAGAGCCCTTATTGAAATGGCATCCTGAGGGACCCGGGCCTGGAGAAGGAGCAGACCCTCTCCAATTTGAATCGAGTGATTTTTCTTTCCATTTGACAATTTGGGTTCTGCACAGCCCTCAGCTGTCTTTAATGGGAATCTTTTCCTAGCAGGAGAACAAGTGTCTTGTTTGCCTCCTACCTTCATTGGGAGAGTTGGATGGTCTTCTACAAGGAACGGTCTCAGATTTTCCCTCTTACTCTTCGGCCTGGAGTAGTAGGAGATGAAGAAATTCAAAAGTAGTGTTTTATGTTTCTCTGCTTCCTTTCTCATTTAATTCAGCAATTTTATCTTTTATCTACCATTACCCAAAACTATTTCTACCAGGTGCTTTTCCTGTATTCCCTCTATGTAAGGTGTTTAAAAATAAATACTTGAAATAAGACTTGAAATAAGATTGGGGGTTGGAGATGGCTGTTGGGGTGTCAAACACTTTGAAACAAGTCAAAATGAACGACCAGAAGTCTAGGTTATGTTTTTAACTTCCCACTTCCCACTCACCTAGGTGATGCAGGGCATTGAGGTGCAGGGCAGGGCATACGAGAAGCAGCGTGGCTCAGTGGAAAGAGCCCTGGCTTTGGAGTCAGAGGTCACGGGTTCAAATCCTGACTCCGCCAATTGTCAGCTGTGTGACTTTGGGCAAGTCACTTAACTTCTCTGTGCCTCAGTTCCCTCATCTGTAAAATGGGGCTTAAGACTGTGAGCCCCCTGAGGGACAACCTGATCACCTTGTAACCTCCCCAGTGCTTAGAACAGTGCTTTGCACATAGTAAGCGCTTAATAAATGCCATTATTATTATTATTATTGCTTAATTTTGCCATCTCTGAAAATTAACCATTAGAAGTAGGTTATGCATGAGAGCACTGGGAGACAAAGGTTTTCAGTTCATGACTGTAAAGACCTAGTCTCCCCCTTCTAGACTGTAAACCCAGTGTGGGCAGGAATTGTCTCTCTTTATTGCTGAAGTGTTCTTTCCAAATGCTTAGTACAGTGCTCTGCAAATGGTAAGTGCTCAATAAATATGATTGAATGAATGAAGTCATACTTGAGTTGACAAATCATGGCATTACCATAGTCCAACCCACTACATTGTAAGGTTGTAAACTCCTTGTGGACAGGGATTACAGCTACCAATTCTCTTTTATTGTAGTCTACCAAGGTTTTAGTACAGTGCTCTGCACACAGTAAGCTCTCAGTAAATACCATTGATTAATTGATGTCAAAGGTGACATCAAAATCTACATGGGTGGGGGTTTAAAACTACTATCTCACAGATACCAAATATGTAGCCTTCCAGACAGAAAAGTAAGGCAGTGAGGAAGAGTCAGTCAAGACTAGTTCCATGGAAAATTTGCAGAACAATAAAAAGATGTCCGTCAGTGATGGAAGGGAGGGCAAGGGGAATGTATTTCCAGAATATCCTTCCTCCGTCAAAGGTGAAAGATTTAATCACAATATAGGCACATTTCTCAGGCTAAATCTTTCACATTTCAGCCTCTGGAGTAAGCAATCCAAGATGGTAACTACCTACACAAAAGCAACCATGTTGAAAATAAGCTTTTCTTTAGAAGAATCTGAGAGTTATACTTCTCTTATAGCACTCCACCCACAATGGGCACTCAACAAATGCTATTGCCTGACCCCAAAGTTGGGCAGAAAGGAGATTGAGCAAATTTTAATTTCATTCCAAAGAAAATGCTATTTTCTTTGCCCAGAAAAATTAGCCCAGATTCCTACGAGTAATATTAGTACAATATTAATTGTTGCATATGAGGTCACCTGAACAAACTAGGAGCAGACCCTCATGTGATGCCTCCATTTTACTCAACACAGCTGGCCATAATAGGGTGCTGGTGATAAAGACTATTGCTAATCCCTTACTGTGGTCTGTTTATTCCTCAAAGCAGCAAGGCATAGTGGATAGAACATGGGCCTGGGATTCATAATCAATCAATCGTATTTATTGAGCACTTACTCTGTGCAGAGTACTGTACTAAGCGCTTGGGAAGTACAAGTTGGCAACACATAAGGTCATGGATTCTAATTCCGACTCCAGCACTTGTCTGATGTGTGACCCTGAGCAAGTCCCTTCACTTCTCTGTGCCTGTTACCTCATCTGTAAAATGGGGATTGAGACTGTGAGCTCCATGTGGGACAGGTACTATGTCCGAAGTGATTTGCTTGTATCCACCCTGTGCTTCGTACAGTGCCTGGAACATGGTAAGCACTTAACACATGCCACAATCATTATTATTATTATTATTATAAAATCCATCACAATATTCTGACATCTTTAATGTATTTTGGGGCTGTAATTTGTAGATCAATTGATACTACTCATTTTGGATCAAGTGGTACACAATAGGAAGAGGACCTCTCTTTTTGCTTGAATTTACTTATCGAGATGCAAGCTGCCCTTGAAAGCCTGGGATAAATAAGGAGGAATGGAAAAAAATATTTGTAAAAAGCCCTCGAGAAGGTGTGGCTAGCCAAAGAAAAGAGGCTTATGGTAAGGAGGGAAGGGAGGAAGGAATGCTATGTTATGAGGACTGTGCCTTCCCATCTTCCCAGAATGAGAGGAATGTCTCCTGAGAACAAGGTGGGAAGTGTGGAGATCAGGGTAGGCCAAAAGGCCAGATCAGTTTGGAGTAGGCCAAAAGGCCAGATCAGTTTAGAGTAGGCCCTCCAGGCCTCCCTCTTGCAGTAAGGAACTCCTTCAACAGTGGGGCACCAGGACCAGGGTCCATGACTGGAGGCCGGCACCACCTCCATCCTCTTACTAGACACCAGGGGTTGGAAGTGCTACTTCCCTGCAGGAGTGGTGGATGTGCAGGTTCAGAATGGCAGGCTGAGGGACCAGCATGGTGATAGGGAAGAGGAATCTCCCCAAAGCCAAGGCACAGAGATGGAGACCCAAGGTTAAAGGAGAGTGTGGCAAACGGAGCTAGGTATTTGAGGGAGAGCTAAATGAGTAAAGGGAAAAAATGGGTTAAACAAAAGCTGGATGTGACAGGGATATTTTTAGTACCTCTGACATGTGATAGAACTATTATCTTTGTGATTTTGTGTTCTGTTGAGACTATTTTTACCCTGGGTGGCAGGGGTGGGAGTCCATCCTCCCCCATTTCAATTACAAACCACACATGGGCTAAGAGCAACATCTGCCTTTACTCTTCCCTTGGCCTTGCACAGTGCCCACACTTGCTAATTGCCATCATTGATTGATGGCAAAAGATGAGCATGAAATCCTTTGATAAGATATGAATGGCTAATATGCATGAGGGTGGAGGCCTGATTTTCTTCGTATCAATCTCCTACCTTCCTCAGGCTACCATTGCCGTGATCTCTCTTGACATTCTAAATCTGGATTAAGTAAGTAACTAGGATGACCAATAGTCCAGTTTCATGTTAGTCTCATATGGACTACCCAGTATGGCTATGGCACTGGATACTTGGGTGTGTGACTTTTGGGCATTTGGTATTCACTCCAGCCTCAACCCCAAAACACACATGTACATATCTTTAAATTATATAGTATAAATCTCCCCCTCTAGACTGTAAGCTTGTTGTGGGAGGGAATGTGTCTGCTAACTCTGTTCAGTTTTACTCTCCCAAGTGCTTAGTAGAGTTCTCTGCACAGAGCAAACACTCAATAAGTGCCGTTGATTAATAGATTGTTATCCCCTTCTTGATGATGCCTACCATTGGTTTGTCTTTATGGTTACTGCCCCATATCAATTTAGAGGAACATTGAGCAATAATTCCCAGATCTCTTTGTGACAGATAACACAGAGCCCATCCGCGGCCGCCATCATGAAGGTGGAGCTGTACAGCTTCAGCGGATACAAGATCTACCTCGGGCACGGTCGGCGCTACGCCCGCACTGATGGCAAGGTCAGAGGCCCCCACCAAAAATGCAGCCCTTCATCCCATCATGGCTGCCTACTGCCTGCTGGCCCAGTGGTAAGAGCCTGGGCTTTCGAGTTATTCGATTTATTTTATTTTGTTAATATGTTGTGTTTTGTTGTCTGTCTCCCCCTTCTACACTGGGAGCCCACTGTTGGGTAGGGATCATCCCTAGATGTTGCCAACTTGTCCTTCCCAAGCGCTTAGTACAGTGCTCTGCACACAGTAAGCGCTCAATATGATTGAATGAATATTTATTCTATTTTGTTAATATATTTTGTTGTTCGTCTCCCCCTTCTAGACTGTGAGCCCGCCGTTGGGTAGGGACCATCTCTAGATGTTGCCGACTTGTCCTTCCCAAGTGCTTAGTCCAGTGCTCTACACACAATAAGCGCTCAATACGATTGAATGAATATTCATTCTATTTTGTTAATATATTTTGTTATCCGTCTCCCCCTTCTATACTGGGAGCCTGCTGTTGGGTAGGGACCATCTCTAGATGTTGCCAACTTGTCCTTCCCAAGCGCTTAGTACAGTACTCTGCACACAGTTGGCGCTCAATACGATTGAATGAATGAATATTTATTTTATTTTGTTACTATGTTTTGTTTTGTTGTCCATCGCCCCCTTCTAGACTGTGAGCCCGCTGTTGTGTAGGGACCGTCTCTGTATGTTGCCAACTTGTACTTCCCAAGCGCTTAGTACAGTGCTCTGCACACATTAAGTGCTCCATAAATACGATTGAATGAATGAATGAATGAATGAATAATCTCATGGCTGCAGTTGAGCTTAGTTTTCCCCAAGCCCATTACCTTGTATTTGCTCAGTTGAAACCCATCTACCAGTTTCTTCCTATCTGCAGGGCATTTCAACTTGTGAAAAAGCTTTGGGTCAACTGCAAACATTGATACTTCCCTGCACATTACTTCTCCTAGATCATTTATGAAGATGTTAAACAAAATACACTTTAGCACCTATCCTTGGAAAACTCACATTATTGCACTTCTCCATCCTGAAAAGTAGCTATTTATTTGTCCCCATTGCTTTCTATATTTTAGACAGTTTTCTCTGCGTGACAAAGCCCACCTCCCATTTCTCAGGTTACTCAGTTTTATTGAAAGCCTTTGGTGTTGAATTTTGTCAAAGTTTTTTTTAATCAATCAATCACATTTATTGAGCGCTTACTGTGTGCAGAGCACTGTACTAAGTGCTTGGGAAGTACAAGTTGGCAACATATAGAGACAGTCCCTACCCAACAGTGGGCTCACAGTCTAAAAGTCTAATCTAAGTAAATTCTCTTCACCCTATTTGCTTGTTGACCCCTTCAAAAGAACTAGAACAGATTAATGAGGCATGATTTCCCCTTAGTGAAATCAATCAGTCAGTATTATTGAGAGTTTACATTGTGCACAGCAGTAGACTAAGCATTTGGGCTATTACAATACAATAGAGATAGTAGACATGATCTGGGCCCTCAAGGAGCTTACAGTCTAACAGATACAGTGTTGTCTTTCCATCAACAGGTTGTGTTATTCTAAATGCGTACTGATCCTAAGCTTAATTATAGATTCTACCAATTTCCCATATATGGCAACCTCTGGAACTCTTCATGTATGTGGGAGTTACATTGGCAATCCTGCAGTTCAAGAACTGTGTGTCTATACCATTCTTTCTCTTATTCTAAAATATATACCTATGTACACATATACATTAAGGTATCCATGCAGAACAAAGAGACTATGAGAGAGAGAAGGAGGGACAGAGAAATACATGGAAAGAGAGAATACATACTGTCCCTTGAGATGCTATGGCTGATCATGAGGCATTTATTAATGTGTGCTTATATTTGGTTTATAGATCCAATGTGTGACTGACAACCCCATCCACGTTATGTGCACGTAAAGTTTGTCCCTTGCTGATCTGTTAATTTTGGTTTTCACAATGCCTGATACAGTTTTTGTTTTCTCTCATTATCACAACCTTTCTGAAGCCTCATTTCTCAATCACTCCATCTCTGCTGTGTTCCAGACAGATCTGTGTTCTACTGCTATCCCCCAAATGCCCATGGCTAAACCAGAGTGTTTAAGTTTTTTCTTCAGTGTGTTTGAAAGTATTTCTTCTGTCTACCTTGTACACATTTTCCCAATTCAGCATGTTCTCCCTGCACGGAACTCAAGTTCTGTTCCTTCTCAGACCCACTGTTCTCCCTATAGTCTTTTTTTGCGCTTTCTTACTGTGTTTTAACACTTTCTTGCTAGCATTATCTCAAATTTAAAAATGTTTTTCCATGGGTAACATTCTCTATGTGCGCGCACACATGTGCAGTATGTAAACATCATCATCATCATCAATTGTATTTATTGAGCGCTTACTGTGTGCAGAGCACTGTACTAAGCGCTTGGGAAGTACAAGTCGGCAACACATAGAGACAGTCGCTACCCAGCAGTGGGCTCACAGTCTAAAAGGGGGAGATAGAGAACAAAACCAAACATACTAACAAAATAAAATAAATAGAATAGATATGTACAAGTAAAATAAATAGAGTAACAAATATGTACAAACATATATACATATATACAGGTACTGTGGGGAAGGGAAGGAGGTAAGATGGGGGGGTGGAGAGGGGGATGAGGGGGAGAGGAAGGAAGGGGTTCAGTCTGGGAAGGCCTCCTGGAGGAGGCGAGCTCTCAGTAGGGCCTTGAAGGGAGGAAGAGAGCTAGCTTGGCGGATGGGCAGAGGGAGGACATTCCAGGCCCGGGGGATGACGTGGGGCCGGGGGTCGATGGCGGGACAGGCGAGAACGAGAAAAGATGAGAAAAGAAGAGAAAAGAAAACATGAAAAGACTCATTAGGTTTGAGGCACTTTCACAAATCTAAATCTGTCCAGACTTTTTAAATATCCCCATTCATGTTAAGACCTCAAATGTCACAGTTCTGAAGTTTGCTACTGGTCGTAGATTGGAGAAAATAGCACTACTTGGTTTTTTTTTTCCAAGAAAGTTTTTCTCGTTTGTTTTTTTTTTTTGCATTTCCTCTGAAGATGTTTCCATGATGCTGAGTTTACAGAAAAGTATCAACTTTCTGTCACAGTTGGTGTTCTTCATCCACCACTTTTAAATGGATGGGCAATAAGAAGTGTGTGTGGGTTTTATCTACCTCAGGAAAACATCTTATCCTGAGGCATACTAGTGACTAGCTTGCACACAGACAAGGTATTGCAATTTAGGGAGAGAAAATGGTATGTATTACTTTTTACAAGAACGTTTCCCTGATAATAACCAGCCGACCCTTATGGAAGTATAGTTTCAATTTTCCCTTTAAAGAATGCAGCAGGCAGTGTAACCAAAAGGGTAATTTTCTCTGTCAAATGGTTCCATATTTGTGAGTGGTGGGTCAGTTTTTCAGTTCTGGATGTTTGAGGGCCCAAATATCAAATAGTTAATCTTTCTTGATCAAATGACGTTTTATACTTTCAATGAATGGAAAATGCCTTACCTTGGCTAGGGGTAGTATTTGAATAGAAAGCTCCCATGTCAGTGCCAGTTAACCTTGGCTTATTTTTAAATTGAAAATTGGAGTGTTGGTGCAGGTCAGTTAATTTAAACCACTGATCAGGTTTGTATCCTGAAAGGCATTTTTTTTTAAAGATTTGTCTAGTGGCAAATTCCTCTTGTGACCTGAATACTGCAAACAGCAAATGTCAATGCCAGGCTAACACTTGTGGATAATACAACATTGCATCCCAGAACAGTTTCCAATAATCTTACCCCTGAGTTTACTCTGGGATTAGCATGTTTGTCTGATTGACAAAAGCATTTTGGACTTTTCCAGTCTGCAGTCCTGTCCTTCCCCTCAACTGCCTCCATGAGGATGCTCATTGCAGGCCTCAGGGCCCAGGCAGACCAACAATGGGGTCCTAGTGGCATCTGTCAGTCAGTCCTATTCCGGGGCTTGTGGGTGGCCATTTGCCTGGCCTTTTACCTTGGGAAAACTGACTTTAGCTCCTCTGTCCCCTGTCTGGTAGAGCTATGGCACTGGATGCTGGGGCCAGCTCTGAGCCACTCTCTCTCCTATATATATATATATATATATATATATATATACATACACACATATATATATTTATATACATACACACACACACGCGCACACACACACACCCACCCATATGCTTTCTCTCTCTCTCTCTCTCTCTCTCTCTCTCCCTCCCTTCCCCTCACCAGCTCAGATCCAGAGTTCCTTTTGGGAGGAAGCACTGTCCTGGGGCTGAGAAAAAGCTTTCTGTCAAGGTGGTTAGGCTGAGAGCCCCTAAACTGTTAGCACCTTGTGGGCAGGGGATGTGCCTACCAACTCTGTTATATTGTATTCTTCCAAGTGCTTAGTACAGTACTCTGCACACAGTAAGTGCTCAGTAAATACAATTGATTGACTGAGCCCCATGTGAGACAGGGGCTGTGTCTGACCTTATCTTATATTTACCCTAGAACTAAGCACAGAGCTTGGCATGTAGTAAACCCTTAACAAATATTATTATTATTACTACTACTATTATGGTACAGAGTTTCCCTCCACCTAAGAACAACCATGCTTATTAGCAGAAATCCCAAGCTGGGCTGGAAAGGTCTGTGGGGCAGTAGCCATGCTGCTCAGGAGGGGAGACCACCCTGCTGCCACAACCTCCCAACTGTTCCCTGCCTCACTGTGGCCCTGGTTAGAGCAGATAAACCTTGTACCCCTTGTATCCCAGATCACCAGATCACCTTGTCTCCCCCCTGCACTTAGAACAGTGCTTTCCACATAGTAAGTGCTTAACAAATACCATCATTATTATTATAAACAGCTCTTTCAGAGAGGGCTGTCTGGCAAGTGGCAAGACGCTAGTGGGCTCCCTGTGGTGGGCAGGTGGGGTAGGTTTAGATTGACATTTGCTGACATGGGTCTTGCCCCCACCACTGTCATTTGTTGTGCATGACTACTTCTGAGGTCAGGGAAGAGAAATTAAAGTCATGAGGAAGTTAAACTCTTGGAAATTGCCCAGACCCCAGTTAGAAGCTCATCTCTAAAAAAGGACATGATTGGAGTGCTGGCAATTTTTAAGAATGTCTCAGCTGAGACCTCACCCTAAATTTGCATTGTTCATTCTTTTTCTGAGAGGCAGCTCCTAATCAATCAATGGTATGTGCTGAGCACTTAATGTGTGCAGAGCACTGTACTAAGCATTTGTGAGAGTACAGTATGACAGAATTAGTAGACGGGTTCCCTGCTCACAGGAGCTTACAGTATAGTGGGAACTAGTCTAGTTTAGTTCCCGACTCCTAGCTGAGATGGCTGAGCAAGCCACGTTATACTTTCAAGGAATGGTTTCCAAGTCCTGCTTTCCTAACTGGCACTCTACTTGTGCACTGGAAATTTAATGAAAATGAGGTCACACTGTCTCTTCCTCATTATTATTTGTCTGCAAAGTTCTGCACCACATTCTCATGTTGTAGGACAACTCAAGCATATCATATCATCTCTTGCTTTAGCTGCTTCCTCAAATTGTTTTCCTGCCTAAGTTTTGACAGAATTTCTCTCGGCCATGACAGAATAGCTAAGATGCCAGCTCACTGAATTGCGTTTAACCAGGCTGCTTCTCTGTGGTTTCAAAATTCCCATTTTCACTTGAATGATATCACAGGTGAGCAAGTGTAAGCTGACTGCATGATGTGCTTTGGGGAGGGGCAACTGCGTAATGTAGCCATGTAGAGCAGGTTCCAATAAGTAAGTCATAAATGTGTTTCATATAATCTTAGATAAGGAGAGCAGGCAGGGTACAGAAGTGGAATTCCAAATGCCTTTGCATTACAAAGCACCTGTATCTCCAGAATTCAAAGAACATCAAAGACATCATTTCATTTCTTCTCACAGCACCCAAGTGAGTTAGAGAGCACATATTCTTATCCCTGTTTTGTGGGAAAAGCGTGGTCCAGTTATGGAATTTTTACAGGGTCCTTTGCTACACAGAAAGACTGGTAATGCAGCAGTCCATACTGGAAGTTTATCAATGCACAATATCAGTTCGGAGCAATGGCGGTTTTAGTGAGATCACTTGATGGAAGCTAAAGGAGAATTGTGTAACACTGATGGGGTGCTGGGGAAGACTCATTAAAGAACTCTGCAGGGTTCCTCTCCACAAATTAGAGTGCTTTGATTTTACAGGCAGAGCAAACACGCTGGGGGCAAACTGTCTAACATCACACAGGGATAGGAGAGAGAGAATTGTCCCTCACCTGGCTGTTTTTCCAAAGGGTGCTTGGCGGTCTCATAAAGTCCTCCCATGACTTGTTGGAGAAGGATCCATCACTAAATCCTGTCAGTCCCACCTTCACAACATCGCTAAAATCCACCCTTTCCTCTCTATCCAGACTGCTACCTCGTTAAGACAATCACTTATCCTGTCCCACCTGCATTACTGCATCAGCCTCTTTGCTGACCTCCCAGCCTCCTGTCTCTCCCCACTCCAGTCCATACTTCACTCTGTTGCCCGATCATTTCTCTACAAAAACGTTCAGGACATGTCACCCCACTCAAAAAACTCTAGCCCATCCACCTCTGCATCAAACAAAAACTCCTCACCACTATTCTTTAAAACACTTCATCACCTTGCCCCATCCTACCTCACCTCACTACTCTCCTACTACAACCCAGCCCACACACTTCGATCCTTTAATGCTAACCTTTTCACTGTGCCTCGATCTCATCTATCTTGATACCAACCCCTTGCCCACATCCTGCCTCTGGCCTGGAACGCCCTCTCTCCTCAAATCCAACAGACAGTTCTCCTTCTGGAGCTTCAAAGCCTTATTTATAATAATAATGATGGCATTTGTTAAGTGCTTACTATGAGACTGTGAGCCCATTGTTGGGTAGGGACTCTATATGTTGCCGATTTGTACTTCCCAAGTGCTTAGTACAGTGCTCTGCACATAGTAAGTGCTGAATAAATACGATTGAATGAATGAATGAATGAATGCCAAGCACTGTTCTAAGTGCTGGGGTTAACACAAGGTAATCAGGTTGTCCTACGTGGGACTCACAGTCTTAATCCCCATTTTACAGATGAGGTAACTGAGGCACAGAGAAGTTAAATGACTTGCCCAAAGTCACACAACTGACAAATGGCAGAGCTGGGATTAGAACCCACAACCTCTGACTTCCAAGCCCGTGCTCTTTCCACTAAGCCACGCTGGCACATCTCCTCCAAGAGGCCTTCCCTGACTCAGCCTCCACCTTTTCCTCTTGTCCCAGTCTCTTTTGTGTCACCCTGACTTACTTCCTTTGTTCTCCCCCTCCTCCCAGACCCACAGCACTTATGTACATATCTGTAATTTATTTTTATTAATGTCTGTCTCCCCCTCACCTAGGCTGTAAGCTCATTGGGGGCAGGGAACATGTCTGTTTACTGTTTTATTGTACTCTCCCAAGTGCTTAGTACAGGGCTCTGCACACAGTAAGCTCTCAATAAATACAATTGAATGAATGAATGAATGAATGAATGTTGATAGTCCACAGTGCCTTCTCCCCCTGGGCAGGTGTCCTCTGGGTATTCAGACTCCATCAGCACTTCAGGTCTATGGAAACTCTAAAAGACCAATTCTGGATTTTCAACAAGCCCATACATGAGTGCTGGGATAAAATAATCCATATATATATATAAATACATATATACATACATAAATACATATACATACATACACACATAAATATATATATATATATTTATATCTTTGAGTTTTAATTTCCCCTAATATTTTGAGTTCATAAAAGGAACTAGTGGAGGCTGGAACACCCCATTTTTTCACCCTGGTTCTGTCTCCCTACATCATGAGCACATGTCTTTCTCCCCATCCTGTGCCCATATCCTCCTCCTTACCTGGTTAGGATGACTGCCATCCCACCCATCCCTGACTCAATTGATGGTAGTGCTGGTGACTGATTGTAATAACTGCCTGTCTTTCTGGGCCTAGCAGAAGTAGCTCTCCTAGTCCATTACTTGATTTTGGGGCCTGGAAAAAAAAAAAAAACAGTTCTGTTGGAGTCAGACTGTGCTATTACTTAAACCTGTGTGGCAGCAACAGAGGACAGGATGGGGTTCTTGGTGAGTTATCCTCAGCCCTTTCTTATTCTCCCTTGCTCTTTGTTTTGTCTCTTTTTTCCCTTCTCTCCCTTTCTTTCTCTGGCCACTACTCGGACCCTTCCCCCATCTCAAACTCCCCCCCGCCCCCTTTTGTCTCTCTACTTCTTTTTGGCCCCACTACCATCCAACTTGGGCTCCAGAAACATGGTCACTTCTCCAATACAAACACCAATTTCTATGAAACATCATAAAAGGGGCACTAAAAAGAGAGATAATGTTAATTTGGATTCTTTTGGACCCACTCCCAATTTTGTTTTGGACCCCTCATTTTATTTTTAGTCCCTAGGCACAGAAGCAGTGTGGTCTAGTGGATAGAGCACAGGCCTGAGATTCAGAAGGACATAGGTTCTAATCCTGGCTCCACCACTCATCTGCTATGTGTCCTTGGGCAAATCATTTCACTTCTCTTCGCCTCAGTTCCCTCATCTGTAAAATGGGGATTAAGACTGTGAGCCCCATGTGGGACAGGGACTGTGTCCAACCAGATTTGCTTGTATTTCCCCCTCTTTCTCCCCTTCCCTCCACCCCCAGTGCTTAGTACAGTACCTGGCACATAGTAAGCACTTAACAAATGCTATTATTATTATTATCATTAGTAGCACTGACATCTTGACTCCATTCCATTTGGTCTTTAGATAGTACTAATTTCCCATTTAGGATTTCACTGATTTCTATGGCATTTGCTCCACTGTGCTCAGTATTGTTCTATTTATATAGATTTTCATTGCTTTAGTTACCTCTTGGGACACCTCTGAGAGGTGAATCAGTACAGCTTGTGAAGAAGCAGTGATCTAGAGAAAGTGTAAATTGCTTAGGTACCCTTACCTAGAGTATCAGCTCTGGAGCCAAACTAATCCTTCCCAAGAAACAGTGTAGCTTTGAAGAATATTTTTTGATAAATTCAGAGTATTTTAACACAAGATTACATTTTTGTCAAGGAATCTTGTCAAAACTGCTTGTGGTACAACAGCAAAAGGACCTACCTTGAGATGACTGAAGAGCCTGGGATGGAAAGCTTCTCATTTTATTTCCATTATATGTTGTAAAATGGCAGAGCTGTGCAGCTGCACTCCAGTGAAGTGGGTCCATGCCTCCAGCATGTGCAGAATTTCTTCTTGTTTTATAATAAGACAGAACCTGCCTTCTTAAATGATAATGTGTTTATTATGGGAGAGGGACCACATTGGGTGCATTTACATCAAAAGATCCCTCTGCCCAGGGCTAAGCATCCTCAGAAGTATCTGTTGCTTTAATGTTCTCAAATTTCAATTCAAATTAATAACAAAACAACAAAAAAGTTAATAAGACCAAAGGGAATGGTTTCAATCCCAAAATGTATGCTGCTGAAAAAAAAGATGAAAACCATTTGCCCAGAAATTGCTGTTTTTAGTTCAGAATCTATATCATGTCAGTGATGGAGAGGAAATCCAGTGCTAGTTTCCCCCCCAAGTTCATATGAATGTAGGGCTAAGTCTAGGAACTCAGCACTTGATTTTACACTGAGACCTCTCTATTCTGTTCAGGATCTGGGATCAATTCAAATTTCAAGTCAGGAATTCAGAATTTAGGTAGGTTGTTTGGTTCAAATTACCTGGGCAATGGCATTGACCCTTCACTTCACTTTACTTTGGTTATGTACACCCAAGAGTAGTCATTACTGCAGAAGTTTCAAAGTTTTATATGATTGCTCAGTCCATTTGCTAAGACATCAGGTGACAGGGTTTTTTTCTGAAGTATTTTGCTTTGTGTGAGATATATGGGCTCCACACTTCTGGCCACCATTTTCCCCCTGAATATACAGGACAATGTCTCGTTTGGAGCACAGAGATGAACTTGGCCTGAAATACATAAACTCAGGAAAGAGAGAGATGGGGAGGAGAGAAAAGATGGAGAGGCAGATAGGTAGAGACCCAGAGGAGAGAGAACACAGAGACAGAGCACAGACAGTGATTTAGAGAGGAGAGGATGCAGAGAGACAGAGGAGAGGGGAGAGATGGAGGTATGGAGGGTATGGAGGAAAAAGAGCATCAGAGAGGAGAAAAAAGAAAGAGAGGCTGACCCAGAGGAAAAAGGGGAGAGCAGAGACTCAGAAATAAGAGGCTTGGCATACCAGCTCTCCTTCCTAGATTAATAGGGAGGAGGGTTAAGGGGATCTGGAGTTCAACTGTCAATAGCTACTGTTGCCACTATCTGGGCAGAGGGAAAGTGCCTGCTGCTGCCCAGGTTGGTGAGTGCCCAGGTCTGCCCATGATTCAGGCCATAAACTACCAAAGTAAGATCACTGTCACCTCCATTCCTGTAGCCTGGTGGGCTTTAGTTTAGTCCTAGAGCCATTTCCGGGGCTGAGTAAAACCACTCGGTATAATTCTGTAGTGGGAGAGAGCCTGGCCAAAGAAAGGAATACAGAACTTGCTGTAGCAGGTTGCTAGAAGAATCCACATCTGCCAGGATGAGGTAGACTTTAATCAATCAAATCAGTGGTATTTACTGAGCACTTTCTGGGTACATGGTTTCAGTCCCAATACAATACAATCAAATTGGTAGTCGTATTCCTTGCCTACAAGGTGATTATGGTCTAGAGAGACTGTGAGCCTGCTGTTGGGTAGGGACCGTCTCTGTATGTTGCCAACTTGTACTTCCCAAGTGCTTAGTACAATGCTCTGCACACAGTAAATGCTCAATAAATACGATTGAATGGAGAGGGAGATAGACATAAAAATATATTACAGCTAGGAGACTGGAAATTAAGAGTTATGTAAAAAAGGCCTGTGGGACTGAGGGTGGACTGAATATCAAGTGCTTAGGGGGTATAGATCCAAACGCATAGGTGACACAGAAGGGAGAGTGAATTTGAGAAATGAAGGCTCCACCAGGGATGACCTCTTGGAGGAGATGTGATTTTAGGAAGGCTTTGAAGGTGAGGAGAGTGGTGATCTGTTGGCGTACATGATGCAGGTGTGAATTGCCTAAGGTACCTTTGATTGGATTACAGCTGTCCCTTGGTACCAGTTTTTGATCGTCCTCCATCCAGTTGAAGGGGTTGGTGCATGACATGCTTATTATTATTAATTTTGTCATTATTGGCATTATTTTATTAAGTGCTTACTATGTGTTAAGCACTGTTCTAAGGCGCTGGAGTGGATACAAGTTAATCAGGTCAGACACAGCCCCTATCTTACATGGAACTCACAATCCAAGAAGGAGGGAGAACAGGCATTGAATCTCCATTTTACAGATGAGGAAACTGAAGAACTGAAAGAGTAAGTTGGTGTTAAGAGTTGCCAAGTGTACAGTTTGGGTTCTAGGAGATCAGTGAGGTAAAGCAGGAGGAGTAGGGTTGATTGACTGTCTTAAAGTCTATGGTAAGGAGTTTCTCTAAGTGGAGTAATCACTTTGGTCTCCAACCCACTCTGTGGGGTGGGGCAGCCTAGCAACTGCTGCCCACTCTGTTTGTAAAGGGGTCCTACTTCTGTCTGGGGTGGCAGGAGATGATCCAACAGCAGCAGAAATTGTGGTGTTAAGGCAGCAGAGAGGAGAAGAAGTGTGGGTGAGGTTTCCCAGTCACCTTCTCTTCCTCATGGCTCAGTGGAAAGAGCCCGGGTTAGGGAGTCAGAGGTCATGGGTTCAAATCCCAGCTCCGCCGCTTGTCAGCTGTATGGCTTTGGGCAAGTCACTTCACTTCTCTGTGCCTACGTTACCTCAGTTGTAAAATGGGGATTAAGTCTGTGATCCCCAAGTGGGACAGTCTGATCGCCTTGTATCCCCTCCAGTGCTTAGAACAGTGTTTGGCACATAGTAAGCACTTAACAAATATCATTACTTTTATTATTCCTTCTACTCGGCTTCCTCCATCACCATCACTACAGCTCAAATGGCTGTTCTTTGAGCCATTCCCAGAAGCTTTTGGCATAACTAAAATATGTTATTTGGATGTGCTGGAAACTCCCAGAAAAGCCTTGTAAAGGCCATTTCGAGCAAGGATTGATTGGGTGGGTTTTTATCATAGACCCAGCATGGTCTTGGGAAACGAATGTTGTGGTGGGAGTCAGGAGACTTGACATCTTGTCATCTCTCAGACCTGAGGTCACATATAACCATGGGTTAATCACCTCTTCTCTTGGTGCCTCAGTTTCTCCTTCCTTGCCTCCTTAAAACTTTTATAAATGAAAACTAAGGAATCCCCCAACTCTCAGCTGTGAAAGGTAAGAATTATTTTACATTTTCAGTAGGCAAATCAGGGGAAGAGGTCAGAACTCATGGACATCATTGCATCTAAGGCTTGTTAGCAGAAAATTTCATAGCTCCTTTGGCAGACATAAAGGGTACTGGGTTTCTTAGCCTTAGTACATATGTAACGTTATGAAGGAGAATTTATTTAATTCCATCTGTTCTGATTCTGACTAATGAAAAGTCATCTGGGGAGGTCTGGGAAGAAAAAAAACACCCTCATCTTTGAATATTTGTAACCTTGTAGATATATGAAAGTGTATGACAGGAGGTTCCATAATTCTAGAGATTATGACAAGACATCCATAAAGATGAGGAAGACACACCATGCAGCAGTTATTGTAGCTTAAAGGAACATTATTTAATAAGTATTCATGGAACTGTTGAGGCATAAACATTTGCAACAGTTTAAGATTTTAGTTAACTCCTTCTTATCAAGGGTAACAGCATGTTCAAGCAAATTAGCAGATGAAAACTGAAGTAGATGAAGGTTTACAGGAATATATTATTTATGGAGCCAGGACCAGATGAACACAGAAACAAAATGCTTCGTATAACGCTATAGAGAAAAATATATGTCAGTTTTGTTCAGTTGTCTTTTGTCCTGGTCTGTCTGCTTCATTTTTGACCTAATCAAATGATAGGAATCAAGTCGGCCTGGATTATGACTTTACCTTGCTTCATACAGCTCCCAACACAGTTAAAGGTGTATAGGGTGAGAGGGTGGGAGGGCTTAACAAATATAATGGCTTCTGTTAATAATGATGCATCTGAATAGTAATCATTTTTCATATACTGTGAGCTACATGTGTTTGGTGTTATTGAACTACTTAAATGTTAAGGGTCAGGGGATATTTGGATCAGTGGGAAGGTTAAACCTCATTCTCTCTGCCTTAACTTGCATTGGTTGACTGAGTTTAGGAAATTCAGTTCACAACGGAAAAACTGGGATTATTGGTGAGAAAATAGAGGCAAACACCTAGGCCTGCCTAGAACAAATAAGTGATAACAAATCATAAAAATGCCTTCCTGAAATCTCAAATCTCTGCAATGATTCACTTGTATTTCATTTACCTTTAGACATCTGAATGGTTTAGACTCCAAATTTTCCTTCCTTTTCTTTCTGTGAAATAATTTCCTGGCTATGCCTCCTTCCACTGCTCCATTTCTAGGTCTCAGGATAGATTCTTGGTCTGAGTAACACCTTTTGAGGTTTCCCTCTACCCTTTAGTCGAGACTTTGCTTTCCATTTGCTTGCTTTTCCTCCTCCCACTCCACAGCAGTGAGTATACAGTCCCTCTCCCTCCTCCCCTTTCCCCCACCATCAGGAGCCAATTGCTGCCCTGTCATCAGGCCCCAATCCAGAGACACCCCAGCAGCCCCTCCAGAGCATCAAGAAGATTCCCGTTTGAACACAATGCCACTCCTGGGAATCATCCATATTTCAACATGAATACGCTTTTGGGGCTTTTCACAATTTTCCTGCTTCCCTTTTTCCCTGCTGCAAATCAGTAATGCACTTATTCAGTCCACCGTCCCCCCCGCCCCCACCGGCACCTCCCCCCCCCCGACCCCAACACACACTTCTTCTGATATATTTTTCATAAGAAGGATGATTCTGAAAAAGTGAAAGATAACTTTTTAATGCAATGCTCTTTATGTGCATGTGTGAGCATCTTTGTATCTGTCCCGGTGCATTTTTGAATGGAAACTTCTTTGATGGCAGCGACAATGTCATTCTCTGAGTTATATAAAATTCCCAGCATCTTGTTGTAAATGAGAAATATAGTAATAATCAGTTTTCTTTTGCATCCTTGACATGGGTCATCCAACCTCCTCTCTACCCAGTTCATTTGCATGACTAATTAGCAGTATGTAGACAGCTGTGCACATGTAGGCTCAATTCATCAAATGGTGGCACACCAGGTACTGATAGTACAATCAGTTACTCAGATAGTGTGTTAGAAAGAGCTAAAGAATACACGCACCTCTTTGGAGGCTTGTGATTCCAGCCAGGGCAGTAATTACTGTAGCTTTGGCTCTTCTTTGAAATGATTTGCAAGACAGTCTACTCGTGAAAGCCTGGTACAATTCCCACTGAAGGTGTTTCTAATTGGCAAAGTGCACAGTTCCACTTCTGACTGGGATTTTGTGTGTGGAAGAAACCATTTTGCTGCAATTTAGAATCCAAGTGAAAGGTGATGTGCCTTGCCATGGTGACAGGAATGCCATGGGTTCAGCCAGGAATAGATAGTATTTCAGTTGCTGATTTGATTTCGCCTAGATCAAACGGCTTCCTCCTTTCTGTAATCCTGAGAAGGTTAATCAAAACAATAACGGAAGGATTGTGTGACTCTGCATCAGCCCTAGGCTTTTTGGCAAATTTACTATTCCAAACCCAACTTTGTAAATATCACCCTCTTTTCACTAATTCAATTTTTTTCCATGGTGATTACCCACCCACATTGTCCCAAGAAGTGTCCCTGTGGCATTTCTTGGGCTCCATTTATTCTGCAAATCATTTCTATTTATTCCCCAAGGCTTAATTTGGAAAGGCAAAACTTATGAGCAATGTCTTACAACACACATTAATCTCTCATTTGGCACCTATACATCTATAATGGCTGTATTGAACTGCAGCTGAGAAAAACAAGCATTAGTACAATTTGTTTTTCAGGGATTCTGTGAGATGTTTGGGGATTACCCTATCAATCATTGATCAAAACCAATTACTCCTCTCCCCCTCCTCCAGCTCTTTGTAAATGACAGAAAGTTTCAGTTTCATAGATATATTCAAGATTAACATATATTAACATATATTCAAGTCTAACATGCTGAATAGACTTTTAAATGCAACATAAATGAAGGGATTTAATTCAAGAAAGTTGATTATAGGATATGTCAAACCCTGGAAAAGAGTCAGACTTTTAAAAATGTTAACATTACTTTATAAGAGTGGTCCACTTCCTGGAAATTACAGTCACTGTCATGTAAGTTTTTACTGATGATGTAAATTATAGACATTTCCTTCAGATGTGGTGTTTTAACTGATGTGGTGAAACATGGTAGGAGATAGAAAACTTAATTGTTTTAAAATGGCATTTTAATCCAGAATGAGTTAAGAAATGTTTGGAATGGATTTTCAACTCCCCTCCTCTCCCTTCCTCCTCCTACGGTTGTGAGGGCACCAACTCCTGACCTCACTGGGGTGGATGCTCTTGAAAAGCCAACGTATTCTTCCTGAAAAGATCAGTTTTTCCCTACACCGACTGCAAGTAGCAGTCCATGAAAACATCTATAACTCCATTTGAAATGAAATTTCTCATCTATATTGAAATTTCAAGGAACCTCGAGAAGAAAACCTTTCAAGAAAAAGATAAACTAAGAAATCTATAATAAGAACAAAGGATACAAGTGTGGTTTAGAGAGAGAGGGTTTACATTGGTGGTTGGAGGAAATAGGAGAACTGGATTGTGTGCCACACTTATGAGGGCAGTTTTGATGTGTCTAATGGTCTGTATTTAATTGAGTGTTAGGCCTGAGATATGGACTACTCATTTATCCTCCATTAAACAGTATACTAAGGGGTTTTCTGTTTAGAACCTTGGCTCAGCAGGAAAGTTTAATAAGCACTCTGCAGGACTCTAGCATGAAGAAACATAATAATAATAATAATGACTATTACCAAATACCAAAC
Organism: Tachyglossus aculeatus; assembly: GCF_015852505.1. Taxonomy (NCBI): domain Eukaryota; kingdom Metazoa; phylum Chordata; class Mammalia; order Monotremata; family Tachyglossidae; genus Tachyglossus; species Tachyglossus aculeatus. The sequence goes on along the minus strand of NC_052101.1, from coordinate 72,991,327 downwards.
AAATACCATAATAATAATAATAATAACGACTATTATCATTATTATTATGGTATTTGTTAAGTGCTTACTATGTGCCAAGCACTGTTCTAAGTACTGGAGTAGATACAGGGTAATCAGGTTATCCCACATGTCACAGTTTTAATCCCCATTTTACAGATGAGATAATGAGGCACAGAGAGGTTAAGTGGCTTGCCCAAGGTCACACAGCAGACAAGTGGCACAGCCAGGATTAGAACTCACATCCTCTGACTCCCAAGCCTGTGCTATTTCCACTAAACCACATTGCTTCACATAGACCTACATGAATGGCGGCAGTGATGGAAGGGAGAATGGGAGTCATCCCATCTATTCCCCTGCCTTTATTTAAGCCCTCACTATGCCATTCCAGACAGATAAGACCCGATTTTATTTTTAAAGCCCCTAGAGAAGGAAGCACCCCAACCTCCATCTTCTCACTATCATTAAATTGACCTGTATAGTTAACCTAATCCCTCAACCTGTAATTTGGTCTATTTCCTCTTACTCTGTTATCAATGAAGATTGAGAATAGTGGGTCAGGATCCTTGAGGTAAGAGTCTGCCACCGCTTTGAAGAGCCCCTGAAAATCCTAGTCCCTTTAAGATTTCCTTTGAAATCTTACTTTACAACCCTGCAGTAATCTTTGTGACTCTCCACCAGATCCTATCCAAGTTCTTTGTATCTTCTTTGGTTGTGGAGCCCAGAATTGGACTTGATACTCTCGTAGAAGCTTGATTAGTGCTGATATTTAGATGAGTAGAAGTTTGACTAGTTCTGGGAGGATTACCTTAAGGTTCCTACAACCTATACTCCTATTTGTGCTCTTAACAGTATGTTTGACTGCATACATACCTAGCCTGGTAAATGGATTTTAAGTGATAAAGAGCCCAACTAGATCAGTTTTGCATTAAACTTACCTAAAACTCTGAAAGTTAAAAGTGACTTGCCATCCAAATAGCTGTCTCTTTCTCTGTGTGAAGTGCTTTAATGATCAGTTGATAAAAACTTGCTTGATTCATGTGCACTAATGAACAAGAAGAAGCCTTTGGGCTCCGAGATCATTTTTTGAAGGGCTTTAACTTCTGATTAGAGGAATCATCCATTCTGCTACCAGATTATATAGATTATGCTTTCCTTTTGGTTTTCTTTCCCTGTCTTTTTTCCCTGGCTTTCTCTCTCCATTTTTTGTAGTGTTTCCCTCTCCCTCTAACCCCTAGGCTTGTCTTTCTTTCCCTGAACCCCTGTGACTATCTTTCCCCTTCTTCAAATTCATCCTTGTCTTCTTTTCCTACCTCCTTGTTTCCTTGTTACTTACTCCATTCTCTCTGTTTCTTTCATTTTCCCTGTCATACTTCTCATGGATTTTTTCTGTCCCTTTCTTCCCCTCCCTTTCTTGCCCCCAACTCCTTCTCTTCTCCCTCTCTGTCATTTTCTCTTTCGTCTCACAATCTCTTTCTCCATTCCAGTTACCTCCTTTCTACTTCTCTCTCTCTCTCTCTCTCTCTCTCTCTCTCTCCCCCCCCCCCCACATTCCTTTTTCCCCTTTTTTTGTTAATCACTTCTGCCTATCTACCTTTTCAAGCCCTGTATTCATCCTGTCTTCTGCTTCTTCTTGCAGCCCATTCACTTTGTCCTCTCTTCTTCCTCTCCTCCTCTTCCCTCCTCAATGCAGGAAATGGAACTCCAAATCTCCTCTCTCCCTTTAAGGAGGGGACTAGCTTTAATCCATTTTCTTCCCAAACACAGAGCTGCAGGTCACTCTTTTGACACCTGCTTCCAACTACTTATCCTGGTGAAGCCCTGAAGAGGTCTCCCCCTTTGCCCCCTCTATGGTCTGAAGTGGGATCCAGGCAAGAACCTGAGCCCTTGAAACTGATGATTAATAATTTGGATCCAGTACTGCAGGCACTTCCATTTGATAAGTCCAAACTGATCCATGAATGCTTAAAAGTGTCAATCTGTCGAAGTACAGTACCTGGCACATAGTAAGCCCTTAATACATACCATAAAAATTATATTTATAAGTACTTACTGTGTGCAGAGCACTGTACTAAGCACTTGGGAGAGTACAATACAGCAGAGTTGGTAAACATACTCCCTGTTCACAAGGAGCTTACAGTCTAGAGGGGGAAACAGACATTAATATAAATAAATTATGGATATTTACATAAGTGCTGAGAGTTGGAATGAATATCAATTGCTTAAGGGATATACCTGGGGAACACAGAAGGCTGGGGAGAAGGGGAAATAAGGAATTAGTCAGGGAAAATTTTATGGAGGAGACAGAGAAGCAGCATGGTGTAGTGGCTAGAGCCTGGGTCTGGGAATCAGAAGGTCATGTGTTCTAATCCTGGCTGTGCCTCTTGTCTGCTGTGTGACCTTGGGCAAGTCACTTCACTTCTCAGGACCTCAGTTCCCTTATCTGTAAAATGGGGATTGAGAATGTGAGCCCCATGTGGGACAAGGGACTGGGTTCAACCTAATTTGCTTATAATAATAACAATAGTAATACAAATAATAATTATTATTATGGTATTTGTTAAGTGCTTACTATGTGCCAAGGACTGTTCTAAGTGCTGGGGTAGATACAAAGTAATCAGGTTGTCTCACATGGGGCTCACAGTCTTAATCCCCATTTTACATAGGGGGTAACTGAGGCACAGAGAAGTTAAGTGGCTTGCCCAAGGTCACAAATCAGACAAGTGGTGGACCCAGGATTAGAACCCACATCCTCTGACTCCCAGGCCTGTGCTCTTTCCACTAAGACACGCTGTATCCACCCCAGCACTTAGTACAGTACTTGGCACATAGTAAGTGCTTAACAATTACCATTATTATTATTATATGATTTTAATAAGGCTTTGAAGGTGGGGAGAGTGGTGATCTGTCATATATGAAGGGGGAGGGAGTTTCAAGTCAGTGGGGGCACAGACTCAGAGGATAAACTGAACATTTTGAAACACATATACATATCTTTAATTTATTTCAATGTCTGTCTCCCCCTCTAGACTGTGAGCTCTTTTGGGGCAGGGAATGGGTTTACCAACTCTGTTACACTGTACTCTCCCAAGAGCTTTGTACAGTGTTTGTCACACAGTAAGTGCTCAATAAATACTATTGATTGGCTGGTTGAAGTCCCAAAGTCTCTGTTTCCCTCTTAGTGACTATCTCTGTCTGTCTGACTGTCTCTCTCATCCAGCACAAACTTTCTGATTCGATTTGAATTAATTTCTTGTTGATTGGCCCTCTAGTAGTAGTTGGTCAGGCAAGACTTTTTAAGTTATTATGTACCAGGAGACTATTCTTAGTAGAAATTGATTTTTTATTCTTTTAGGCAGCATTCATGGCTCATCCATATGAGAAGGATGGGTGTCTAAGATCATTAGTTGTCAATGTAACCTCACCATTTTCCTATTTACAAAGCATTCCTTCACACATACGCTACTATTCTAATGAAAACTGTGGTTAGTTTAGATTTACTGCCATTTGTATTTTTCTTGTCATGTTGCTTTAACAATGTGATGCAAAATGAACCATGCATTAGCTCAGAGAAAAAGGAACAATTTGAGAAAAAAAATAAGGAGAAAAGGGAACCTATTTCTAAAGCAGGAAGTATTCATATATTCATTGCACTGGTTATTGTCTCTGATGAGCTCAGTGTTTGACCTTTTCAGGCCAATTACTTTATATGGATGGGTCATTCCCTTGCTTGTTACCCCTTTGTTTACAAGCTTAATCAATCAACGGTATTTGTTGAGCACATACTATGTGAAGGCACTGTATTAAGTGCTTGGGAGAGCACAACAGAATCAGGAGATACATTCCCTGCCCATACTGAGCTTACAGTCTAATTCGAAAACAACTGGAAAATTAGTAACTCAGTGGTAATCATGACATTACTGTAAATAGGACTTAAAAAGTGGAAAAAAACAGCCTCTCTCTTCCCAAAGGTGCATTCCCTCCTCCACCAAAAAAACACTCTGTCCCTGTGATCTTGAAGGATTCTTTTTAAAGTGAGCCTTGGCTCACAATCACAACTAGCAAAAACATGTTTTCTCTTATACTTATTTCTTATTTTTCTACAAGAGAAACACAATTATGTCTTAGGAAGTCATCATTTTTCATAGTCCAGTTGTCAAATCAATTTGGAAATTGCTGAATTTCAGCTCTTTTCTCAAAGTCAAATATGATTCAAACTTTTTAACATACTGGCATAATTCCTTTCCCTTTCCCCAGGCTGGGCACTCACCCATTTATTTCTCCTTTATCTCATACAAACTCTTTGATGGCTCCTTTTAGGTAATCTCCTTGTAGGTCAGGGACATGTACTCACTCTACTGAACTAAGCACAGTGCTCTGCATGTAATTGGTGCTGACTAGATACAAATGAGAGATTGAGCTCTTCCTAGACTTCTCCCTTGACAAGTGGTGAGGAATCTAGTGACACCTGTCTACTTGTTTTGTTTTGTTGTCTGTCTCCCCCTTCTAGACTATGAGCCTGTTGTTGGGTAGGGGACCATCTCTATGTGTTGCCGATTTGTACTTCCCAAGCGCTTAGTACAGTGCTCTGCACACAATAAGTGCTCAATAAATGCGATTGAATATAATGAATGAATTAATTTAGTTCATACATTCTAACCCAATATCTGACTCCTCTCTTAGGGGAGAAACTGGGTATTCAGTATCTAGATCTGAAGTGAGGGTGTGGGTGTCTGAGAAAAGCAAGTTGACTGTAAGTGCCTTGTGGGCAGTGATTGTATCTACCAACTCTACTGCATTGTACTTTGCCAAGTGATTAATATAGTGCTCTGCACACAGTAAGCACTCAAAGAATACCATTGATTGATTGAAAAGTCATATAATTTGTTGGGAAGATGGAAGATGGTAAAATTGTCTTTGAATTGATGAAAGGAAGGAAAAGCTGTGAACACTTTATACTACTAATTTCCACATTTAAACTACTACATTTTTTTCTCTCTTTGGAATCTGAACTAAGAACCAAATTGTAATGTTGGGACAAATTTCATCATTCAATTGCAGAAGCTTATTGAGACAGACCACACATTCAGCAAGGCTCCACCAGCTAACCCATTCTACTATAGATAAGAAAACTGAGACATTTATAGAGGCAGTGACTTTCTTAAAGCTCTGCACTTAGTAAAGGGGGAGAAGTCAAGGTCGGGTGAGATGAGTGAGGGGAAGTCATTACCCATAGCCACTGACTTCTCAATTCATTGTTTATATCAATGAGTTTGATGTCTCCTGCCACTTGAAAATCTAGCTATGGATGATTGGATGGGTAGATGGATAGAGTCTCCCTTCACAAATGATAGATGAGCCTCATCCCTGAGAGTTTATAAGGACCTGTAAGATGGAATTGATTATGGTGCTAATGGTTTGTTCACTGCGGCTCACACTCTGTCTTCTATTCCAGTCACGGTCCCATTAGGATTTGGAGTGCATTGAGCCAGGATACGGGCAGGAGTGCAGCACATTGCAAAGAACATTATTTTTTTATGTGCCAGGACTTATTTACTGCTGAAATGAATGCAGCAGAGTGCCACTGCTATGCCGTAGCACCATGACTGGACACGTGATTGCCTGGGTAGCAGCTGTGGTCTTCATTTTCATGTTATCAGCTACTTTTCAGGATTCCTTCTGGTGGCATGCCCTGGTGTTGGTTAAAGAGCCCTGCTCCAAGAATCAGGAGATCTGGGTTCTGGTCTTGCTGATGTATGCTAGGGCGGGATGGGATGGGGTGAAGGAAATGGAAGAAACATCTATCTATAATCCTATGGAAAAAAGCCCAACAAAATATATTTATTTGTCTCAACCTTAGCACTGCATGAGTCCATAATGCATTTCAGTGGAGTGATGGGTGCTTTCTGCTCCTAGCTATTTTGAAAATGAATTTTCAACATATGTCTTTTCAACAGGCGATGGCATTGAGTCATAATAGCGTGATTGTTAAGTGGGATATTTTAAATAGATTATACCATTTTCATCCACTTTAGTGCATTTTCGTAAGACAAAAGTTATTTAGTATAAATGAAGACTTGTCTCCTTCTTAAATTAACTTAGTGTTTTGAAGTAACATAAAGGTTGGACTCTTACCCATTTATAGATTTCCTTTTCACTAAATGTCACAGCACATGAGTGGGCTGAAATGAGGCAATCTCATTTATTTTGTTCTAAAGGATGAGGGAAATGCTCATCCAGAAATGGAATTTTTCTAAGAAAAAGAATAATGAGCAGACAAATTCAACTAATCAACTCAACTTATGCTCTCCTCTCCTCCAAATTACACACACCTCCTGATATTGCCTCCATATTAGTGGGCATAAAAGCACATGTATCTCTTTCCAGCCAACACAGAGCTTCTCCTCAAGCATCAATTTCCATGAAAATTTAACAGTAAAGGCAATGGAAGAGAGATACTTTTTAAATTTCAACACTTGTAAACCCGTTATTTCTTTAGGCTCACTGTATGATTTCTTGATTTCTAAGGCACTTGCGAATTTGGCCAAAATTAGCTTCTACCTGGATTTGCCCTAAATATTTTTAGACCCCTTTTAGTATATTATAGTACTATGTGAGAGTGCTATATTTTATACATTCTATATACTATTCAACTTTATATAAAATACTATTCTGTGTTATTGAAAATTTTAATTATTTAGCTATCTAGATATTATAAGAATCTCATTATTTCCACTCTTCCCATTCTAGTAGATTGTTCTGACTATCAGTAAATATGAGATCATCCTTATCTTCTGCCATCCCTTTAGAAAAGAACGTTGCTGCTTCAGCCAAAGAACACTCTCAGACTCAATTCTAGGCCCCCAAATTACAATCTGAGTACACCTGAGTCAGACCAAAAGTTCCTGCCATGAACTACTGTACCTTGATTTTGTGAACAGTGCCTAGCACAGAGTAAGCGCTTAACAAATACCATCATCATCATTATTATTACTAGTAGTAGTAGTAGTAGTATTACAGCATCTTTACTTGCCAAAGTGTTTTCATAGTTATCTCATTGTATCCTCATAACATCTCTGTAAAACAGGGAGAGGAAAATGCCATTATCTCCATTTTATAGGGGAGAGAATTGAAGCACATAGTGGATAAATGACTGAGATCGCACAGCAGGCTGGGTGGAGAGCCAGGACTGAAACCCAGATTTCCTGATTCCCAGCGCCCTGTTCTCAGGACAGATTTCCTGAGACCTCATAAAAATTAATTCCTTAAAACATCAGTGCAGTTGTTTAATCTGGGTCTTCTGAGTAAAGAGGGTCTCTTGCAGATTCTGATTTGCCTCACAGTTGTTTCTCTCATGATATTTTGGTGTTCTGACATGCCATCATTTTTCTCATGAGAGGAAGACTTCACGTGGTTAAGCATTTAACAGATATCATGATGATTTTTCGTTTGGGAATGAGCCTGTCCTGGGAGATTATGAATCTTGAGGATTTCAGACGTTGGTTTGAATTTCCATCCCCAAAGCTGGATTTCTTGGAGTCATAGTGCTATCAAGGATAGTACTTGCTATCAAGGATAGGGTCATAGTTTCACGTTGTACAGGTATATACAGCTATATAAAAATAGCTCTTAGAAGCAAGGTGTGGAACTAATCCTCGGGCCAAATCGACACTGTTTTAAGCCAATTTTTTTCCCAAACAAAATCTAAATCATTAGCTTGATATATTTGTTGGACCCAAACTGGAACTGAGCCCCTCTCCCACCCAAAGTAATTTTAGTGATTTATTCCATTGTTATCCTGCTTGAACAGTTACTGACTTAAATCCAAGCCAAACAGGAATAATTTCAGTGAGAACTGAACCCAAACTATATCTGAACCACAGAAATCACTGGTGCAAGTACATGTCGATGAGATTTATTTGAAGCTGCTTAAAGATTAAATTCAATAAGCAAGAAGATTTTCCTCAGAAGGGTTGGAAATAAACTTCACAATAGTATTTAGAAATAAGAAATAGAATCTCACACAATTCTAATTATCCAGAAGGTGTAGTAAAAATTCTCCACTTCAGTCATATTGTGACTATGTCAGAGCACACAATGATAATAATTTAATTACAGAATATTTATGAGTTGAAAGACACAGTTTCCTAATCACTCAGAAAATATTGCTATTTGCAATGCAGTACAATATCTTTATTTGACTATGTTCTAGTAAGCCTTCCCTCCCTCCCCAAATCCATCAGACCACAACTCTCCCCATTATGAAAGCCCTCCAAAAATCCCACCTCCTTCTGGGAGCCTTCTCTGATTAATTCCCTACAACCCCTAATTCTATCAACCCAATATTCACCCTTAGCACACATACATTTGCACCCATTCTCAGCATGTACACTCAATTGTGCTTTCAACCAATTTCATCTTTATTTTTCCTCCTGATAAGAAAATGTATTGTTTTTTTTACCGTCTTTTTGCTTTCATGGTACTTTTCAAAGGGTTTGGTACAGGACATTGCACTAATAGGCTCTCACAATGTATACCACTAATAGATTTTAAAAGTGTTTATTAAAGAAATTTACTTTAAAATTGGTAAGCACACTTGGACATTAAAACATTTAAGGACGTTTTAATTTCCATAATCTAATTTCTACAGGTATACCTTAACAAATGCCCCATTCCCACAAGCTTGCTAAAGTGATCACAATCAATCAATCATATTTACTGGGCACTTATGGTGTGCAAATGCTGTGTTAAGTGCTTGGAAGAGTAAATACAACAGTTTTGGTAGATACATTCCCAGCTCACAACGAATCTACAGTCTAGAAGGGGAGACACACATTAATATAAATAAATAAATTCCTGATATGTACATAAGTGCTGTGGGTCTGAGAGGGGGTGAATAAAAGGTGCAAATCCAAGTGCAAAGGTGACACAGAAGGAAGTGGAAGAAGAAGAAATGAAAGCCTACTCAGGGAAGGCTTTTTGGAGGCAATGTGCCTTCAATAAGGCTCTGAAGGTGGGGAGAGTGATTGTCAGATATGAAGAGGAAGGGTGTTCCAGGCCAGAGACTGGACATGGGCAAGAGGTTGGTGGAGAGATACATTAGAGTAGTTTGGCATTAGAGGAACAAAGTGTGCAGGCTGGGTTGTAGTAGGAAATCAGGGAGGTAGTTTTGGCGGGGGCAAGATGATTGCTTCAAAGCCAATGGTAAGGAATTTTTTCTTTAATGTGGAGGTGAATGGGCAACCACTGGAGGTTCTTGAGGAGTGGGGTAATCATCATGAGAAGCAGTGTGGCTCAGTGGAAAGAGCACAGGCTTGGGAGTCAGAGGTCATGGGTTCTAATACCGGCTCTGCTGCTTGTCAGCTGTGTGACTTTGGGCAAGTCACTTAACTTCTCTGTGTCTCAGTTACCTCATTTGTGAAATGGGGATTAAGACTTTGAGCCGCACGTGGGACAACCTGATCATCTTGTATCCACCCCAGCACTTAGAACAGTGCTTTGCATATAGTAAGTGCTTAACAAATGCCATTATTATTATTATTCTTATGGTATTTGTTAAGTGCTTACTATATGCCAAGCACTGTGCTAAGCACTGGGATAGATATAAGGTAATCAGGTTGTCCCACGTGGGGCTCACAGTCTTCACCATTTTATAGATGAGGTAACTGAGGCACAGAGCAATTAAGCAACTGCCCATATTCACACAGCTGACAAGTGGCGGAGTCAGGAGTAGAACACATGACCTCTAATTCCCAAGCCCATGCTCTTTCTACTAAGCCATGCTGCTTCTCATGGTTAACTGAAAGTTTTTGTAGAAAAATGATCCTGGTAACAGTGTGTACCGGAGTTGGGAGCAAGGAGCTTGATGCAGTAATCAAGGCAGGACAGGATAAATGCTTGGATTAATATGGTAGTAGAGGAGAGGGTGGATTTTAGTGATGTGAACATTGAACTGATGGGGTTTGGTGACAGGTTGAATATGTGGGTTGAATGATAGAGATGAGTTGAGGACAACACCAGGGTTATGGGCTTGTTAGGTAGGGAGGATGGTGGTGCTATAGTGACAGGAAAGTTGTGGGGAGGATAATAATAATAATAATAATGGCATTTATTAAGTGCTTACTATGTAAAAAGCACTGTTCTAAGTGCTGGGGAGGTTACAAGGTGATCAGGTTGTCCCATAGGGGGCTCACAGTCTAAATCCCCATTTTACAGATGAGGTAACTGAGGCACAGAGAAGTTAAGTGACTTGCCCAAAGTCACACGGCTGACAATTGGTGGAGCCGGGATTTGAACCCATGACCTCTGACTCCAAAGCCCGTGCTCCTTCCACTGAGCCACGCTGCTTCTCATGGTTTGTGTGGGAAGATAAGGAGTTCCATTTTCATCATGTTAAGTTTGAGATGTTGGCAGGACATCTAAATTGAGATGCTCTGAAGGCAGGAGGAAATGTGAGACTGCAGAGGAGAGAGATCAGGGCTAGAGATGATTTGGGAATCATCTGCATAGGATGGTAGTTGAAGCCATGGAAGTGAATGAATTCTCCAAAGGAGTGGGTGTAGATGGAGAATGGAAGGGGACTAGATTTAATGCTTTATTTCCTATACCACATAGTGCAAATTTTGGGATTCTCATGTCATGTTTATCACAGAAAGAGTAGCTAGATAAGAAATAAATTCTCCAGAATGAAATGATGTTCTGTGGCCTCTGAGACTAGCAAATTGTCCAGTTAAACAGTAAGGATGTATCAAGATATTCCAGAAATTTGATAACTCTTCAGGGAAATTTATTCATTGTACATGGGGCCTTACTCTAGGCTATAACTGCCTTGCCTCCCCTTATCTCTGTGTATTGTATTGCTTTGTATTGCTGCTACCAGACCTATGTATCTTGCAATCCACCAACTCTTAGTAAATTTTTGCTCATGAGGCTAAATTTAGAAGAACTGAGGAAAATGTTTCAAGATCAAAGGACTGATATCTATCTCTCTTTTGTTATACCTGTGTGTATTTTTCTGGGCTGGTAATCTTCAAAAACCTAAACCATGAGGAACGGGCGTGGAGAATTAGAGGAGACATGGCTAATGATTCAAGCATGTGGGAAAAGGGGAAGAAAATTCTCTAGATTTTCTCCACCTGTCCCAAACTACTGGTAGTCTTTGGGCCAACAACACAGCTGATTCCTGAAATCTACCTCTTCAGTTGAAACTTTATAAATTGGAACCCATTTTCTCATAAGAACAAGGTTAAAAATATGGATGATTCCTGAACAAAATTAGTTGGAGTTGTGTACTCAATAAATTATAGATGAGTAATATAGCTACCTAAGTATATTAATATAGAGTCAGAGAGGCTCCATGATAGGGTAGCTGGCTTTCACTTCATCAGAAGTAAAATGGACATGTCAACCAGTGCTGGAAGTAAATCCAGATGGGCTGGAAATCAATCAATCAGTGGTATTTATTGAGTGATAACTGTGGGCAGAGTACAGTAGTAAGCACTTGGGAGAGTACAACAGAGTTGGTAGACATGATCCCTACCCACAAGGAGCTTACAGTCTAGAGGGGAAGACAGACTTTAAAATCATTTTCAGATAAGGGAAATGGGAGAGTTTGATATGTACATAAATGCTGAGGGGATGAGGGTGGGGTGAAAATCAAATTCTTAGAAGGTATAGATCTAAGTGCATAGACAAAGCCAAAGGGAGAGCAAATAGGGGGAAATGCCTTCTCTGCAGCCTTTCACTAAACCCTCACTTCCCTGTCTAAGTCTTCCTTTCTGCATTTCCTATGTTCTTGGTTCTGTCCCCCTAAAGCACTTGGATATTCTTTCCTCCCCCAGACCCATGGCATTTATGTGTACAGCCCATCTCTAATTTATTTTAATGTCTGTCTCCCTGGCTTGTCTGTTAACTCCTTGGGGGCAGGGATCATCTATGCCTACTCCTTGTATTGTATTGCACGTGTATTGCACTCTCCCAAGCACGTAATACAGTATATTGAGCACTTAATACAATTTGAGCACAGTGTGCTCAATAAATATGATTGATTTTGATGAATGATTAATGTGGAAGTGGATGTTCAATGAACTTGGCACTGCTAAAGAAAAATTTCCTGAATGGCCATTCTAGTATGAAAATTGTTTTGTTGTGGTGGTGGTCACCACTGCAGTGATGTTGCCCCTTTAGCCCTGGGCAGCAGAGCAGACTGAGGTTCCCAGCCCTTTATCTAGCCCCTGATGTCCCTTGGTTGCCAGCATTGGTTGCCAGAAAGTAGAGCCAGAAGCCAAAAGGAGTGGGAGTTGGAGATGAAACCAAGATGGTGGCTCCACTCCTTTCCCTCTTCCCCTGGCAGCGGGCTGACTTTGTATGTGCCTCTGCCCAGTGTCCTCTTGATGCTACTTTACATTCTACCAGACAGATGTGCATTCTTGAAAGAACAGTCCCTAATTCCCCAACAGCATTCTCTCTAAAATGCATAGTGAAAATGTGCTGTGGAGCAACTGAATGTTTTCCTCAATGTAGGAGGGAGAGAATCTATCTAGTCATTTAATAACTTTATCAAAAATTGAAACATGCAAGTATAGGCAGCTAATCCAGAGAGTTCAAGATTGCTGCTTCTCAGAGGACCATGAGAATTAAGATTCAGATTTCCTGGGGGACATTAATCAGAAGATATAAGCATTGAAATATTTTGCAACTTTGAAGCAAGGCTAAATAATTGAAATCCAAGTCTTACACTTAGAACTTTTACAGATTCCATCATTGGAGCTCAAATGGTGATCAGAAAAAGAAATATGATGTACAGAGAAAAGACCAAAAATGTGTAGGCTGGATTTGAACAGGCCTTGGCCCCACCTCCAGAAGTGCCCCCTGACATAAAAAGTTCTAAATCTGACTGTTCTGAAGGACAAGAAAAGGTTATGGAAGGCATTTAGTACCTTTTAACTTGGTGGAAAGTATATTGCAAATCTAGCTAAAGAAGTAAGGTACATAAGATCAGGAATAAAATTGTGAGAAGATCAACACTAAAGTATATTGATACTAGGGAAAACTAAAATCTCAATGGATGCTTCAAAATATGCATCAGAGTGGAGGTTAGTGGTTTTCCCATTTTGGATTTTGATAATGCCAGGAAGACATGAAGCTCAAAGATGTTTGCACTTGATTTTTTTGTGTGTAAATAATTTTACCCTTTTTTATATGGAAGGTTATTCTGTACACAGTGATAAATCAAGTAAACTGCATACATTCCTTTAAAAATAGACTGGAAAGGCAGTCTATTCTGTCTTCATTTCAGAAAGACAAAGCCCAAAAGAGGAGATGGTTGAAGTTTACAAAATCATATAGTACATGGGTATGGCAAATGAGAAATTGTATACCAAATTCCTCACCAACAGGTTGAGTGGGTCACCTTCGCTCTAAAACCGATTCTTCTTCCTAACTTTCCCATCAAAACAACACAATCACCCTCCCTCTCTTTGAAGCTGTCAGCCTTGATACCATCCTCGACTCCTTGCCCCCACCAGTTATCTATATCTATGTATACCTAAAGACATATATTTCATTCTTCCATTAATTCAATCATATTTAATGAGTGCTTACTGTGTGCAGAGCACTGTACTAAGCCTTGGGAAGTACAAGTTGGCAACATATAGAGATGGTCCCTACCCGTTAAGCCCTATTCATATTCTAATCACTGGGGTTGATAATCAGGTGGGACACAGTCCCTGTCCCATTTGGGGCTCACAATCCAAGCCAGAGTGAGGAGGATTTAATCTCCATTTTACAGTTGAGGTAACTGAGGCACAGGGAAGTTATTTGTCCAAGGTCACATACCAGAAAAGTGGTGTAGAGAGGATTAGAACCCAGGTCCACCTCTGACTCCAAGGTCCATGCTCTTTTCACTAGGTCACCCTGCTTCTCACATTCATCCCCTTCAACTCTCACATGTAATTGGTCATTCTCAGTCTCTTTTGCAGGCTCCTCCTCCCCCTCCCATCCCCTTACTGTAGGGGTTCCTCAAGGGTCAGTTCTTGGTCCCCTTCTGTTCTCTACCTACACTCACTCCCTTGGTGAATTCATTTGCTCCCACGACTTCAACTATCATCTCTACGCTGATGACACCCAAATCTACATCTCTGCCCCTGCTCTCTCTCCCTCCCTTCAGGCTCGTGTCTCCTCCTGCCTTCAAGGCATCTCCATGTAGATGTCTGCCCGCCATCTAAAACTCAATATGTCCAAGACTGAACTCCTTATCTTCCCTCCCAAACCCTGCCCTCTCCCTGACTTTCCAATCACTGTTGACAGCACTACCATCCTTCCCGTCTCACAAGCCCACAACCTTGGTGTCATCCTCGACTCTGCTTTCTCGTTCACCCCTCCCATCCAATCCATCACCAAAACCTTACGGTCTCACCTCCGCAACAACACCAAGATCCACCCTTTTCTCTCCATCCAAACTGCTACCCTGCTGGTTCAATCTCTCATCCTATCCTGACTGGATTACTGGATCAGCCTCCTGTCTGATCTCCCATCCTCCTGTCTCTCCCCACTTCAATCTGTACTTCACGCTGCTGCCCGGATCATCTTTGTGCAGAAATGCTCTGGGCATGTTACTCGCCTCCTCAAAAATCTCCAGTGGCTACCAGTCAACCTACGCATCAGGCAAAAACTCCTCACTCTCGGCTTCAAGGCTCTCCATCACCTTGCCCCCTCCTACCTCACCTCCCTTCTTTCCTTCTGCAGCCCAGTGCACACCCTCTGCTCCTCTGCTGCTAATCTCCTCACTGTGCCTCATTCTTGCCTGTCCCGCTGTCAACCCCCAGCCCACGTCCTCCTCCTGGCCTGGAATGCCCTCCCTCCACACATCCGCCAAGCTAGCTCTCTTCCTCCCTTCAAAGCCCTACTGAGAGCTCACCTCCTCCAGGAGGCCTTCCCAGACTGAACCCCTCCTTCCTCTCCCCCTCCTCCCTCTCCCCATCCCCCCCACCATACCTCCTTCCCCTCCTCACAGCACTTGTATATATGTATATATGTTTGTACATATTTATTACTCCATTTACTTTACTTGTACATATTTATTCTATTTATTTTATTTTGTTAATATGTTTTGTTTTGTTGTCTGTCTCCCCCTTCTAGACTCTGAGCCTGCTGTTGGGTAGGAACTGTCTCTATATGTCGCCAACTTGTACTTCCCAAACGCTTAGTACAGTGCTCTGCACACAGTAAGTGCTCAATAAATACGATTGAATGAATGAATGAATGAATGAACGAATTGGTCACTAAATCTGGTCAGTTTTTCCTACATAACATTTCCTGGATACACTCCTTTCTCTCAACATAGACAGCTACTACCTTGGAGTAGGAACTGGCATATTCTGGCTAATCTACTGCACAGCCTCCTCACTGGTCTCCCTGCCTCCAACCTATTCCCTCTCCAGTCTGTAATATAATTTTAAATTTATTGTGCAGTACACATCTGTCTACTCCATTTTTTTTATGGTCTTGTGCTGTCGAGTCATCTGCAAACCATAGCAACACCATGGACACATCTCTCCCAGAACGCCCCACCACCATCAACAATTGTTCTGGTAGTGTAGCCATAGAGTTTTCTTGATAAAAATATGGAAGTGGTTTACCATTGCCTCTTTCCATGCTGTGACCTTAAGCCTCCATCCGCAACTCTCTCCATGCCACTGCTGCCTAGCACAGGTGAGTTTTCTCTTGTAACAGAATGTCTTCTATTTGCTAGCCACTGCCCAGGCTAGGAATGGAATGGATATGCCACTGCTTGACTCTCCCTCCCATAGTCAAGACTGGTAGAGTACTGGAAACCTCCAGATGCGACCCTGAGAGGGTTCCACTCCAATAGCTACTCATTTTTCCATGTATTAAACAGAAACATCTGAGCAAGGCATTCCACTACCTCTAAGTCCTGAACCTCTCAGCTCTCTTCATCTGCTGTACTCCAGCCTGCATTCTTTGCTCCCCCCTAGCTCAGCTTCTTACTGTGCCTCTTTCTAAACTCTTCTGCTTTCTACCACTTGCTCAAGCCTTTCTTCCTATGTGGAACTCCCTCCTCCTTCAAATCCACCAAATCACAGCTATCCCCATTATCAGAGTCCTTCTGAAATCCCACCTTCTCCAGGAGGTCTTCCTCCTCCTTACCAAATCTCCTTTTCGACAGTTTTTGTCATTCCAATAACTTCCATTAACATTTTTGTTTGTATACATCATTAGACTTTACATGCATCTTGAATTATGTTAATTTATACCTTTTATCTATTTATTCAGCCATATTCCTTCTACGACACTTTTAGCACTGCTTTCTCCTGCTTTCACTATTTGTAAATGATTTGTGTTTAAGCTCCTCAGAAACAGGGAATGATCAAGTGTTTACTACAGGGCTCTGCTCACAAAAGGTGCCCAATAAATACCATTGATTGGTAGATTGATTGAAGCTTGAATGGGACAGGTAGAAACATAACAAAAAGAAGAACTTCCCAAAGCAGGTGATAAGTGTTTGGTAAGCGTTACTGGAGAAAATTGTGCAAGCCAAAGATGTCAGCAGGTTCAATAGGGGATTGATTCAATTTATGAACGAGCAGCCCATAAATGGGTTACTGGACATAAACTTAAGCAAAGCTGAGGGAAATGGGGTATTGGATGGTCCATTCCTAGGCCCAGTGTGGCCAAGGACCATGTATAATTCAATTCAATTGTATTTATTGAGCACTTACTGTGTTCAGAGCATTGTACTAAGCACTTGTGAGAGTACAATACAGCAATAAACAGGCATTCCCTGCCCACAATGAGCTTAGTCTCACAGCTTATTCTCACTTGTATATTTTCTCTCAGTGCTTAGTACAGTGCTACGCCTAGAGTAGGTGCTTAATAATAATATTAATAATGACATTTATTAAGAGCTTACTATGTGCCAAGCTCTATTTTAAGTGCTTAATAATGTAAATAATATTACTACTATGTCAATGAGGGTAACCTTCTTTAAGTATCCTATTACTATTGTCAGGTTTCGTGGCCTACTGGAAAAAGCACAGGAATGGGAGTCAGAACATCCAGATCCCATTTCAGGCTCTGCTGCTTGCCTGCAGTGTGTCCTTAGGCAAGTTACTTAATTTCCCAAGGCCTCAATTTCCTCATCTGTGAAACAGGGTTCCAATATCTGTTCTCCCTTCCTCTTAGACTGTGGCTTACTGCACTGATGCCATTCTCCACAGTGCCTGGTGATGTTTTAGTTCTCCCTCATTGGTGTCCCCATTTTCCTGATGCCTCTGGTCCAAGGTCACCTCTCTTCTGTTATGACCTAAATTGTTGGGTGTTTCCAGGGCTTTTTAGCCTTGTGTGGGAGAGGGGCTGCTTCTTATCTGATTATCTTATATATCTACCCCAGTACTGGACACATGCTAAGTACATAATAAATACTATACCATGATTATAGAATACTGGGTTGGGAAGATCTTGAGTTTGAAGAAGCAATGGCTGTGTTTATGTTCTAATGCTCTAAATATGTGTGCGTGACACCTACACAATAACAAAATATATTTTTTTCATCTGCAGTTATTTGATATCTAGTTGTGTTATGCTCTAAGCTAATCATTAATAATTGCAGACCCACATATGAAAAGTATGCAACTTTGAGGCTAAATTAAATATCACACGTGTAAATTTGTTAAAAAGGAACAAATCACAGATTCAATGTGGAAAATTTTTGTGGCAGCTACACATCAAGGTAATGTACCGAAAAAGTGATGAATGAAATTCAGTTGGGATGTGTCACAGAGAGAATTCTATTTCCTATCGGGTATTTAGTTATGAATTATATAGCTGTCATTTGGGTAGGAAGATGACACTACTTAAAGTGAGATTTTCATCAGTGTGCAAGGGTGATTGGTAACACCAATGAGCAAATGACAATTCATTATGTAAAGAGTGCACCTTACTGCATGGATGCTGTTCTGCACAGTGAGTGGTGCTGTTTTAGTTCTCCTTCGTGATGTCCCCATCTTCTTGATGCCTCTCTTCCAAGACAGTCACCTGCTGCTGTCTCCCACCTCTCCTCTGCTATGACCCAAAGTCTTTTATTTTTCCAACGTAAGCAGGAAATGGTGCCAATCCTCCCAAAATTCGATTGCTGAGTACAAATAGATGATGGTCAGCAAGAGTTAGAAGACAGCCTAAAGACTGATTGAAATTGTAGAAAGCATTTAGATTAGATGTTTATGTGTGAAAAGGGAGGGAGTTAGGATTCTGTACCCTTAAGAGTGGGAATGTTACTGGAAAAGAAAGGGCCTGGTGAGTCAGAACAAGTAGCAAGAAAATAGATAAGGAAAGAATCTTATCAATGAACTAAAACATGCAGTGTCTGGATTATCAGTGAAGACGTGAAACACCACCCAAACAGATCAACTGATCACGTTTTTACTCATATTCAGGGAAGCCCTGTGCAAAAGTCAAGCTGTATTTTTCATCTTCATCTAACATCACCAGATAATATTTACTGATTGCCCACAGTGTGTGAGGCAGATACCAAGCACACAGGCATGATAACTTAGTTTCTGTTGTCTAGAAGGAAGGCCAGAGGGCTGATTAGTTGCACTCAGTCAGTATTGAATCCTAATCCAAACGTTTGGTCATGCGGAAAAAAAAATTAAGTGAAATATTGAAAACTGATTTTAGCACAATGAAGTGCTTGAACAAAACAATTCTGGGAGTGTAAATTTCAACGAAAGTCAGGGAAAGCACACTGTGATCAGCATCAATGCAGAAACTAAACCTGGGAAAATAGACTGCTAGTGTTACTTAGTTACATCGTAGTTGAGCCTCAGAACCTGCCCACTGAGTGTCCCCACCCACCCCTAGTATTTGCTGCTTGTTGGCAAATATGAACTTCTGGAGTCGTTTACGCTATTATTCATAAACTAAAGAACAGGTTGGCCCAGAATTTTAGAATATTATTGACTTGGCAGCACATTAGCTGCAAAACAAGAGCTACTGTTACTGGTTCTTTCTAACACAAGGATTCCGTGACTGAGTTTCTAAGGGTAATTTGGAGTTGGAATGCTGCATTTCAAGGAACAAATAGAACTCCCTTTTCCTCGTGTGTTTTCCAAACAAGTTTCTCTTTCCTTAACTGCAAGTTAACCATTTTCTAGGCTAATACATCAGAGCTGGTCACTGCTTGAATTCATTCCATTTGCATGTGGGTATATATACATATGTGTGTGCATATCATATTATAGTGCTAAAGTTGAGATACTGAGATTTACTACCAAAACAGTGTCTCCCATATTTTTTATGCAACAATCACTTTCTCATCAAATATATTTCGAGGAAATCTTTATCTCTTAAAAATCAAATGACTTGATACCACAAAGAATCATAAGCTAAGACTGGCAAAAAGTGTGATCAGCAGTGTTAACTGCAAAATAAGATGTTTATTTCATTGCAGTGACCTATTCTCCAGGACCCATATTTGAAACCTGTTAGATATTCTTTGTTTCCACAGAGAAAAGGTAATGTTGTTCATTGTAATGTTTGCTGATACTGTAGTTGTTAATGATCTGAGAGTCTTTGAAATATACATATAGTGAGATAATTTTTATGAAATTTGTTCCAATGAAACCAGCTGCTTCTTTACTAAGAAATAACTGCAATCTGACTTGATGGATGGCTCAGATTTAAGACCCTTAGTGCAAAAATGCTACTAAGTCTTCTCCTTAACACCCTCAGCGTTGGTCAGTGGTGCAAAGAGAAACAATTTACTCTGGGAACCCTTACTGTGCTACTGTTCAATCATTTGTAAGCTGTTCAATGACTTGTTTGTTAACATTTATTAAGGGCCTCACAACATGCTGGACATTGGGGTAGGAATAGGGGAGCTGAAGAAAGTAGAAGCTCCAGAGCTATATTTTTGTGTTTTCCCATCACTAAAGATAGCATCACCATCCTCCCTGTCTCACAATCCTGTAAACTTGGTGTTATCCTGGACTCATCTCTCTCATTTAACCCACATATTCCATTGTTCACCAAATCATGTCAGTTCAACCTTCACTGTATTGCTAAAATCCACCATCTCTCCATTCAAACTGATACCACATTAATCCAAGCACTTATCCTATCCCACCTTGATTACTTCATCAGCCTCCTTGCTGATCTCCTTGCCTCCTATCTCTCCCCACTTCAGTTCATACTTCACTCTGCTGTCTGGATCATTTTTCTACAAAAGCATTCAGTCCATGCTTGCCCACCCAAGGACCTCCAGTGGTTTCCTATCCATCTCTGCACCAAACAGAATTCCGTTACCATCAGTTTTAAAGCACTCAATCACCTTGCCCTCTCCTACCTTGCCTCTCTGATTTCAAACTACAACCCAGGCTGTACACTTCACTTCTCTAATGACAACCTATTCATTCTATCTTGATCACATCTATTTCACTGCCAACCCTTTGCCATTGTCTTAGCCATAGAGAAGCAGCGTGGCTTAGTGGAAAGAGCACAGGCTTGGGAGTCAGAGGTCATGGGTTCTAATCCCACCTCTGCCACTTGTCAGCTGTGTGACTTTGGGCAAGTCACTTAACTTCTCTGTGCCTATTACCCCATCTGCAAAATGGGGATTAAGACTGTGAGTCCCATGTGGGACAACCTGATGACCTTGTATTCCCCCCAGTGCTTAGAGCAGTGCTTGGCACGTAGTAAGTGCTTAACAAATACCATTATTATTATTATTATTATTATTATTATTATTATTATTATTGTCCTGCCTCTGGCTTGGAACTTCCCTCCTCTTCATATCTGACAGACCATCACTCTCCCCACTTTAAAAGCCTTTTATTAAAAGCACATCTCCTCCAAGAAGCCTTCTCTGACTAAGCCCTCATTTCCTTCTCCCACTCCCTTCTGTGTTTCCTTTGTGCTTGGATTTTCACCCTTTATTCACTCCTCCGTCAGCGCAACAGCACTTATGTACATATCTGTAATTTATGTTAATGTCTGGCTCCCCCTGTACACTGTGAGCTCCTTGTGGATATGGAATATGTCTCCCAAGTCTGTTGTATTGCACTCTCCCAAGTGCTTAGTACAATGTTCTGTGCACAGTAAGCACTCAATAAATATGATTGTTTGATTTGTTCATTCAATTTTCTCCACTGGCATTCTATCAGCAAATTTTAGGTTATTCATGCACTCATATGTATTGAGTGTTTACTGTGTGCAGAGCACTGCACTAAGCACTTGGAAAGTACAATTTGGCAACAGAGGCAATCCCTACCCAATAAGGTTATGTGAAATTGCACAAGCCAAAATATTACCTCAGTTTGATAGTAGCAGGGGCAACTCTGCCAGTTCACTCTGCAAGAGGAGCGTCATGGCTTAGTGGAAAAAGCATAGGCCTGGGAGTCAGAGGACCTGGGTTCTAATCCTGGCTCTGCCACTTTCTTGCTATGTGACCCTCAACTTAGTGTCTCAGTTTCCTCATTTGTAAAATGGGGATTAAATCCCTGTTTTCACTCCCCCTTAGATTGTGAGTCCTGTGTGGAACAGGGACTGCGTCTGACCTGATCATCTAGTGCCTACCCCAGTGCTAGTCCAGTTCTTGGCACATAGTTAAGCACTTCACAAATACCACAAGTATTATTAGTATGGATGTTCACATAGGATCTAGGTTCAGTGGTTCTTATGTGCAGTAATACTCCTACCCAATGGAACATTTGTTTCAAATATATGTTTTGCTTAATGTATGAGGAGAATATTCTACCAATAGCTAATATCTGAAATGTATTCTTAAGCATTATCTTTATCAGTAACTTAAATTAATAGGTTTGTGATGATACATTGACATTGTTAAGGGTAACGGCTAGGTGATTTATAAAACAAGGCACTGTTAAAATCTGTATTGTCATTGGGAGACATTTGAGGAAAAACTGCTAGCCTGTATTCAGAGACTAGAAAATGACCATATTTAGGCTTTCCAAAATGGTACAGGAAAGGAAAGTACTCAAAAAGAATGCTGAGACTCAATAAATGAATGTGATGCCAAGAACTGAAGTTTAGGGCAAAGCTTCCTCCTCAGAATTTTTACACTGCCATAAAAGGGTGAATAAGCAGAATGGGCGACCTACCTAACAGTTCAGTATACAACAGACAGAAAAGGCATTGGAGAATACCCCAGGTTCTCCCTCCTTCCTCACCTACCTTTCCAGTAAACTCTTCCCTAGTTCTCTTTGTCACCTGTCAATCAACCATGTTGCTGATATGCCAAATTAATCTTATTAATGAGAAAAATAATAGTAGTAAGAATAGAATTTATTGAGCATCTGTTTGATGTGGTGTGCTATGTACTAGGTGCTTGGGAAATACAGAATAACAAAGTAGTGCATTCCCTGCTCACATAGAGCTTACACTGTAATGGGAAAGAAACATAAAAATATTTTCAATTTGAGCGGTCAAAATAGTTTGAGGGGACATATGTACATAGCTTAAGGAGTGACTCCAGACTCTCTCAGATGTTTATGGAAGATGAGGATCCATAAAACAAAAGAAAAAAATGGAGCAAGTGTTTGCAGTAATGAATACACTGACATTCTCCCAGAAGATGACTCAAGAAGAAGAGTCAGTGCCCTCTTAGCATTTGCGTATTGCCATATTCTCTACTACTGTTGTCAACAATTCTGCACACAATTATTGACCCATAGTTTTCACAGTGACTAGGTTGGCTTTTCGATATCCCTCTCCTACAAATTGTGGTGGCAATTCAGTATGGTTTTCCTTGAGGCCAGTAATTAGTCTGAGTATGGGATAACTGGCTGCAGGAGGAGCTGATCCATCACCCAAACCCCTCAGAAAGGTTTTTCAGGAATGAGATGCCCCCCTTCCTCCAACCCCACACTTTGGGGATAAAACAGCTGTCAAGTCCTGGAGGTACAAATGTTGAGATGTAGAAAGTCTAACACAAGCCAAAGAAGATGTGAAAAACATTGTCTTTGAGCTGAAGCATAGATAAGGACTCAGTGCACATCTTGGCTTTTCCCCTAATTTTCTATTGGATAGGTAATAGCAGATATAGTCTTTCAGTCAATGAGCATCCAGGGTGTTCTACTCTTGAGTATATTGCTGTGTTCAGAAGAACTGTACCAGGTGGTAGGGAAAGTACGACAGAATTAGCAGACACATGCCCTGTACAATCAAGTCAGAGCCAGTCCCTGACCCACACAGGGCTCACAGTCTAAGGAGGAGGGAGAAATGGGATTTTTAATCCCCATTGTAAAGATGAGAAAACTGAGCCCCAAAATAGTGATCTGAGCCTCCTGGCCTCTCCCCCACCTCTCTCCTGCTGTGGGAGAGGAGGAGAGACCCTGAGGCTGGAGTCAGATATCTATGCAGTGGCCAGGAGATTGGGGGGTCGGGTCGGACAGGGAGGAGAGGGGAGAAAGCTTCCATCTAAATTGTAAACTTCCATCTAGATTGTAAGCTTGTTATGGGTAGGGAATGTGTCTTTCATATTGTTGTGTTGTACTCTCCCAAGTGCTTAGTATAGTGCTCTGCCCACACTAAGCGCTCAATAAATTTGATTGACTGACTACATGATTTTGACCCTAGCGTCAAAGAGAAGACAATGAATTACGCCAACCTACAATATATACCACTGTTGCTACATTGTTGGGTAGGAGTCGTCTCTATATGTTGCCAACTTGTACTTCCCAAGTGCTTAGTACATTGCTCTGCATTCAGTAAGCGCTCAATAAATACAATTGAATGAATGAATGAATGAATTGTGATTACAATTACACTTGAGTTTCTCCTCATAGGGGTGCCAGGAAAGGAAACAGGAGGGAAAGTTCTATGGAAGTAGGTCATTGGAGACACAATTGCATAGTACAATGCTATGCACCCAGTAAATGCTCAATAAATGGAGAATAATCATAATAGAGAAGCAACCTGGCCTAGTGAGCTACCTAGTGGCCTACCCAGCATGAGCCGGGGAGTCAGAAGGACCTTGGTTCTACTCTGCCATTTTTATGCTGTGTAATCTTAGGCAAGTCACTTAACTTCTCTGTGCCTCAGTTACCTCATCTGTAAAGTGGGGATTAAGATTGTGAGCCCCATGTAGGACAGGGATTGCGTCCAACCCAATTTGTTTATATCCACCCCAGCACTTAATACAGTGCCTGGCACATAGGAAGTGTTTAACAAATACCATCATTATTATCTACCCCAGTACTTAGAACAGTGCCTGCCCCATAATAAGCACTTAAAAGTACCATTAAAATAAATAAATACCACTGATTGATTGAATCCTTAAAAAGTCTAACTCATTTTGATCTACTGCAGATAAGTACCCATGTTTATATATTTGAAAAAAACCCTAACTCCTACCTTTACTAAGTCACACGCTACTGGTAATCAGAATGGCAGGACTTCAGACATTTTTCCTTACTTGCTAGGGTGGAATTTCTTCTCCTTCCTTCTCTCTCCCCACTCCCTCTTCCCTCCTACTTGGATGTGAGGCTGGAGACAGCAGTACTGAAGTCTCTGATCCTTACCACTTTTAGAAACTAGATTGGGTTGGGAACCAAAGGTCCGAGCCTTTCTATTAGGCAAGGTCTTCTATATGCACATGCCTCTCTAGCCTGTACTAAGATTTCAAAATAGTGCAAACATGGGCACCTCTTCTAGGGCTTTACTCTTTGAATTTCATTCTCCTTTTCTCATCCAGCAGGCCTAATTGTTTAGTGCTATTCCCTTTCTATTTTACCACACTGGGTTTTTATATGTGCATTGTCATTTTTCTTCATTTCAAAGCAGGCAAATACATGTATTGCTTAATTTATGAGGATATAATAATAATATAATAGTATATTCCTTTGTCTGAAATATATTCTTAAGTATTACCTTGGTCAGTAATTTAATTAAATAGGATAGTGACAACACACTGACATTGTTAAGGTTAATGAGCCAATGATTTACAAGACAAGGCACATTTAGTGGTAAGTGGATTTTAGTAATTGTTCCATTCAACAGTGAGAATAACAGTTTGCACATTGATCCACAAATCTAAGAGCAGAGACTCCTGTGTCACTCCTGTCTCATAGGGGCAGAAGCCTATAATCCTGTGGACCTGTGGAAAGGTTTTTCAAAGTTCCAGCAAGATCAAAGCTGGATTCATTGGCTCATATGGTTCCTTTTGCATCAAATGGTTACCAATCCATTCAGAAATTCACAAGTCATTTCTAGTGGGTGGAAATAATACATTTTTCAAGGGGACAAAATGCTTGGAAATTCTGCAGGTGGCACAACTAAAAAAAATGATGAAAAGCCCAGTTCCAGGACAAGGAAAATAAGCTAGGCATTCCATTGGCATTTTTGGTCAGAGAAAACATTCCTGCATTTGAGGTAGAAGGAATAGGGAGTAGGAAGGAAATTTTCCAAAAGGAAATTCAACGAAAAAGTGATCCTGCCACAACTAGATTTTTCTTTCCCATGGTCTTTACAACGTTATAATTTCCTTTAGTATGCAGGAGTAGCCTTAGTCGAATTTCTTCCTAGACTAGATTTCAGGGATGCTAAATCTTCAGTTTCAATGCCATTATCACTAAGCGGACTGTGTGTCATGAGAGTCTCTTTGGTAATTGGGTTACTCCAGATTATTATATGAGAAGAGTTTGATTTTTTTTTTTAAATTGATTGTTGGCAAGAGGCTACAATTGCTGCTTGAAAGCCTGGAACCTTAGTTCAAGGTGTCTCCGATTACCTTGCATTAACAGTAATAAGAGTACAAATGGGAAAATCAAAGCAAAATTGGACAGAGAATCTGAAGGAGAAAAAAAGGATGAGGCAATGCTATCGTAGCTCTTCTACCAAATTACTGCTTCCCCCCTCAACTCCATATTTCTTTTCAGCTTCATGGGTGACTTGCCACATTGTGACAGGAATCGGGATTCATTTCAGATGGTTAGTTGAAAAGAAAATTACAGCGTGGCTAGAGAAGCTGTGTGGCTCAGTGGAAAGAGCACAGGTTTGGGAGTCAGAGGTCATGGGTTCAAATCCTGATCCGCCAGTTGTCAGCTGTGTGACTTGTCACTTAACTTCTCTGTGTCTCAGTTACCTCATCTGTAAAAATGGGGATGAAGACTGTGAGCCCCACATGGGACAACCTAATCACTTTGTATTCATTCATTCATTCATTCAGTCGTATTTATTGAGCGCTTACTGTGTGCAGAGCACCGTACTAAGCACTTGGGAAGTACAAATCGGCAACATATAGAGACGGTCCCTACCCAACAGTGGGTTCACAGTCTAGAAGGGGGAGACAGACAACAAAGCAAAACATCTTAACAAAATAAAATAAATAGAATAAACATGTACAAATAAAATAAGTAAATAAAGAGTAATATAAGATAAACAAATAAATAAATAGAGTAATACACATGGTAAGAGCCCGCTGCGGGACAAGGCCTGCGTCCAACCCGATCTCCTTGGGAGCCACCCGGGTGTTCATTCATTCATTCAATCGTATTTATTGAGCGCTTACTGTGTGCAGAGCACTGTACTAAGCGCTTGGGAAGTGCAAGTTGGCAACATATAGAGACAGTCCCTACCCAACAGTGGGCTCACAGTCTAAAAGGGGGAGACAGAGAACAAAACTATACTAACAAAATAAAATAAATAGAATAGATATGTTCAAGCAAAATAAATAAATAAATAAATAGAGTAATAAATATGTACAAACATATATACATATATACAGGTGCTGTGGGGAAGGGAAGGAGGTAAGATGAGGGGGATAGAGAGGGGGACAAGGGGGAGAGCTTAGAACAGCTCCCCAGAGCTTAGAACAGTGCTTTGCACATGGTAAGCACTTAACAAATGCCATTATTATTATTATTATTATTATTATTATGTATGGAGAACTTAAATTCTTTTACATGTTTCACTCAAATCCTTTGCAAAGTTGCTAATGATGAGTTTCTGTAAAACAATGTGATAGGCTCAGAAGTGTAAAGCTGAGATGTAGTGAGAGGAACTTCAGGTAGGACAAACATCCTCTTCTCTTGTAAGGGATTTTAAAATCAGCATGCCATACCACTGCTGCTAGATACACAAAGAACATCAGTAAGCTGAACTGACTGGGGAAAGGACCCATGGCCAGCAGCTTATCAGGGAGGGAAAATTAGCCATTCCTCCTTAACTCGGACTTCTGGACCTCACCTAGCCCTACGTGAATACACAGCTGATACTCAGCCACAAGGATGAGAACTGACTGCTTACACCTCAACACAACCACTAATTACACATCTCTTGCCCCTAATGACCATGCTTACTTCATCGACCAAATTGAAACCATCAAATAAGAACTCCCTATATTCACTCTGAAAGATCCTCCTGAGTGGGAGTTACTAGGGGTGTTCCTTTCACACCCACCTGAAGAACCTGCAGTAAGTCATAAGATGCTGCTGCAACTCCAAACTGCTGACCTCATCATGCCTCCCCCCAACCCACCCCCTCCTTTTAATCACCCCTTCCCTGACCTTCTTTCCTTTCACCTCCCCACATCCCCCTTGTCACCCCCTCCCCATATTAGCCCTCATCAGTTCACCCCCACAACCCCTCCCAACCTCTTTGATTCCCTTCTCATATTCCTTTCTCTTCTTCATCCCTGCCTTGATCTTGGGTTGGGGAGGGGGCAAGCCTTCAGTGTCCTATGGATATTTCCAATGACCTTCACGCTGCCCACTTCCTCTCACTCCTCAACTCCACCAACCTCCTGCTCCTCACCACCATGCTCACTCACCAAACTTGGACACACACTCTATTTTATCTTTATTCTCTGTACAATCTCTAATTTCATCAACTTTACAATTCCAATCTCCAACCGCAACCTCCTCACCTGCTTTCTCTCCCACCCTACCTCCACAAAACCATCCTGTAACCCTACAGATACCTACGATTTCTTGACCTTCCCCTCCAATACTTTAAAGTCATCATGCTCTATTTGTTCTCAATAACCCACTACCTTTTTACAAACAAATCAATGCCCTCACCTCTGTCCTCTCCACTGAACTCAACTCCATCATTCCCCTGTCCCTCCATTGATCTTGTACCCCTAACCCTCACCCCTGAATCACCTCCACAGTACTCTTCCTCTGCTCCTGCTTGAGCTGCGGAGCTGGTGGAAATCCATGCACCAGTCCAAGTACATCTCCAACTCATCCTCTCCTGTGTTAATTTTGCCTTCTCCTCTGCAATATTACTTCTCCACCCTTATTGACTCCCATGTCGATTGCCAGCACCAGGTATTTCAAACCCTTGTCCCCCAAAATCTTGCCCCTAATCACCTTGCCACCTATTTCATCAACAGAATTGAAACCATCAGATGTGAACTCCTAAAATCACCCCTTCAAAATTTCCCCTTCTCTCCAGTCCCACTTGCCTGCCCTCTGGCCCTCACCTGTGAAAAGGGGGTTTAGTACTTCTGGAATATGAGTCCCTTGTGGGACAGGTAAATACCTGGGTAGATATACCAGCTAATCAGGTTAGACCTGGTCTATGTCCCACTTGGGGCTCACAGTCTTAATCCTCATTTTACAGATGAGGTAACTGAGGCCCAGAGAAATGAATGACTTGCCCAAAGTCACACAGCAGACAAGTGGCAGAGCTGGGATTACAACCCAGGTCCTCCTGACTCCCAAGCCATATCCACTAAGCCATGCAGCTAAAGTACCTAAATCATATGGAATTCTTGCAGAAACTACAAATAAGGGAGTTACCTAATGCTTAGACACCTGCACAAGCTGTTCCTCAGCATATGGGAACTGAAGAAAAGCTACAAGACTTTAAAGATGCCAACATAATCACCATCTTCAGTAAGAAAGATGAAAAAAATGACCATGGAAACCATTGGAGTATTTCACTGCTTTTCATTGGTGGCAAGAATCTAGTTAGAATCTACCTGGACAAGCTGCTAATGAATATTCAGCCATATAGTATCTGAATCAAAAAATGACTTCAGACCAGTGCTCAAATATAGGATATGTGATGGGAGTAGCACCATTACTGCTATATTGTATTTGTAGATCTTAAGCATGTGATAGCCTCAATAGATCTGGGCTGTAGGAACTGCTGGGCAAATTTGAATGCCCTGAGAGTTTCCCCAAGATTGTTAGGCTACGACACGTCAATATGTTTGGTCAAGACAGAGGGGAAGTAGTGTTAGTATTATATCATCTCCATTGGAGAAAATCAGGGCTGTCCAGTTCTGTTCACTTATTCTATTCTGCTGGATTTGGGGATGCAGTACAGGACTTGGAAGCTAATGCCATCACTCTCTTCTGAATTCTCAGGAAGTTCTTTCTACTCTCCAAACTAGGACTATTGTAAAAAGTCAGGAACTGTAGTAAGCTGATGGCTGTGATATCGTGGCACAGTCAACAGAAGGCAGGCATATGATTATAAATCACTTTGCTGAGTCAAACCAGCAATATGGACTGAAAATAAACCTGAGGAAAAGTTAGATAGCATCCTAATCATGCGTGCATATATGGCTGAAAAGATCAACATAGGATGACATTTGACTGAATTCCATTCCCCATTGTGGGCACATAAAGGTACTACAGCATTTTTTGATTGTATAGCCTATCTATATTTTTGATCCTGCTTTCTCCCTAAGCTTCAGTTGGAGAAAAGCAAGCCCTGTCCTGATTGTCACATGGCAGGCTGGTCTGCTGTTAGCTCCAGACTGCTTCTGTTCCACATTTTTGATAACTATACTTCACGAGATCTTTTTATAAACATTTGTTATGCCTTCCTTGCTAGCGTGTGTCCCATTTCAATGTACCATTCAACAGATGGTTGGGAATTCCATTATCATCCATCTTCTTCACATGTTCCTACAAGGGAAGCAGTGTTGCAATGAGTGTTATCTTCATTCCGGTGAGCTGGTAACTTCAGGACCTCAGTATTGGTGATCCTTTTTTACCTTTTTTAACATTGAATATGATTCATAATACATTTTACTGGATTCAACCTGATTTCCACCCCTTGATCAATTTTTTTAAATAGGGTCAAACCTGTAAAAAACCAGAGAGAATATTCCTTTTTAAAAAATAAGCTATTTTTCTTGACATTTTCATTGCTGAGAAAGAAAAGTCAGTTCATTAATCCATCCTATTTCATCCACGGTTGACAAATTTATTCAGCACATTTGTATGATGAATCATCAGTATATCTTTTGTCAATCAATAGACTATCAAAAGGTTTGGTCATTTTTATAGGTATCTGGAAAATGTCCTACTTTCCCACCCTCCAAATGGTTTGAAGTTTCCTTTGGATACCTGGCACCCATGGTCAGTTTAGTTTATCTTTTGTGTGAGTGTTCCCTAATATGAAGTCCTCACCTCAACACCATGAATTGAATATTGTTAAATTTTGGATTGACTCTGGAGTCCACTACCCCAAATTAAGCAAAGTTGCCCTAATATTATTAGGTATGATAGCATTTAACCAAAATGTCAAGCATTTGTTTAGCCCTCTGTGTCGTTTGCAAATATCGAAAAGGAGTAATACCAAAGAGAAACATGTCATGCAATCAATTGACTGATGGTATTTATTGAGCACTTAGTATGTGCAGAGCACTGTACTAAGTGCTTAGGAGAGTATAGTATAACAGAGTTGGTAGACACGTTCCTTGCCCACAAGGAACAATGCAGACGTCGTAATATGCTGATGTTGCTAAGCAAAGCATGAGCATTTCTGAATCTCAACTTGACTTTTACCCACATTTTAAAAATTATCAATAATTATCCACTGAATTTACATTTTATCCCCCCAAATTGATTCCCTATTTATAAGAAATGATGATGAAAAAGCTTGAGAAGTGGATTGTGTTCATGGGTAAGTCCAAGTCTCATGGCTCTACCTAAGGCTTTGCTGACTTCTGGTTTGTTGGAATGAAGCTTGATAGCCTTTTGTCACCCCAATCGATCAATCAATCAATCATATTCATTGAGCACTTTCTATGTGCAGAACACTGTACTAAGTGCCTGGGAGAGTGGTAGGGAACTACCTACCAACTCTGTTGTGTTGTACTCTCCCAGCTGCTTAGTACAAGGTTCTGCAAGCAGTAAGCATTTACTAAATAGTATTGATTGATTGATACCTTAACATTTCCATTCTCAGTGTGAGGAGAACGTATTGAGGAGAAGGGGATGGTCCACAGTATCAAAAGCAGCTGAGAGGTCGAGAAGGATTAGGATGGAGTAGGAGCTATTGGATTTGGCAAGAAGGAGGTCACTGGTCAGTTGGAGTTGGGAGTGTAGAGATTTTGTGAGTGGGGAACAAATTGGAGTTGTATTTGTTAGGTGATGTTGAACACTGAGGTTGCATGATCCTCTGGATCCCTTTTTTTATGGTATTTGTTAGGCACTTACTATGTGCCAGTCACTGTACTAAGAGCTGGGGTAGATACAAGTTGATCAGGTTGGACACAGACCCTGTCCCATAAAGGCTCACAGTCTTAATCCCCATTTTACAGATGAGGTAACTGAGGCCCAGAAAAGTTAAGTAACTTGCCCAAGGTCACACAGCAGACAAGTGGCAGAGCTGGGATTAGAACCCAGGTCCTTCTGACTCCCAGGCCCATGCTCTATCCACTATGCCATGCTGTTTCTCTGTGTCCCTTCTTCAGAAGCCTTATTTCATGAGCTTAGCAGATGGAATCAGCACTATTCCCTCTGGCTGGAGAGAACTTCCCTTGGGATAACGTCTCCTGGGTGCTTAAATACCTAGTTCTACTAACAGATAGATATTTATATATTTATGGATTATTTAGCTCTTTCATCCTGACATTTTTGCATTCATGCATCCATTCAATTCACTCATTCATTCAATCGTATTTATTGAGCGCTTACTGTGTGCAGAGCACTGTATTAAGTGCTTGGGAAGTACAAGTTGGCAACATATAGAGACAGTCCCTACCCAGCAGCTGGCTCATGATAATAATGTTGGCATTTGTTAAGTACTTACTATGTGCGAAGCACTGTTCTAAGTGCTGGGGAGGATACAAGGTGAACAGGTTGTCCCACGTGGGGCTCACATGCTTCATCCCCATTTTACAAATGAGGTAAATGAGGCACAGAGAAGTGAAGTGAATTGCCCAAGGTCACACAGCAGAGAAGTGGCAAAGCCGGAATTGGAACCCATGATCTCTGACTCCCAAGCCCGGGCTCTTTCCACTGAACCACGCTGCTTCTCCTACTCATTATATTGAGTGCTTCTACTACTCATTATACTTTCATTCATTCATCCAATCATATTTATTGAGCACTTACTGTGTGCAGAGCACTGTACTAAGTGCTTGGAAAGTACAATTCAGCAATAGAGACAATCCCTGACCACATCGGGCTTACAGTCTAGAAGCGGGGAGACAGGCATCAAAACAAGTAAACAGGCATCAATATAAATAAATAGAATTATAGATATATACACATCATAACAAACAGGAATTAATATAAGTAAATAGAATTATAGATATGTACATATATACACAAGTGCTGTGGGGCGGGGTTTGGGGGTAGAGGAAAGGGAGTGAATAGGGCTAATGTGGAAGATTGGGGGAGCTGAGGAAAAGGGGAGCCTAGTCTGGGAAGGCCTCTTGGAGGAGGTGAGCCTTCAGTAGGGCTTTGAAGGGGGGAAGTGTGATTGTTTGGCAGATTTGAGGAGGGAGGGTGTTCCAGGCCAGAGGTAGGATGTGGGCCAGGGGTCGACAGCGGGATAGGTGAGAAAGTGACACAGTGAGATGTTTATCACCAGAGGAGCGGAGTGGGCAGGATGGGATGTAGAAGGAGAGAAGGGAGGTGAGGTAAGAGGGGGAAGGTGATGGAGAGCTTTGAAGCAAGTAGTGAGGAGTTTTTGCTTGATCCGGAGGTTGATAGGCAACCACTGGAGGTTTTTAAGGAAGGGGGTGACATGCCCTGAACGTTTCTGTAGAAAGATAATCTGGGCAGCAGAGTGAAGTATGGACTGAAGTGGGGAGAGACAGGAGGTTGGGAGACAGCAAGGAGACTGATGCAGTAATTCAGTCGGGATAGGAAAAGTGATTGTACTAACATGGTAGCGGTTTGGATGGAGAGGAAAGGGCGGATCTAGGCGTTGTTGTGAAGGTGAGACTGGCAGGCTTTGGTGATGGATCGGATATAATAATAATGGGGTGGGGTGAATGAGAGAGTGGAGTCAAGGTTGACATCAAGGTTGTCAGCTTGTGAGACGGGAAGGATGGTTGTGCCTTCCAAGGTGACAGAAAAATCAGGGAGAGGACAGGGTTTGGGAAGGAAGATAAGGAGCTCTGTCTTGGACAGGTTGAGCTTTAGGTGGAGGGAGGACATCCAAGTAGAGGTGTCCTGAAGGCAAGAGGAGATGCGGGCCTGGAGGGAGGGAGAGAGAAAAGGGGAGAAGATATAGATTTGGGAGTCATCCTCATAGAGATTATAGTTGAAGCCATGGGGGTGAATGAGTTCACTGAGGGAGTGAATGTAGATGGAGAATAGAAGGGGGACCAAGAACTAACCCTTGAGAAACCCCTACAATTAGGGGATGGGAGGGGAAGGAGAAACCCGTGAAGGAGACTGAGAATGAATGGCAAGAGAGATAAGAGGAGAACCAGGAGAGGAGGGAGTCAGTGAAGCCAAGGTTGGATAATGTGTTGAGGAGAAGGGGATGGTCCCTAGTGTCAAAGGCAGCTGAGACATTGAGGAGCATTAGGATGGAGTAGGAGCCATTGGATTTGGCAAGAAGAAGGTCATTGGTGACCTTTGAAAGGGTGGTTTCAGTAGAGTGGAGGGGATGGAAGCCAGATTGGAGGGGGTCCAGGAGAAAGTTGGAGGAGAGGAATTTGAGGCAGTGAGTGTAGACGACTTGCTCCAGGAGTCGTACACCCTTGTTCTTCCTTCTACTCATACTATTTGTAACTCATTTTGTCTACCTCTCTCCCCTATTAGATTGTAATCTCCTTGATGGCAGGAATAATGTATCTTGCTTCTGTTGCATTCTCCCTTGATCTCAATATAATGCTGTACATTGTATAGGTGCTCCATAAATATCATTGATTGATTAAAGGACCGAAGGACTTGTAGATCAGTCCTGGCCACAGACATAAGATGAGCAGTGTGTTTTACTTCCATTTCTCAGTAGAATAGTGTCCTTTCTACTCAGGCACATACCTAGGCTGCAAGAATAAAATATTTGACCCATATTATGATCTACCTCTCATTGTTCCTTTGATCCCAGCCCCACTGGATCTCAGCTGTCTGCTTCCTTCACTGGCTTCCGATTATGTCTCTCTACATCACCTGGACTTGACCTTCCAGCAAAGCCTGGTTCACAACACTGTCCTACCTCTTCCCTAATGTTCATGCCTCCTTTCTACCAGTTTAAATGTGTGGCAACTGGTTAATGTGCAGTTAGGACACAGGACATGTGAAATAGAACTGATAATTGCCCTGTGCTTAAGTTTGATAAATGCTAATGGATCCAAATCTTTGGAAATCTCTGACCCGGAAGCACAAAATCTCAGCCTAGTATCCTCAGCTAATTGTTTGGACTAAGTAATGTTCAGCAGTGGCCTTAATTTTAAAGCCAAGAGGTAAAGCATGCACTCTTGATAAGGGTTTGTGTTAAAGTATATGGCTGTCTTGTGAAATCCTGTAGTTACTATGGTGATATGAGTGAGAGAAGCAGATACATGCTCTGAAAAAGATGCTCAGAAAAAGATACCCAGAAATGTACAAATAGGGAAGAAGAGTAAAACCTAAGTCTTAAGGGGAAGGCAGGACCAACAGGTGAAGGAAGCTATAGCTACTTCAGCCACTTAGAAGTGGATGAAGAGCATAAAGAGCAAAGAAGGAGAGGGGTTCTTTAGGGAGATCCAGTTGGTATAACAAGACATAATATCAGGAAGTTTTTCTAAAATGAGGACTCTTAGACTGACAGAAAGGCTCCCAAGGGTCTCGTAGATGGATTAAGAAGTCCCATTGCTCGTGTCACTTAAAACTAGACTGAACAAAGCAATTGAGAGGGAACTGCAGGGAACAATCAACGCTGTACTCTGTGGAGTAGAATAGACAATCTGACAGGCCTTTTCCATCTCAAACATCTATGATTCAAACTCCACATAGTTTAGCAAACTCCAATTTGAGAATTTAATTGAATATCATTTTTATAACAGAAGTATTTTGTACCGGAAGTTTTTTGCTTCTAGAGTTGGCCTCAACAACAGCCCAGACCTTCATTGAGAGATAGATAACACATTTAACCAAGTTAAAATATTCATTGCTAAAATTTGAGTAAAATTGGAATTCAATATTTCAATCTTGATGAATTGTTACTGTTCATAACTTCTGGTTTCAGATTATATGTATGTGACACTTGGATGATCATGCCTATTTGGCTTCATTTTCCAGCTAGATGATCTTTTCAGAAAGCAACAGCCCCTGTGGCCTATTCTGAGGCACTAAACAAACATCCACAGTGTCTGTGTATTATTAAGACGCCTCCTGAACAGAGCTGTTCTAAGGCATGAAAATTGGTCTCCCAGTGTTAAACTCCAAGCATGGTTGATCTCTCTGATTTTGTTCAACAAATCTGAAAAACAAACCCAGCTGTTCAGATGAAACATCAGGAGTTGGTTCATATTAGCTAAATGTTCATATTTTACTTTCTTAATGGATGACCTCACAGGAGATATATTAGAGAACTACACTATTAGTTACCTTGCCTTTGATTGCTACTGGTCTTATTTCTCTACATCAGCGATGATAGTTAAGTAGTAGCAATAATGGAAGTTGTTTTGCATCCTCACCTGTCTGACCGAAACAGGTTATTGTTCATGCTGTGTATTGTCTTCTGGTAAATCGGGAGTATGTTTCCTACCTTTTTGCATTTGGATACAATTTCAAAATTGTGAAACACCTGAATTTTGGGGGAGACTAGACACTTTGGGGGATTTGACAAATGTAACTTTGTTTGTCTTGGTCCCGTCAGACATCAGTGCTGGAAAAAGTGGATGTAAAAGTAGGTACTAACCAGTTGCTTTCTTTGAAGCCCTTCTCCTCTCCAGCCCACTGTACCACTAGTCCTTTCCTGCCTCCAACTCCTTGCCCCCAAATTGCAATTCCTTAGGAAATGACATAGCTCTGTGCCTGACAGGCCACAGATGGCTGTCAAGAATGGATGTTTAAATGAGCCAGGCCCAGCAAAAGAGCAGCATTTCCTAATCTATTAGCTGCCTAGAATATTGGGCCTCATATCAGTCCCATATAGTGGCAAGGACCCTCTTTCAGATGGGCCCATCCATCAGCTCCTTAAAATCCTTGGGCTTTTCCTTTCTAGTTTCTACCTGAGGATTGGCCTTCTTTCTTTTTTGAAATTCCAACAGGCACAGATTCCCTTCTGTTTTTCATGCCCATTTGTATTGCAAATTGGCTTTTCCCCACTTCACTCTGTTTGTGTATTTGGTCTGTTGTTATCTCTGTTTGCTAGCATTAGTGCTTTCTTGTTTTAGACTCCAAGCTCCTTGAGGACAGGGATTATAGATTGCCCAGCACAACATTTTGTAAATATAGTCATTTAGAACATACAGTGAACAGGTGTAGAAGGAGTGCTTTCTCTGAAAAGGAGGAACTTGAGAAGAAAGGACAGTTGGCAGGGAGAATACGTTTGAATGATTAAAAGGAGGCAGAGACGAAACCATGTTAGAACAGTGTGCCCAGAAATTCAGCACTAAGCAGGATAGTTACAGATTTTGAATTACATTTCCTTATCAGAGAAACCTCCAGTGGGATCCGTTAGGATCCTGATTTAGGCTGTGATTTGACAACCACAATTGTAGTGGCAGTGCCTCAGCAGCAGAGAGAGAGAGAAGTGGAGAATGATCACCCAGACCCCTCCTCAGCTGTCACCACAATTGCCACGAAACTAGCTTGTTCCTGGGCCTTTCACCATGATCAGCTCAAGCTGCTGAGGTGCTGTTTTCCCCTCTATACTATAAAGCTATAGTAGACAAGGAATGTGTCTGTTATATTGTACTCTCCCAAGTGCTTAATACAGTACCCTGCACCCAGTAAACACTCAATAAATTCAATTGATTGATCACATGGTTTCTGTCTGCATGGAAAACCACCAGTATATAGTTCTCTGCCATGGCACAAACACATGCTACAGCATGAATAGTAGCAACAGTGGCAGAAACTTGGTGAATACTGTCTGTACACATGTGTGCATCTGTGTGTCTATGTTTCCTTCTGGGATGGGAGTGGATAGTCACATTGCATTCCCATTTTAGCTCTTCAAAATATGGTCACAATAATAATAATAATGATGGTATTTGTTAAGGGCTTATTATGTGCCAAGCACTGTTCTTCTAAGTGCTGGGGTAGATACAAGATAATCAGGTTGTCCCACGTGGGGCTCACAGACTTAATTTCCATTTTACAGATGAGGTAACTGAGGCACAGAGAAGTTGAGTAACTTGCCCAAGGTCACACAGCTGGTAAGTGGCGGAGCTGGGATTAGAACCCACGACCTCTGACTCCCAAGCTTGTGCTCTTTCCATTAAGCCACGCTGCTTCTCAACTCAACTCAGCATGCCCTATTTAGCCTCCATACCCAAACTACCCTCCCTTGATAACCAAATAGACGTTCTCAACACTGCCCTCTCTACTGAACTCAACTCACCCACTTCCCTAGCCCTTCACTGATCTCATACCATTAACCCACAGCCCTGGATCACCTCCACAGTCCTCCTCCTTCGCTCTTGTGCTTGAGCTGCAGAGCCCTGCTGATGGATATCTAAATATCAGGCCGACTTTGTCCACTTAAAGTTTATCCTTGCATGCTTTAACTATGCCCCCTCCTCTGACCAGCAAAACTGTTTCTCTATCCATATTGACACCCATGTCCACCACCCTTGCCAGTTGTTCCACACATTAAACTCCCTCCTCAGGCCCTCTGTCCCCCTGCCTCCCCCATTCTTTGGCCTCAATGACCTGGCCAACTACTTTATTAAGAAAATTGGCATCATCAGGTGTGAGCTCCCGAAAATAACCCCTGCCCCTCCCCAGTCCCTCTCCCTTCCAGCCCCCTCTTCAACATCCCCATCCTTCCCAGAACTGTCTCTAGAGGAGGTCTCCTGCCTCCTCTCAAAATCCATCCCCTCCACCTGTGCATCCAACCCCATTCCTTCACAGATGGGTAAAAAAAAAACACAGGTACTTCCTTGCTCTACATGCACATCCTTTGTCTGCCCAGCCTTTCTCTGCAAATGATTGGCACTGAATGATAGATTTTTACCTCCACAAATTTGGGTCCAAAAAAGATATTTTGTTTTTCCTGTGAAGTTTCTTTCCAGTAGGATGCCTGGCCTGTGCAGATCAGACCAATGAGCTCACTTCTCTTTGTGGGCAGAAGGGAATTAATTATATGCCCTTCTAGGGATGGAGAATTAGTGGTCCCCCTCCTTGCCCTTGCCACCCCCTCCCTCCTTTGCCAATCCTCCCTTTGGCAGCATTACAACTGACCTCAGGGAAGGGGAAAATAATTGGCAGCTTTTGCACTATTTCTGGGCAGCTGCCAGAATAAGGGAACAGATCCATCAACTTCAGCCTAGATAGAGCTTTTCTCTCTAAAAGAAAGAATGGGATCATAGTAGCCAGGCAGCGAGACCATTCTTGCTATGCTCATGGAGCCCTAGTCTTTGCAGACCTCTTTGGGGGGCTGCTTGGTGTGTGAATGTATAGCAGTCAAATGACCTATGAGAGAATTCCTTTAAGACCTAACACACCTTTAGAACATGCTACAGAACAGTTAGTCATTTCTGCTATAATGCATGTTTTCATTGTGATTTGGATAGTGCATAGTGCCTTAATGTGGCTGTGAATTGGTACAATTGGATGAGGCTCTGCCAGGAATGCTGTTTCAGGCAGGTCACAGTTCTTAATTACCATTTCAAATTGCCAGTATTTAAAATTCATTGTTTACTAGAAACTGATTTTAAGCAGTGCTGATTGGTCACCCAGAGGTGCTAATGACTTCTGATAACTTGTTCAGAGAAATATCAGAGAAACCAGTGAAATGCAGTAGTTCAAACTTGATAAGGCTAGAAGTGAAACTAGCTTCTTAAGATTTTTTCATCTTCCACAACCTTGAATTTTGTCCAGTGTGATAGAAGCTATGTACTATTTTGTTCATTTTTGAACAGTCTTTCCCCTAACCCCTATTTCCCATTGACACATTTTTTAATACCACACAAGTTTTGGATAACATGGGGATTTGAAGGAACAAAGCTACCACATTGTAAGAGAAAAGCCTTGCATTCATGTGCTAGCATGGTATATTTCCATTATACAATTCAGTGTGTTTAGTAGTATGAATGGTAGTTTGTAGAAAATACAGACCCTACCCAGTTTGCATTTTATCACTTCAAGTACCATGGAAGCTTAATTCTATTTGGTGATGAACTAAATGCCCATATTCACTGTCACACTTTTTTGCTTAATTTTAGTAATATTAAAATGGTTGTGGGGCTACATAAGAATTAAGTCTAGCAATGAAGGGAGGAGGAGAAATAAGAGGAGAATAAAAACAGAGGAGGAAAGGATGAGAAAAAGAAGAGAAAGGTAAGAGGACATTTGAGACTCCCTCTCTTCTATTGAACTCTCCCAAGTGCCACATACAATACACACACAATAAATTAGCTGCCCATGTTTCTCCCATCCTTCTGCTTCTCCTCCATAGGCCTGTGATGTTCACTGCTTACAGTTAAATGGTACCACAAAAAACCCTCCACCACCTTTTATTTTATTTTCAATAATCAGGCTGGGGAAAATATGCGGTAGAGGCAATCTTGTGAATAAATTTGGTATGTATACTTGCAAACATATTCCCTTACACATAAGATTGTGTACCTACGAGGGGTTGCATTATATTGGCATTTTATGGTCTATACAACCAAGTGACATTTTGTTAACAGGATTTATGTATGAATGTAGAAGACACATGACTTTAGTAGGTTACAGTTCTTATGTAATGCATTTGTTTACCGCCCCTGTGAAATCATAGGTTGACATGTTTTTTCCTACAATGATGTGGTTGAGGATTACTCACTCATGGTGGTATAAAAGATATTTTTACTTGTGAACAACTCCACTCTACTACCTCCTCTTACCAAAAAACAACTGATGTGAAAGAGTAGAAGGGCCTCTGAAGAGCTTTCATTCCACCAGTTCCTTTGATGTTTGCCAACTGTCTTAGTAAGTGTTGCAGAATTCATTCATTAACTCAGCAGGTGCTAGGAAAATTAGTACAGTTAAGGGGTTGTGAAGTCAATGGAACAGGATCAAAAGAGGTTTGGGCAATGCTGATAGGAGTTGGAATCACAGAACTTTAGCAGTTGCTTCCTTGATAAACTGAGCCCATTTATATCCAACCTTAGTATCTTATACTGTTCTTTGAAAAATCAACTGAAATTCTTTCCCCAATTTAGTCTAGATGTTCTCCTGTCCTTCCTTCCCTAAGTGAGTCTCTGGGGTCCTGTCAGCATTGGTTGTTTTCCCACCCAGAAGTTGGTGCATTTGGTGGTGGGGAAGTGAAGTGAATATGAAGGTATGGTTAGCAAAGAGGGATCTATGGCTTTCACTGGGATGAAGGGCACCTTGCAAGCACAAGGTAGTGGGACATGATCGTCTAAATCCAGTGGCTCATTCAAGCCTGGTAAAAGCAGCATAACCTACTTATTTCTGGCCTCTAACTAGACATCTCTGTCCCAGTCATGAATTCCCATTTTGTACTCCTCCTTTACTAGGCTTGTCATCAAGAGCTGCAAATCAAGAGATTCTGCAGTTGGTCGATTTTGAATTAGTGAGCTTGACAAATGTTTTCATTTGAAAAGGCAAGCTGCCTCATTGTGCTTGGTTTAACATGAACACATTAGTGTGGCAATGCTGGATTTAGCTTTAGTTATCAACACTTTCAGCCTGCATTGGTCTAAGTAATTGTCCTGTTTATACTCTGACAGGTTAAAATAATGTATTCTGGAATGAGAGTGCCACCACAAAAGATGAAAAGAAGCCCGAGAGGGTTAGCGATTCTTACCAACAGTGACAAGCAGTGTAAGCTAGATGTATGGGTAAATTGCCATTGCTCCAGAGGTTATTCTGATTAGTGGGAGGCATCTAAGAAACTCTAACAAGGAATTAATACAGTTGAGCTTGGACAAGGAGCTTGTTTGGCCTGCCCCAAGCTCAGGACTGATGGTGGTTTCCAGCATTTTGTTGATGCTCTACTGGCAGGCAGTGATGGGCCTTTAAATAAAATGAAAGCTCACTAAGCATAGGTAAACAAGCTGAGCAACCAAAAAGACCTAGAGGCTAATTTGCAAATAAAAGCAGATCTAAGCTGTGTTTAGGGAGAGAATTTGGATAGTGCTGTGTATTGAGTCAAATGATGCCTTCAGAGTGGGATCTGAGTCCTAATTTTTTTCAATTCCTATTTTGTTGAGGGATTAGCTATATCTTGAGTAATCCTCAGGCCCCTCAAAAGTCTTGTTATGAGACAGTGAGTATCACTGTATAAACCGGGCATATTTCTGCAGTGTCTGCCTGCCACCTAGAACTCAACATGTCCAAGACTGAGCTCCTTATCTTCCCTCCCAAACCCTGACCTCTCCGATTTCCTGTCTCTGTGGATGGCACTTCCATCCTTCCCATCTCACAAATCCTCAACCTTGGTGTCATCCTTGACTCCATTCTCTCATTCACCCCACACATCCAATCCATCACCAAAACCTGCTGGTCTCACCTTCACAACATTGCCAAGATTCTCCCTTTCCTCTCCATCCAAACTGCTACCTTGTTGGTACGATCTCTCATCCTAACCCGACTGGATTACTGCATCAACCTCCTTCCTGATCTCCCATCCTCCTGTCTCTCCCTGCTTCAGTCTATACTTCACTCTGCTGCCCAGATTATCTTTCTACAGAAACGCCCTGGGCATGTCACTCCCCTCCTCAAAAATCTCCAGTGGTTGCCTGTTAACCTTTGCGTGAAGCAAAAACTCCTCACAATTGGCTTCAAAGCTCTCCATCACCTTGCCCCCTCCTACCTCACCTCCCTTCTCTCCTACAGCCCAGCCCGCACACAACACTCCTCTGCCACTAACCTCCTCACTGTGACTTGTTCTCGCCTGTCCCACCGTCGCCCCCTGGCCCATGTCCTACCTCTGGCCTGGAATGCCCTCCCTCCTCACATCCGCCAAACTACCTCTCTTCCCCTCTTCAAAGCCCTACTGAGAGCTCTCCTCCTTCAGGAGGCCTTCCCAGGACTAAATCCCCCCCTTTTCCGCTGCTCCTCCTCCCCTCCCCATCGCCCCTACTCCCTCCCTCTGCTCTACCCCCTTCCCCTCCCCACAGCACTTGTGTATATTTGTATGTATTTATTACTCTTTATTAATGATGTGTATATATCTATAATTCTATTTATCTATTTTAATGGTATTGATGCCTGCCTACTTGTTTTGTTTTATTGTTTGTCTCCCCCTTCTAGACTGCGAGTCTGCTGTTGGGTAGGGAATGTCTCTATCTGTTGCCAAATTATACTTTTCAAGCACTTAGTACATGCTCTGCACACAGTAAATGCCCAATAAATATGGCTGACTGAATGAATGAAAAACCATTTCATGTAGGAAATCCCATTTGAGGCCAGAATAATTTCAGGCCCACAGCTAATCACCATGCTAATCTTGTCAGGGATTGAGCTAACCAATTAATTGTATTTATTGAGTACTTACTATGGGAGAGTACAACATAACAGAGTTGGTAGACATGTTCCATGCTTGCAAGGAGTTTACAGACCAAAGGGAAAGACAGATATTAATATAAGTACTTAAATTTCAGATATATACGTAAGTGTCATGGGGCTCAGGGTGGATGAACAAAGGGTGCAAATTCAACACGGGAAGCAGCATGGTGTAGTAGATAGAGCACAGGTCTGGGAGTCAGAAGATCATGGGTTCTAATCCCAGTTCTACCACTTGTCTACTGTGTGGCCTTGGACAAGTCACCTAGCTTCTCTGTGCCTCAGTTACCTCATCTATAAAATGGGGATTAAGACTGTGAGCCCCATGCAGGACAGGGACTTTGTCCAGCCTGATTTGCTTGTATCCACCCAGCACTTAGTACAGTACCTGGCACATAGTAAGCACTTAACAAATACCATCATTATCATTATTATTATTATTAAGTGCAAGAGCAATGCAGAAGGGAGTGGCAGAAGATGAAATGAGGGCTTAGTTGAGGAAAACCTCTTGGAAGAGATGTGCTTTTAATAACTCTTTGAAGGTGGGGAGAGAGATCATCTGTCAGATATGAAGAGGGAAGGAGTTCCAGGCCAGAGGAAGGACATGTGTGAGGGGTCAGCGGTGAGATAGAAAAAATCAAGGAACAGTATGTTGGTATTAAAGTTGTGAAGTGTGTAGGCTGGGTCGTAGTAGGAAACCAGAGAGGTAAGGTAGGAGCAGGTGAAGTGATTGAGGGCTTTAAAGCCATTTGGTAAAGAGTTTTTGTTTGATGTGCCACTGGAGGTTCTTGAGGAGTGGAGAATCATGGACTGAATAGTTTTGTATAAAAATGTGCTATGCATACAGGACCATAGTCTGGACCATTTTCCCAATAATAATAATAATGATATTAATAATACAAATAAGAATAATAATCATGGTACTTATTAAGCGCTTACTATGTGTCAAGCATTGTTCTAAGCATCGGGGTGGATGCAAGCAAATCCATTTGGACATAGTCCCTATCCCATGTGGAGCTTACAGTCTCAATCCCCATTTTACAGATGAGGTAACTGAGGCACAGTTGCCCAAGGTCACACAGCAGACAAGTAGCAGAATCAGGATCAGAACCCATGACCTTCTGACTCCCAGGCCCATGCTTTATACATATCTATTTTATTTATTTTATTTTATTAGTATGTTTGGTTTTGTTCTCTGTCTCCCCCTTCTAGACTGTGAGCCCACTGTTGGGTAGGGACTGTCTCTATATGTTGCCAACTTGTATTTCCCAAGCGCTTAGTATAGTTCTCTGCACACAGTAAGTGCTCAATAAATATGATTGATTGATTGATTGATTGATTGATCCATTACATCATGCTGCTTCCCAGGTTGTATGATTCAGCTAGATTGGGAATGCACCTCCTTTCCCCAGACAGACAATTTAGCTAACTGTATGCAGTACACTGTGAAATTCCTAGTACTTTATGATACTCAGGAGATAAATAAATAATAGCAGTGTGGTAATCAGATGAACCCAGTTGAGAGGTGTTGAAAGGGTTCCATTCCTTTTATGTTGAAATAAAAAGCAAACAAAAGCTGCACTAATGAGGGGTGGACATAGGATGGGAGAGAGGGGAGATTTGAGAAATATATGCCTGGAATCACTCAGAATCAAAAGGTGTAAATGATTCATGCAAATAATTTCTAGTCTATCTACTGGCTCTAATGGTAGACATGAAAGCAGGAGAATTTAGAAAGAGGAAAAATACAATTGCAATAATTGTATTTATTGCTTATTTCGAGGTCACACCACCAACCTAAACCTCACGATGAAACAGAGAAGATCTATCTAAGAAGGGGCAACACAAGCCAACTGTGAAGTCAAACATGGTGTTTCCTAAGCCCAGCTTTTGATGGGTTCATTTCTGTTTGATTTTGAGTTAAACTGACAG
This sequence comes from Tachyglossus aculeatus, assembly GCF_015852505.1. Lineage (NCBI taxonomy): Eukaryota > Metazoa > Chordata > Mammalia > Monotremata > Tachyglossidae > Tachyglossus > Tachyglossus aculeatus. The sequence continues at coordinate 72,946,547 of NC_052101.1, read as the reverse complement.
CAGGAATCAGTTGTCAGTTTACTGCTTCACAGATCATTGACAGAGCTCCCTGGAGACCAATGACATGATATGCTAAATAGTAAATCCAATATACAACCGGGGCCTTGTAAATAATTCAGACATTCTTTACAAAGGACATTTTTAAGAGCAGACTGTATAGTCAAGAAGGACTGCATTCAGAACCATCCTAGAAGCAGGCTGCCAAAGCAGGAGTGTGGTTTGAAATTCAGGGTAGCTTCAGAAATCTTGAGTAAGTAGGTACAGGGAGTACAAGGTGAAGATGGGAAAAAGTCAGAGGTAGGTCAGCCTGTCCCTCTGCTAGGATGCGAAGTACTTCTCCTTCCTTCTCCTGTACCACCTCTCCCCATTCCATCCATGCCATTTAGCTTCATCCTCAGCAAATAGGGGAAAAATCCAGGTCTATTTTATCCCAAACTTTCTTGTCACTGTGAACGGCACAGCCATCCTTCCCGTCTCACATGCATGGTGACCTTCGCAACCTTGGTGTCGTCCTTAACTCCGCTCTCTCATTCACCCCACATATTCAATCCATCACCAAATCCTGCCTCTCACCTTCACAACATCACCAAGACCCGCCCTTTCCTCTCCATCCAAATGGCTACCATGTTAGTACAATCACTCATCCTGTCTCAGCTGGATTACTGCATCAGCCTCTTTTCTGACCTTCCAACCTCCTGCCTCTCCCCACTTCAGTCCACACTAAACTCTGCTACCTGGATTATCTTGGAGATAATTTCCTGGAATCTCATTTCCTGGAGATGTTAAGCATGGGAAAGATGCCCAATCTACTTGTTCTCAGTTTGGGGGCCATCCTGTTAAAGACAGAGGAATGGACTTCTAATTCTTCGTTTGTGCTTGGGGGTTTCTTCTCAGAAACACTCTTGCAACCATGGGAAGAGATGGTCTAGACTGTGGCTGCTGAATGAAAAAAATAACATGACCCCCCACCCCACCCCCCCAAAAAAGGCCAGCAGGGACTAATTAGCAGGGAATTTACCTGACCATCAGTCAGAGAGCTTCAAATGGGAAGGAGGTCAGTAGACAGTAAACCCCTGGGTACAGCTTCTGCTTAGAGCCTACCTCATTTTTACTACACCTGGTATAGAGTACTGTCTCTGCTTCTATTGGCTGTTCAGTAGGGAAGGAGGGAGAGGAGATGGACATTCCCTGGGGTTATTTTAGAGGAGCCTCTAAGACAGTTCCACCATTTTTGTCCTAGGAAAACAGAAGCACCTTGCTTATTAATGACAAGTAAATGCAAAAAAGGGACTCAAGAAAAAAATGAAGACTCAGCTAATTATTTCAAATGATTTCAAAGTTGAGAGGTGATACCTGTATTCCAGTTAGCAAATGTGAAGACAGGACCACAAACAGAGAAGCAGCGTGGCTCAGTGGAAAGAGCATGGGCTTGGGAGTCAGAGGTCATGGGTTCTAAGCCTGCCTCTGCCACTTATCCGCTGTGTGACTTTGGGCAAGTTGCTTTATTTCTCTGTGCCTCAGTTACCTCATCTGTAAAATGGGGATTAAGACTGTGAGCCCTATGTGGGACAATCTGATCACCTTGTATCTATCTCAGCGCTTAGAACAGTGCTTGGCACATAGTGAGCGCTTAGAAAATACCAAAAATAAATAAAGGGGTCCTAGAACACAGTCAGTCTACCAGCATTGAAGCAATGATCATTTCACTCACACTTGTTACTACTGAATGTGTGCAATTTGTGACAGCTTTGTTTTGTATGTTATTGGTTAAGCACTTACTATGTTCCAGGAACTGTTCTAAGCTCTGGGGTAGATACAGGGTATTCAGGTTGGACATGGGTAATCATGTTTGACACAGTCCATTTCCCTCATAGGGCTCACAGTCTTATTCCACATTTTACAGATGAGGTAACTGAGGCACAGAAAAGTTAAATGACTTGCTCAAGGTCACATAGCAGGTCTGTGGTATTGCTGGGATTAGAAACCAGGTCTTTCTGACTTCCCAGGCCCATGCTTTACCCACTAAACCATTCTGCTTCTCTTGTCCCCATTAGATTATAAAATCCTGGAGGACAGGGCTCATGTATTTTGTAATCCCAAGAACCCAATACAGGGCTCTCCCTCACAATAGGCACTCAACCAGTGCAGCCATTCCCTCTATAATGTGGTGGGGGTTGTGTTCCTGAACAGCCTTGTATTTCTGAAAATTCATGCTAGGGTATATATACCTTGACCAATGTCATGCACAAAACCATTTCTTCTGACACTGTACCCGGTTGTGCCTTACTGAAAGCATACTTTCTAATTCCCTAATATTCTAAAGAGTTAATAGACACATACATTACAGAATTGTCTGTACTTATGCTGATGAAGAATCAGAGGATTGCTGAAAATTTTGAAGCAGTGTTGCCTAGTGGAAAGATCACGGACCTGAGAGTCAGAGAACTTGGGTTCTAGTCCTGACTCTTCCACTAGTCTACTGGGTGACCTTGGGGAAATCTTTGAGGCATAATTTTCTGAGCCTCAGTTTTCTCATTTGTAAAATGGGGATTAAATCCTACTCCTACTTAAACTGTGAGACCCAGGTGGACAGGGACTGAGTCACCTAATTATCTCCTACCTACACCTGCGCTTCAGGGGTGTTAAAAACCCACTCATGTAAGTGCCCCCACAATATCTGAACTGGTGGCCATGTACTGAGCCTTCCTGGAATGAGATTAAAGGTGCCTGATTTAGAGTGAGCTGTTTTCCCTTTTTTCTCTATGCTACACCTCCCTGGGAGTGGTAGCAATCTAAATCTGCTTTCATCCACACACATTCTGATGCTTTGCTGGTGAATTTCGGTCACTATGCCCAAGCTAGGGAAACCATCATAGGGACTGTAAAATCTGGAAGAAATGACACCTTTCATTCTAGATATAAATTGCAGGCACCTTTCATTCTAGCTATAAATTGCAGCACCTTCTAATGCCTTCTTGTGTTCTTTTGGTGAATTCTATTCACCTGGTTACTTTTACAGCTTGCATTGTCTTTCAGTGAGCTTCCCAGAGACAGAAACCCAAAAGGTGTATGCCTGAAGGCTTAGCTATGACTCAGGACACTCATAGTTGGCACACAGAGAGAAACATCTACATGGTGGGGACAGATCATCATCTTGGAAAATGTCACAGGAATTGGAACTGAACTGTCTTTTTGCCTTGCAATTGAACTGTCTCAGAGACCTTTTTCGGCAAAGATAACATTTATAGATGAAATTCCATGACTATTTGACATTTTAAAATATAACCTGGCTCTGATAGTGGGTTTACAATATGGAGTTATTTGGGGAAGGGAGACAATGGGATGTGTGTTTAGAAACAAAGGTAACCTGGAGGTCCATCAGGAAAAGCACAACTAAAGCCAACAATGAAAATTATCAATCAATCATTTATTGATTCTTACTGTGTGTAGAGCACTGTACTAAGCACTTGGGAAAGTACAATATAACAGAGCTGACAGACACATCCCCTGCCCCACAGAGAGCTTATAGTCTAGAGAGAGAGAAAGGCATTAATACAAATAAAATTACAGCTATGTACATAAGTGCTATGGGGCTAAGGGAGGGACAAATAAAGGGTGCAGACATAGTGCAAAGATGATAAAGAAGGGAGTGTGAGAAGAGGCAATGAGAGCTTAGTTGGGGAAGGCCTCTTGGAGATGTGCCTTCAATAAGGCTTTGAAGGTGGGGGAGAGTGAATGTCAGATATGCAGAGAGGGGGGTGTTCCAGGCCAGAGGCAGAATGTGGGTGAGAGCTTCACAGCAAGATAGACAAGATCAAGGTACAGTGAGTGGGTTGGCAGTAGAGGAGTGAAGTGTGCAGGCTGGGTTGTAGAAGGAAATCAGGGAGGGAAAGTAGGAGGGGGCAAAGTGATTGAGTGCTTTAAAGCCTATGAGAAGGAGTTTCTGTTTGATAGAGAGGTGTATAGGCAATCATTGAAGGATCCAGAGGTGTGGAAAAACATGGACTGAGTGGTTTTATAGAAAAATGGTCTGGGCAGTAAAGTGAAATATGGGCTGGAATGGGGAGGGGCAGGGAGGTGAGCAAGGATGTTGATACGTTAAGGTGGATTAGGATAAATACTTGGATTAACATGGTAGCAGTTCAGATGGAGAGGAGAGGGCAGATTTCAGCGATGTTGTGAAGGTAGAACTGACAAGATTTGGTGACCAATTGAACTCGTGGGTTGAATGAGAGAAAGGAGTTGAGGATAATGCCAAGGTTATGAGCTTGTGAGATAGGGAGGATGGTGATGGTGGCTGTCTACCACCATCAGGGAATCAGCTTGGCCTAGTTGAAAGAGCTTGGGGCCTGGAAGTCAGAAGACCTGGGTTCTAGTCCTAACTCTGCCACTTGCCTGCCATGCAACCTGGGGAAAATCAGTTAAATTCTCTGTGCCTCAGTTCTTTCATCTGCAAAATGGGGATTTAATACCTATTCTCCCTCCTACTTAGACTACGAATCCCATGTGGGACTTGATTATCTTGACTCTATTCCAGCACTTAGTACAGTGCTCATTCCACACCAAGTGCTTAATAAACACCACTAGTATTACCATGATGGGAAAATCAGGAGGAGAAAGGGGTTTTGTGGGAAGATGAGGACCTCTGTTTTGGACATATTAAATTTGAGGTGTTGGCAAGACACCCAAGTAGAGATGTCCTGAAGACAGGAGGAAATATGAGACTGCAGGGAAGGAGAGAGATCAGGGCTGGATATGTAGATTTGGGTATCTGCATCAATATCATCATGCATCATGAGAAGCAGCGTGGCTCAGTGGAAAGAGCTGGGCTTTGGAGTCAGAGATCATGGGTTCTAATCCTGGCTCCACCAATTGTCAGCTGTGTGACTTTGGGCAAGTCACTTCACTTCTCTGTGCCTCAGTTACCTCATCTGTAAAATGGGGATGAAGACTGTGAGCCCCCCTTGGGACAAGCTGATCACCTTGTAACCTCCCCAGCGCTTAGAACAGTGCTTTGCACATAGTAAGTGCTTAATAAATGCCATTATTATTATTAATATGGTAGTTATTAGTGACTAGAACTGAGTTTCATGGGAAGGTCTCAGCTCAGGAAGGTTGAACCTATTTGGAGACTTCCTCCATTGAAAGCAAAGCCTGTCTCAAAGGCAGAGAGATAGAGCAGATTAGCAAATTGACAGGATTTCAGGAGAGGTGTAATTTTCTGTAGAGCATTTAAAATCATGAGGCATTCAGAACAGGCCAATTGCATCTTTGATTACTCTAGAAGCAATGCAGTGTACCTTCATGTTTATTCATGCAGGAATTTGCATTCCTAGGAGGCACCTTTAAATATTTAACATTCTGAAAAAAGAAAAAAAAAATGGTATGGTATTTGTTAAGCACTTACTATGTGCAGGCACTGTACTTTTTCCCCATTTTACAGATGAGATAACTGAGGCACAGAGAAGTTAAGTGACTTGCCCAAGGTCACAGAGCAGACAAGTGGAGCAGCCGGGCATAGACCCCAGGTCCTTCTGACTCCCAGGCCATACTGCTTTCCAAAATGTTGTTGGAGTGTCTTTGTAAGTCAGGAGAAAAGGAGGAGCCTTTATAGTGGGAGAAATCACAATTACATCTGAAGTTAATTACTGTATCAGCCTCCTTGATGCCCTCCCTTCTCCAGTCCATACTTCACCCACAGCCTAGATTTTTCTAAAACACCTTTTCCCACGTATCTCATCACTCTGCAAACACCTCCATTTGTTGCCTTTTACCTTCTGCATCAAGCAGAAACTCCTCACCATTGGCTTTCAATCAGCTCTCTCCCTGCTATTTATCTTCCTCTCCTCCCCCTACATCCCAGCTTGAATTCTTCATTCTTTTCAAGTTAACCTGCTCCCACTGTGCCTCACTCTCGTTTTCTCTCCATTGAGCTCTCACTCACACCCACCCTCCTGCCTGGAATTCCTTTTATTCCTCAGGCCACTGCTTTCTCCATCGTCAAAGCCCTTCTGAAATCATATTTCCTCCAGGTGACCTTCCCTGATTAATCTCTCATCTCCCCAGCCTACACCCCTTTTTCTGCCCAGTGACCACCACTTCAGCATTTCTCTGTCAACTAAGCACTGGAGTACTCACCCTCCCATGCATCCCAGAGCACTTATCTTTATCTTCTTTTATTTCCCCCTACCTGTAGTTCATTTTCTAGACTGTGAGCCCATTGTTGGGTAGGGATCGTCCCTATTTATTTCCAAATTGTACTTTCCAAGCACTTCTTCTAGACTGTGAACCCACCTTCTAGATTGTGAGCCCGCTGTAGGGACCGAAGCGCTTAGTACAGTGATCTGCACACAGTAAGCACTCAATAAATGCGATTGAATTGAATGTATGAATACAGTGCTCTGCGCACAGTAAGTGCTCAATAAATACAGTTGAATGAATTTTAGTATCCCTCTCCCCACTAGATTGTAAACTTCTAAAGAGCAGGGATCATGTCTATCAACTCTATTGAATTATTCTCTCCCAAGTGCTTAGTGTAGTTCTCTGCACACTGTAAACACTCAATAAATACCCTTACTCGCTTGCTTCTTGATTGATTCTAGAGGATCTGGAGTTTGTATGTACCAGTCAGTGAAACTTCTCTATTGAACAGGAACTATCAGCAATCCATGAAACATTTATGGCATGTCAAAGGAATCTAGAGGCACCATTACCTGTTTGATAGTCAACACATTTTTACTTTTGCTTTTTGTGTAGTGGTGGTGTAAACAGGGCCTTCAATGTACTTTTTTCCTCTGTCTTTATTTAAACATTTCTCCCTGTAACTCTAGGGACTCTCTTTTTGTTTTGACTGTAGGTATTTTACCATTTTTGTTGATTTATTTTCCTATTTTTGTGTACAAAGTTTGTGTCTGTAATTCTATGTCCATGTCTGGGCTGCTTTAAAATTTATCTACAACTGTGGTTTTCCTGTCTTTTTGTACCTCTCAGTTTTTCTGTTTTTGCCTGTCTGTATCTGTCTCTTTGATTAAGCTTTAAGCTGGTGTTTTGGGTTTTTTTTTGCTGTTTTCTTTTATCTCATAGCTCTAGCCTGTTTGCCTCTCCTAGTCCCATTAACTTTCTTTCACCTCCTGGAAGTAGCATAGCCTAGTGGAAACACCATGGGACCCCAAGGCAGGAGACCTAGGTACTGCCACTGGCTGGCAGTGTGATCTTGGTTAAGTCACTTAACCTCTCCATGTCTCCATCCTCATCTGTATAATGAGAAAAAAAAATACCTACTGTACCTTTTAGATCAGGGTAGCCAAACTATGGCTGGAGAGGTAGCCAAACTATGGCTCGAGAGCCACATGGAGTCGCTATGGGTCAGCGACTTCATTTTCTGGTCCTTTCACCTACCTACATCCATTTATGATTTTGTTCTTTCAGCAGTGGCAGTGGTGGCACCCTTAGCCCCTGCTCCAGCTGTCTGTTGCTTGCAACTCCTCTCTGTTGCCCACCACCCCACCCCCTACTGCCCTTGAACACCTTGTTGCTGAATTGTACTTTCCAAGTGCTTAGTACAGTGAGTGGTCTGCACACAGTAAGCACTCAGTAAATATGATTGAATGAATAAATGAATGAACACCTGCTTGCTGTTCCGGTTTAAGGAACAGTCTTTGATCTGTGGCTCTCGGATTTGCTATTCTTCCTTGGCTTTACCTCTCTTCAGTTCATAAATTGTAATCCCTGTATAGGGCAGGGGCTGTGTCCATTCTAATTATCTTCTATTGATCCCAATACTTATCACAGTGCTTAACCCACTCTCCCCCTCCTCATCTGTCTCTGGCCATCTCATCTCTCTTGTTCTCATGTTTCTCTCATAGCTCTCAGTGGGTCAATGTCATCTTCATGGGTTTGACTGAGTGGAGCCCTGCTTCTTTCCCTTCTGGTGCTATTAAATGTGCTTGGATCTATGGATGTAGAAAGAAGGTACTGTAGAACACTCCTCAGCCGAGATTTTGTAAAGATAAATGGTGTAATTCAATGAATCAATCTTGTCTTGTTTTATGCTGTCGAGTCATTTCTGACCCATAGCGATGCCATAGACACATCTCTCCCAGAATGCCCCACCTCCATCTGCAATCATTCTCGTATTGTATGCATAGAGCTTTCTTGGTAAAAATATGGAAGTGGTTTACCTTTGCCTCCTTCCACTCAGTAAACCCGAGTCTCCACCCTTGACACTCTCCCATGACGCTGCTGCCTTGCAGAAGTGAGGTTTGACTTGTAGCAGATTGTCTTCCACTTGCTAGCCACTGCCCAATCTTGGAATGGAATGGGTAGGCCTCAGCATGACTTTCCCTCCCATAGCCTAGACTGGTAGAGTACTGGAAACTATCCGGTGCAATCCTGAGGGGGTAATGAATCGATCAGTTATATTTAATTGAGCGCTTACTGTGTGCAGAGCATTGTACTAAGCACTTGAAGGAGACGTCTCTTGAATCTGAAGACAAGATTCTACCATATGACAATGGACCCTACAAACACCTCAGAAAAGCTGGGATTGAAAAGTTGTTTCTCCCAATTAAACAATACACTCTATTCATTTAAAAGTTTACACCGCTCACCTCGCAATTTTCCTTTTTCAGTGTTTGGTCACTCTTCCCTATACTGAAAACAACACAGGTCTGCAGCTTGTTCCTGAGTGTAATGAAGTTGGAGCAGGAATTATGTGGCTATGCCCAGAGAGAATTGGAAAAACACCAAAGCTAAAAATACTTAATGATGGAACTAAAGGCGTTTCAACTTAGATATCTAGATTTCCTTATTGGAAGGTCTCATAGTAATAGTACCAATAATATTACTTTGAATGTGTAGAGCACTTTATTTTTCCGAAGTGTTTTCACATCAATTATCTCATTCTATTCTCACAACATCCCTGAGATATAGGAAGAGGCAGGTGTTATTATGGCAGGGGCACTGGTAAACTGACTGCATTCCAGCTCCTCACTTTTGGCAAACTTGTCCTGCCACAGCTCAGCAGCCCTGAAGCAATGCACAGAACAACACTGTTCCTCTGGGAAGGACATGTGAGAAAAGTGGATGACAGCAGATTACCTGAGCAGCTACTGTGTGGTAAACTGAAAGGGAGCACACACCAGGCCAGAAGACAGATTAATAAATCCAAAAACATAGTAGTAGTAATGGCATTTACTAAGTGCATATGGAGTGCAATATATTGTACTAAGCACTTGGGAAAATGAAGTATAGTCAGTGAAGTATATGACACCCAGAGACAGACCCTATATGGGACAAATCTATTAGTGCAGTAATAACATACTATTCAGTGCAAACGGTATAGCAGGGTGTGCCAGTAATGCACCAGTTTTTTCAACCACACTCACTGGCATTTATAGGCTTTTACCATTAGTGCTTAGTTCAGCGCTCTGCACACAGTAAGTGCTCCAGAAATACCATTGATTGATTGATGGATCAGTAGAGTTTAAACAAAAGACAACATTTTCTCTTTCTGTCTCTCATTTTCTACCTTTATATATATCTAGTATATGGGATATACATAGGATTAATCCAACTTTACAGATGACTCCGAAAGGTATTGGCCTACATCACTTTTTTACCAGGGCACCAAGTTTCTGCATGAATTATTCCTCCTTGTTATCAAATCATGTCCTTTCTGTCCTTCAAAGACCAATCTCCTTGTTGAAGCCTTTCCCAAACAATTCTGAGTATCCTAGTCACTCCAGCTACTTCCAGACCGTGTTTCCTTATAAACTATGTGCTTTCATTGCTTAAGTTTATTTCTCTTTCTGGCTCTTTATCTCTGCCACGTGATTTTTGTTTACTTGTGTGATGTAATAATGATAATAATAATGATGGTATTTGTTAAGCGCTTATTATGTACTAGGCACATAGCTAAGCACTAAGCTCTGAGGTGTATACAAGCAAATCAGGTTGGACACAGTCCCTGTCCAATGTAGGGCTCAAAGTCTCAATCCCCATTATACAGATGAGGTACCTGAGGCACAGGGAAGTGAAGTGACTTGCCCAAGGTCACACAGCAGACAAGTGGCAGAGCCAGGATTAGAACCCATGACCTTCTGACTCCCAGGCCCAAGCTGTATCCACTACACCATGCGGCTTCACAATGTAGAATTGTAGTGATCCTGTTTCCCTCAATAGTTGTTTTCCATGGTCTTGGTTGTTAGGGACCGTGCCTTGTATGCCCCTCTTAAATTTCCCCCAGTGCTAAATTTAAATGACCTGCACACAGTGGAGGTTCCATAAATACTGTTGTGCGAATGTATGACTATATGAATGAACAGCACAAGACGGACTGCAAACTCTGCATAACTCTAATTGCATTCTCTATAACCCATTCCTCTCTTTGAATTCATTCCAGTAATCATTCTATTTATATGTACTCAACCCTATTTTCTACCAAAAAAGATCCTTATGTTCGTTGACTTCCTAAATCAAAGCCTGGCCATGAGATTGAGAGTGGGGTAAGATTCCTCAATAACATTTAGAAGGGAGTTCTAAATGCAGTTTGAAAGTGGAAGAAGCAGAGTGGTTTTTCAAAATAAACATCCTCTCCTTTTCTTTTCCTAGACTGTCTTCATTCCCTTGTTACTGTTAACATGATTTGAGCACCCACTCTCTATTTCTTCACTTTTCCATTGACAGAGTTAAATAAGTTTCTAAGCAAAAAAATCCCAAGCCCTTTATGTTTAAATTTATGCTACTTATAGGTTTGTTATCATCATCATCATCAGTTTGCACTGTGTAAAGGTCTGTACTAAGCCCTTGGGAACATGTAATAGAAGTAGAAGGCATAGTACTTGCCTTCAGGAGTTTATAATCTAATGGATTGGTTATGACTCAGGAATGCTGGTATGGTTTATTAAGAGGAGCAAGAAAAGGCCTGACATTTACTTCAGCAGAAGTTAAATTGTCTTGTCAACCCTCCTTGGTGACTCCACCTGACAATCAGGTAATCCTGGTCCCTCATCCAGCACTTAGAACAGTGCTTGGTACATAGTAAGTGCTTAACAAATTCAATCATTATTATTCCCCACCAGCCTCTCTTGCTCCACCCTCCTGTTCTTCTTTAAACTTTCCTCACTCTTTCTATCTCTCATCATGGCCTGTAAAAGTGTTTCCTCCCATTGACACAGCTCCCATGAATCCCATATCCCCTTTTCCTCTGAAACTGCTCTCCCCATCCCTGTGGTCTCCCTGCAGGTAAGTCAATCAGTGGTATGTATTGAAAGCTTACTCTGGGCAAAGCACTGTACTAAAGGTCTTGGGAAAGCTTCCCTCACCTACCTGGTCCTACTTTTTGATGGCTTTTTTTCCCCCTCAAGGCCAGGCTGGCTCCTTCTCTAGCTGCAGCCCCTGGGGCTCCCACAACTATGGGCCCAGACCAGAGGGCAAGGGAGGAAGCCTGGGAAGGCACCACCACCTCCTTCAACCCTCATCTCCCCTGCCCTGACTTGGTTCCCAAGGCTGTGGAAATCTTTGGGGTTGCAGCTGGGGAAGCAGTCTGGTCATTAAAAGGTTAGAAAGAATTTCAAAATGTGGTGCCAGGCAGATGAAGAGAGAGAAGCCCCTGGAAGCTTTGGGACTGGGGAAGAATAGAGTAGATGGGATGAAGATTGGAGAGGAGGCACAGGAACCACGGAGAAACCAGAAAAACACTTAGAAAAATTATTTGAAGAGGGTTACGGGAGTTTAAAGAGGGGCAGGGGTACAGTGTGAGAAGCCAGCGGTGAAAATGAGGTGGGGTTGCCTGATCATCAGGCAGAGCTGTCAAGAACAGCTAGCACAACTATTTCACCTTCCCAGAAGTAAGTTGACTATTGGGTAATGGAACCAGTTTATTGCTCTGTGGTCCCCTAAGCCTTAGGAGGAGGATTCAATGACACTCATTGCAGGTTCAATACTTGAGATGATCTGCTGGTGAATGCTTATATAAAAATTCCAGTTTCCCTTCCTGCTTCCCCAGTCTGGAAAAGTAGGGCCATAAACACTGCTTCCTGGCTGGCTGCTCATCCCAGGGATCAAGCTTCAGGGTTTGAAAGGGACTTGAAACTTCCAGGATGATATCTACCGTTAGTAGCCCCTTCAGACCTTTGTCCTCTATGGGCTCTTCCTAAACACATGATGATGATTTCCATGCGATTCTGATCCACAGAGAGAATTAAAAACAAAGACCAATTCCCCATCCCATGCCAACTTAACTGAAATTCAGCCCTGGGGACCACTAAGGCTTTTATACAAAAGCATTTGGAAAACTAAGGACATCATGATGTATTAAAGTGTATTAGTGGAATTTATAGGGTATGAGAGAAAAATAATGAAACTGGGGAAGAGGAGTTCAGATCAACGGAGTGCTTCTATTTTCTGTACATACTACAATAGGTAGCCTCCTTGAAACCTTTCATAATGTACTTTATGTCAGGTTGAGAACATATTGTCTATATCCAGCACAAAAGTCATATTATGAAGGATGTGCCTAATGAGATTTCCGATATATGAGCCTTAACCACAAATTTAATCATTTTCCCTATGAATTCCCTATTTTGCAGTAGACTTTAAGCCTGTAAGTATGAATGCAATAACCAAAAACAGAAAAGAAATGCAGTGCCTCTCCTTGGAATGCAAAGGCTAATTCATTTTTTTTCTTTGCCTGTGTTCCTTATGAGGAAACCGAGACTTTTTGTTTCAGTCATCTGAAATGTTTCCCTTTACAGCTACTTATGCAGCCTCTTTAAGAAAGTACATTACCTAGAGTGCTTCCCCAGGCCCTCTGCCCTCTAGAAAGTGAGTTTGGCATAGGGCAGGGCATTGTGGGATGCTATTCCCTTGCCTGGCTCAGAGTGGGCCATAAAATGGAGGGCAGGTTTAACTGCCTGAGGTCAGGAAATGCATGATCTATGAATGTTGCAGTCCACTCCAACTTTTGCCCTTTGTATCCATCCAAGAGCAGTATCTAGTGATAATCATGGATATTAATTTTAACTTTTACTCGGAATACATTTTGAACTAAATTTTGTGCAGAATGAATGAGTGCGAGATATCTGTATAGATTTATATCATGATAATTTCAATGCATGTTCCCTATGAATGCTTTCAGATTGAAAATTATCCTTTAGATTTAATTTTTAGAAGAATTTTGTTCATTTGTCTGACCTCTTTTGACCAGGTGTAGGTATTTTAGAGAGGACTCTTCATGAAGATTGTGAGACAATCAATCAATGGTGTTTATCAAATGTTTACTGTGTGCAGAGCACTGTACTAAGTGCTTGGGAGAATGCAGTACAAAAAAGTTGGTAGACATGATTGATCCTACCTCTCAAGGAGCTTACAGTCTAGAAGGGAGACAGATATTAAAATAAATTATAGACGGGGAAGCAGCAGAAATTCTGCACAGGGGTGTGATTTGCATGACAATCCTGTGTTGAATTTCCTAGATTGTAAAGGTGCTCTATCAAGCCTACCAACGAGGAGAAGGGGTTGAATTACTCTCCCATATGGTGCAGCCTTCCCATCCCCTTCTCGCAAACATGATACTATCCACACGTGTTCCTATGGTTCCCACCCCCAGCACTCCTGCATTCCTGGATCAGTCATGGAGGTGGTGGGGACAGGTGGAGAAAGTAGTCATTTAAAATATATATATTTTCTTTTTTTCTTTTCTTTTTTTTTTCTGAAGGTTTTACTCTGAAAGCAAGATTGAGTTGGAGAAACAGCAGGTGGGGACAGGCAGAGAAGAGAATTAAAGTAGTCCTTTAAAAAATGTTTTAAAATTTTCTTTATTCTTTTTATTTGTAATTTTGTTTACCATCTAGAAGGAACATTGTATGTATTAATTAGTTCTCAAACTTTTTGGAAGTTATTTTGAGGGGGGTTTGTTGAGAACTTTTGGGATGTAAGTAACCCTCTCTCCTCGATGTAGTTGTATTTCAGACCCCGACCCCCACCCACCACACCCAGTTGCAATGTCAATGATTATGGACCTTTCCTGCCTCTCCCAGAACTCTGACTCATATTAATTTTGAACAGGGACACCTTTCTTTACATCCCAGAAGTTCTCAAAAAACCCCTCAAAATAGCTTCTAAAAAGATTGAGGGGATTCATTAATAAATACAGTGTTGCTTCTCAATGGAAAATGAAAAAAATCAAGTGCCATACCGGTGGCTGTGTGTCTCTCTGTATGGCCCCGCATGTTGGGATGCTAAGAACCTTGCACCTGGTGGGAAGAAACTTTGGACAATGAAACATCTGCATCCAATACCTCTAGCTATGCAGAGGAGAATATATTAAGTATTCAGTGAGTGGGGGTGGGAATGGGATTGCTAGGTGGGATGTAGTGAGAGAAAAGCAAGATGCAATCAAGAAGTGAGTAGTTTGACTTGAAGGGGAGATGCATTAAAATACATCACAGATATGTACATAAGTGCTGGCCGGGGTTGGGGCAAGGGGCGGTGAGTGGGGTGACTCTCAAGAGCTTAAAGGGAATAACTTTATGGGTAGAAGCTAGAATTGGCTTAAAATATAAATCAAGGTCAGGCATGAGTATAGATGGTTAGAATAATTAACGGATCCAGAAAAAAAAGTACCACTTCAATTCATACTGCTTAAGTATGATGTTACAGTTTGCAGCCATCTTCTCCAGTGCCTGGGGACAGTATTCATCACAAACTGATGTTTGAGTGACTCATTCTTCAGAGAGAGATGAAAGACAGAGTCCAAAAGAGGAGACTTCCTATTAATTCATTCTCAAATAATTGAAAATGGGAGAAGGGCATACTTTGAGTATTTGTCAGCCTCCATGTTGCCCCTCTTGGGCTGAGTCAGAAGACCTACAGAACAAAAAGAGACCATTTTAATTCTCTTCTCCTCATGCCTGCCTGTCCCAACCCCCCATTTCTCCACCTATATCTTATCTCTGGAGTGAAACTCTTCCTCTGGGGTCCCGGCCCATTTCACAAACAAAAGTTTCCACATTGTCCTGCTCGGGCTGGAGGACTATGATGACAAGCAGAGTGAAGGAGACCCTCCTCGGCCTGGGACCTGGGTTGGTCCTGATCACATCACATGACTTTCAGCTCAAAGTCCTACCTCTCTCTTCCCCAGCCACTGCCCGCCTGCTTGGAAAGTCTGGCAAACTCAAAATATAAGCTTTTCAGAGATTTGGTGGGGCAACACCATAAACCACCGCTTAATGGTATCATCTCGAAGGATCATGATCTATTAACACAACATAGAATAAAGTCCAGAAAAATATTGTGGAACTGTGGCAGAGTATCAGGCATCAGGGTGAAGTATGGATTGAAGAGGGACAAGACAAGAGGCAGGAAAGCCAACAAGAAGGCTGATGCAGTAGTCAAGATGGGACAAGTGCTTGGATCAGCATGGTAGCAGCTTGGATGGAGAAGAAAGAGCTGAGTCTAGAGTTACTGTGAAGGTAGAACTGCCAGGATTTGTAATATAAAATGTGTGTGTTGAAAGAGAGAGGTGAGTCGGATATAATGCAAAGGGCTGTGAGACAGGGAGGATGGTGTAGTTGTCCACAGTGATGGAAAAGCTTGAGGGAAGACAGGATTTGGGTGGCATGATGAGAAATTCTGTTTTGGACATGTTCAATTTGAGGTAGTCATGGAACATCCAAGTAGAAATATCATGAAGGCAGGAGGAAATGCAAGACTGCAGAGAAGGAGAGAGGTCAGGGCTGGAGAAGTAGATTGGGGAATCATCCATGTAAAGATGATAGTTGAAGGTGTGGGAGCAAATGAGTTCTCCAAGGGAGTGGGTGTAGATGGAGAATAGAAGGGCACTCCAAACTGAAACCTGAGGAGCCCCTACAGTTAGAACTTGGTAGGCAGAGGAGGAGCCCACAAAAAACAACTGAAGAGTGGCCAGTGAGATGGGAGGAGAACCAGGAGAGGACAGTGTCAAGTGAAATCAAGGTTAGATAATATTTCCAGGAGAAGGGGGTGGTCCCCAGTGTTGAAGGCAGCTGAGGGATAAAGGAAGATAATCCCAGCTCTGCCAACTGTCAGCTGTGTGACTTTGGGCAGGTCACTTCACTTCTCTGTGCCTCAGTTACCTCATCTGTAAAATGGGGATTAAGACTGTGAGTCCCCCGTGGGACAACCTCATCACTTTTTAACCTCCCCAGCACTTAGAACAGTGCTTTGCACATAGCACTTAACAAATACTATTATTATTATTAAGATGGATTAGGGGCCACTGGATCTGGCAAGAAGGAGGTAATTTGTGACCTTAGAGAGGACAGTTTTTGTGAAGTGGAGTGGGCCGAAGCTAGATTGTAGGGGATTAAGGAGAGATTTGGAGGAGAGGAAGGGGGACATGGGTTGTAGACAGCTCACTCAACGAGTTTGGAGAGGAATGGTAGAAGGTAGGTGGGATGATCACTGGAGGGAACCATGAGGTCAAGGGAGAGTTTTTTTTAGGATAGAGGATACATGGGCAATGGAGAAGGAGCCATTGGAGAGTGAGCAGTTCATTCATTCATTCATTCATTCAATCGTATTTATTGAGCGCTTACTGTGTGCAGAGCACTGTACTAAGCACTTGGGAAGTACAAGTTGGGTTGAAGATGGAAGTCAAGGAAGTACAAAGGGAGAGGGCGAGTGTTTTATTGAGGTAGGAGAGGAGGAGGTAGATTAGATAAGGAGGCAGGAGAGCTCTTGATTTTCTGCTGAGGAGGATGGAAGAGTCAAAGAGGACAGGAGGAAGGTGGGACTGGAGAGTGGCAGGGAAGATATTAGTGAGATGATCCCTCATCATTTCAATTTTATCAATAAAATAAGTGGCCAGGTCGCTGGGGGCAAGAGATTGGAGTTAAAGGTGGTTTAAGAAGGCAAAAGTGAAAACAGTGAAAAGCACTTTAAAGAAAAAATCTCAATAGCACAATATAGGACACTCTGTGTATGTGTCCATTGTGTTTGGGACTGTAAGCCTTGCACTGCCCCTTTCCAGCCATACATGAGCTTCCAGCCGCAAGTGATTTTCACTGTCAGTGGCTTCTTTCAATCTGATTGACAATGATATATATGTTGAGTAAAAGGTTGCGTGCTTAAATCTGAGTAGTACATCCCTTTGGAGTCAGAGGTCATGGGTTAAAATCCCGGCTCCGCCACTTGTCAGCTATGTGACTTTGGGCAAGTCACTTCACTTCTCTGTACCTCAGTTACCTCATCTGTAAAATGGGGATGAAGACTGTGAGCCCCCCGTGGGACAACCTGATCACCTTGTAACCTCCCCAGTGCTTAGAACAGTGCTTTGCACATAGTAAGCGCTTAATAAATACCATTATTATTATTATTATTATTATGGATCTTGGTGGTTATGCCCTCAGATGTAAGAGCATTACTGTTCTTTTTAGTTACACTCACCCTTCAAGATTGAAACCTTCACAGCAGATGTGTCATCTTCAAAGCCAAAGACTGAATATGTCAGAACTGTTTGATGGACAAATCTATGATAATGCGAGCCCCTTCTCCTCCGGAAACTATAGAGGGGAAAGTGGGGAAGCTCATTTAAGGCCATTCAGAAAGTCAGTAGTAGAAATGGACTAGAACCCGGTCCTCCCATCCACCTTCTCTCCCCCTCCACCCACCCAGCATCACCTCCTTATCTCTAAACCTTGTGCTTTATGGGGAACTCTTTTTCTATGGTCTGTAGAACATGAAAAGACCCTTCATTCTCTTGGAAACTCAAAGAAATCACTTCTTGTCCACCTCTCAGGAGAAGGATGTGAAGAGAGAAACAGCATGACCTAAAAGAATGTTTTCTATCAATGCTCTCCGGCCCAAAAGACTGGGGAGTCATTTTGTTGAGATATCTTACTGAGGGCAAATCAAAGGAGAATGAATAACAGGAAATCTTGGGCTAAGAAAATATTAGAGGGTTTGAAAAGCTAAAAAAACAGCCTACACCAATTCCTTCCTTTCTGAGCCCAAATAGTCTTGGAAGATAATAAAATATTTGAATGATGCCTTTTAGCCACAAAGTAGTATGTAGTAGCTATGATGGACTAGTAAAAAATGTGAGATTGTTACAACAATTCTGAGATCTTTACATTTTCCCTTATGTATATTTTCTTCTCACCTGTAGTACTGCTTTTTAAAATCTCAATCTTTCATAATGTTCTCCTCTGAATTCTTTCTACACTGTAATCATTTCTTCATCATAATTCTCTTCTGCTGCTATGGGATGATGCTCTGGTGCACCTATATTTTTTCTTTGTTTTACCTCTGTAGTCTTTTAACTCTTCCTTTTCAGCAAGTCATAAACATAAACTCAGCTTTAGAGAGACAATTAAAACGTCCCATTTTGTTAAAATATATAACAGATTGTTGTCGTGTGACACTGGCTTTGACTCTGCTTCAATGTAACCTTATCATTACAGGGGATTATATTTCTTACAGGACTGCTTTTCTTTTGAATATTTTTTTCAATCCTGGCTCTTTTCAACATCACTGATATAATACTTTCTGTCTATGATGCAAATCAACATCATAGATCAGAATTAGAATTACAAGCTGCTTATTAGCTGCCTGGGGACGTTCACTAGGCAGAGAATGAAAACCACAAACATTACCATACTGTCAGTTTATTTCATAGCTTTCTCCCCATAAGAATATTTATATTAATCCATGGTGCATCATATAGACTGCAGAGTCTGGTTTCCTGGTCCTGGCCCCATGAGTTTATAAATGTCAAAGCTTTCACCATCATCATCATCATCACTGTCCTCATTATCAGTGATATATACTGAGCTCCTAAAGCTGAAGCAAGACAAACGTTCACTGCCCTCCAGGAGTTTACAATAATAGTAGAGTGGAAAGGGTGACAATTTATTTACAAGTCCTCGGGGCAGAAAGAAGAAACACGGATATAATTGGAACTGTTAGCAAGCATTTTCTTTGCTAGCTTAGCACACACAAAACAACTCACTTTCTGCAGTTTTACCTTGAGGAGAAAATAATGTTAGGTATCTTTCAGTCACTGGCAAAAATTTCTCAAATGTGGAGTTGATCTTTATATTTAACCTGGCATGGGGAGAGCCACACTTATTGTTCCATGTAACCTGATTCCACTGTCATTGATGTACTCTAAAGGAAGCAGGTGTAATATGAATCAACTTCATTTTAGCTCCTTGATCTACAGAAGCAGCTCACAGGAAGCCAGAAGGATTGGTTTGGGTCTCATTTCCTCTCCATTCCATTTTCTAGGGGTGATAAAAAGCAGGAAAATGACTAACCTCAAAAGGGAAGAGAAGCCAAAGCATATATAATCCCCAAGCCAAAAATTGCCTGTTTCAAAAGAAAATGTGAATGAAAGAGGAATATTTGGATTGCAAATGTGGAAGAATTTTTGTGTGAATACAATGCCTGTAACTTCAGGCAAGTCACTTAATCTCTTTGTGCCTCAGTTTCCTCATCTGTAAATTTGGGATAAAAAACCTAGTCTCTCTATCTCTTGATTGTGAGCCCTGTATAGGGAAGAGTCTGTGATCAGAATGATTCAATATGGGAAGCAGCATGGCCTAGTGGAAAGAACACAGGCCTGGAAGTCAGAGGACCTAATAATAAGTGACTATCCTTAAAGAGCCCCCCCCCCCCCCCCCCATACCCCCATTCCCCGTCTGGACCTGACTGACTCTCCCGCCCCCCACCCCCCCTCCCCCGGGAAAAAGGCCCTTGTTATCACCAAGTTACATTAACTACAACCTCATTCGCACCTACTCAGCCCTCCCATTCTATTTGGCTGTTCACTCCTCTCCCCAGGTATCTCTGCTCCCTGACCCCCCTTAACAGGTTCACCCTTCTCCAGCACATGATAGTAACATCATGTTGCTCTCTGTAACATCATCATTATCATCATCAATCGTATTTATTGAGCGCTTACTGTATACACAGCACTGTACTAAGCGCTTGGGAAGTACAAATTGGCAACATATAGAGACAGTCCCTGCCCAACAGTGGGCTCACAGTCTAAAAGTCTAAAAATCTAAAAATTATCTGCCTATTTTATTATTGCCATAGCATGTTAATCGTTAACTACCCTCTGTGATGCCATCGCCTACTTATATCATTGCTACTGTTTTATCGCTTCTGCATTTCAATTGTTAACCTCCTGCTGTGCTGTCATTTTCCCTGCTGACCTCACCATTTACTATCAATTCCCTTGCTCCCAACTGCCATTCCCATTCCTCACCTTCCCCTTCCCCTCTCCCACCCAGCTTTTTCCCTCCCTTCCCCCCCCCCCCGCTCCCCCTCACCCCCTTCCCAGGATCCCTTTGTACCAGCGCCAAACCTCAACTCCTCCCTCCCAGCCCCCTCCCTCCCCTCCTCCCCGCCCCCACCCCATCCCAGTTCTCCTTTCCCATCACCACCCCTCTTCCCACTCTCCCCACCTAGGCCCCCGCCAACTCATCCCAATCCAAACCCTCCCCACCCCTTGCACCCTTCCCCTTCCCTCCCCTCCCTCGACAGCTACTGCCAAGTGTGGCCTCTGGAACCCCCGCTCCATTATAAGTAAGCTCCCTTTCATCCTGGACCTATTCCTTTCCAGCTCTCTACTCCTCCTCGCCCTAACTGAAACATGGCTGTCTCCGGATGACAAGGTCTCTTCTGCTGTTCTCTCCAGTGGAGGCCTCTTCTTCTCCCATTCCCCCAAACTCACCGGAAAAGGAGGAGGTGTCAGATTCCTACTCGCCCCCCCCAATGTCGCTTTCACACTATCCCTCCTCCCCCTTCCCTTTCCTTCCCTTCTTTTGAAGACCACATTATTTGCCTCTACCACCCCCTCCAGATTCTTGTAGCCATCATCTACTGCCCCCCCCCGACCCCACCTCCAACTTCTTTAACGATTTTGACCCCTTCCTCACCTTCCTTCTCTCCTTTTCCATGCCCACTCTGATCCTCAGAGACTTCAACATCCACATGGATATCCCTGGTGACTTCTCTGCCGCCCACCTTTTATCTCTCCTTTATGCTGCCAACCTGTTCCTCCACCCCTCCTTGCCCACTCACCAACTTGGTCACACCCTCGACCTCATCATCTCCTACTGCTGCACTGTCTTCACCCTCATCAACTCTGAAATCCCTCTCTCTGATCATAACCTTCTCACCTGCCTCCTCACTCACACTCCTTTCCCCTGTAAATCTATATTACTCCCTCGCAGAGATCTCTGCTCTCTTCACCCCATCCATCTTTCTGAGCACCTCACACCCCACCTCGCCTCCCTTTCCTCTCTACCCAGTCTGGATGATCAGATTACTGCTCTCAACTCTACCCTCTCTACTCAGCTAGACTCGCTCGCTCCCCTTTCCCTTCACCACTCTTGTACCACTAACCCACAGCCCTGGATCACTGCCACTGCCCGCCTCCTTTGCTCTTATGCTCAAGTTGCTGAACGCTGCTGGTGAAAGTCTAAACACCATGCCAACCTCGTTCACTTCAAGTTTATCCTTTCCTGCCTTAATTCAGCCCTCTCCTTTGCCAGACAAAACTATTTCTCCTCCCTAATTGACACCCATGCCCATCATCCCCGTCAGCTCTTCCGTACATTCAACTCCCTTCTCAGGCCCCCGGTTCCTCCTGCTCCTCCTTCCCTCACCCCCAACAATCTGGCCTCCTACTTCATTAATAAAATTAAATCCATCAGGTCTGAGCTCCCCAAAGTCACTCCCCCACCTTCTCCAACCCCCCGGCTCTCAACGCTCTCCGTTACTGTCCCATCCTTCCCAGCAGTATCCTCAGATGAGATCTCCTCCCTCCTCTCAAGTGCTACTTCGGCCACTTGTGCTTCTGACGCCATTCCCTCTCATCTTATGAAATCTCTCGTTCCGTCTCTTCTCCCCTCCTTAACTTCCATCTTCAACCGCTCACTCTCCACTGGTTCCTTCCCCTCTGCCTTCAAACATGCCCACGTCTCTCCCATCCTAAAAAAACCCTCTCTTGACCCCACCTCACCTTCTAGTTATCGCCCTATCTCCCTCCTACCATTCCTTTCCAAACTCCTTGAATGAGTTGTCTACACACGCTGCCTCAAATTCCTCAATGCCAGCTCTCTCCTCGACCCCCTCCAGTCTGGCTTCTGTCCCCTGCATTCCATGGAAACTGCCCTCTCAAAGGTCACCAATGACCTCCTGCTTGCCAAATCCAACGGCTCATACTCTATCCTAATCCTCCTCGACCTCTCAGCTGCCTTCGGCACCGTGGACCACCCCCTTCTCCTCAACACGCTATCCAACCTTGGCTTCACAGACTCTGTCCTCTCCTGGTTCTCCTCTTATCTCTCCGGCTATTCATTCTCAGTCTCTTTTGTGGGCTCCTCCTCCCCCTCCCATCCCCTTACTGTAGGGGTTCCTCAAGGGTCAGTTCTTGGTCCCCTTCTGTTCTAGATCTACACCCACTCCCTAGGTGAACTCATTTGCTACCACGGCTTCAACTATCATCTCTACACTGATGACACCCAAATCTACATCTCTGCCCCTGCCCTCTCTCCCTCCGTCCAGGCTCACATCTCCTCCTACCTTCAGGACATCTCCATCTGGATGTCTGCCCGCCATCTAAAACTCAACATGTCCAAGACTGAACTCCTTGTCTTCCCTCCCAAACCCTGCCCTCTCCCTCACTTTCCCAACACTGTTGATGGCACTACCATCCTTCCCGTCTCACAAGCCTGCAACCTTGGTGTCATCCTTGACTCCACTCTCTCGTTCACCCCTCACATCCAATCCATCACCAAAACCTGCCAGTCTCACCTGTGCAACATCGCCAAGATCTACTCTTTCCTCTCCATCCAAACCGCTACCCTGCTCGTTCAAGCTCTCATCCTATCCCGTCTGGACTACTGCATCTGCCTCCTCTCCGATCTCCCATCCTCCTGTCTCTCCCCACTTCAATCCATACTTCACGCTGCTGCCCGGATCATCTTTGTCCAGAAACGCTCTGGGAATGTTACTCCCCTCCTCAAAAATCTCCAGTGGCTACCAATCAACCTACGCATCAGGCAAAAGCTCCTCACCCTCGGCTTCAAGGCTCTCCATCACCTCGCCCCCTCCTATCTTACCTCCCTTCTCTCCTTCTACAGCCCAGCCCACACCCTCCACTCCTCTGCTGCTAATCTCCTCACCGTGCCTCGTTCTTGCCTGTTCCACCATCGACCCCCGCCCCACGTCATCCCCCTGGCCTGGAATGCCCTCCCGCCACACATTCACCAAGCTAGCTCTCTTCCTCCCTTCAAAGCCTTACTGAGAGTTCACCTCCTCCAGGAGGCCTTCTCATACTGAGCCCCCTCCTTCCTCTCCCTCTCCTCCCACTCCCCATCCCCCCTGCCTTACCTCCTTCCCCTCCCCACAGCACCTGTATATATGTATATATGTTTGTGCATATTTATTACTCTATTTACTTTATTTGTACATATTTATTCTATTTATTTTATTCTGTTAATATATTTTGTTTTGTTCTCTGTCTCCCCCTTCTAGACTATGAGCCCACTGTTGGGTAGGGACCATCTCTATATGTTGCCAACTTGTACTTCCCAAGTGCTTAGTACAGTGCTCTGCACACAGTAAGTGCTCAATAAATATGATTGAATGAATGAATGAATGAATAATAATGGCATTTGTTAAGCACTTACTATGTGTGAAGCACTGTTCTGAGCACTGGGGGGGATACAAGGTGATCAGGTTGTCCCACATGTGGCTCACAGTCTTAATCCCCATTTTGCAGATGAGGCAACTGAAGCTCAGAGAAGTTAAGTGACTTGCCCAAGATCACACAGCAGAGATGTGGCAGAGCTGGGATTAGAACCCATGACCTCTGATTCCCAAGCCCGTACTCTTTCCACTGAGCCATCCTGCTTCTCCAATCCCTGCTTTGCCACCTGTCTGTTATGTGATCTTGGAAAAGTCACTTAACTTCTCTGTGCCTCAGTTCCTTCATCTGTAAAATGGGGATTCAATACCTGTTCTCCCTCCTACTTAGACTATGCATCCCATGTGGAACCTGGTTATCTTGTATCTACCCTAGCACTTACTACAGTGCTTGGCACATAGTAAACGCTTACCAAATACTACAGTTATTATTTTTATTGACTTGTATTTAGCCCAGCATTTAACACAGTCCTTTGACTAATTATAAGCTTTTAATAAATGTCTCAGTTTATTAAATAGCATTCATTTCCCAAGGCTGGGTTCAATGCATTTTTTGCTTCAGTGCAGGAGAGTGGACTACATGACCCTAGATTTCCAAGATTTCTAGGAGATTTCATTACACAAAGTTCTAATTAGATTAAGCATTTCATATTGATCCAATTCCCCTCTCCCATTTTAAATTTAAGTTAATCCATACTAAAAAAGTTGGTTCCCAGCACATCAGTGTATCTATTCTATTTTAGACATGCAGAGCACTGTAAAGTACTGCAAATTTATGTGTAGGGCAAAACATTTATACAATAGGAAGTTCAGTGCTGCATAGAGAATTCTGGAACCTTTTCAAATTTCAGCAGGTTTAGCAAACATGTCCTCCCATGAATAGTTAGTATTTTTAACTAAATGATTTGAAATGCCTTAGGACAACCAGGAGGCTATATAGGTGATGTTACAGGTCAAGAAAATCCTGGCCTATATGCCAATACAATCCAAACTAAATCATGCTGGGAACTAGCTGCTGGAAGTTTTGTGTAAGGTGTGTGAATAAGGATTATGAAATTTCTCTGAATGGTCTAGATTTTGAAAGGTTAATGAAAGGCTTTGTCTATTGCAAATATTTCAGAGGAGCAGAAGGACCAAGTTTGTGATGTGAAAATTCAGGAGTGGTAGGGCCACTTCCACCAGATCAGAAAACCAAGCGAAGGAGTGTAGGGGAAAAGCTGATGGGAGCAAGCAAGGTAAGGTAGCATTTCCAGTGAATTCCCTTTATGCTGACCTCTAGCAAGGACTAGGGGAAAGGAAGAATGCAGAATGTGAATGGAGTGACTGTGCATGGCCTCAAGCTGGCTCCCAGTCCCAGGGTAATGCTGCCGATACCTCCTGACCATCACCACCCTTGGAAACCCTGCTGACACAGGCAGCTATTCCAGCTGGGGGGCAGAACAGCCTGGGTAGACAAGATGGAAAATCACGTCTTGGGATGAAGTGGTCTCCATGGGGCTGGAATGTAACCTTCTGCAACCTGGCTGCCAGCTCCGGAGGTGGTTCTGAGCTTGGTTTAGGGTTCCTGCTGGGAAGCAAGCCTCTCCCCGAGGCAGAGGGAGACCTCCCACTGCCCACCTGCTGCAGTCTACTCCAGTCTGGACTGATTTCCACTTAGGTTTCACCCCCAAGAGCCCCAAAGCAGTGGTACCTTCCAACAGCAGCACCACACTTAGACCGGAGCCTCATTGGGAATTATCCCAAATTCTTGCTGGTTCTGCTTCAACCAGTCAAATTTGACTCAAAGCCAGGAATTTGATTGGTGTGGCAGGAGAGGGCAGCATGATGTAGTGGTTAGAGCATGAGCCTGGGAGTGAGAAGGTTATGGGTTCTAATCCCACCTCTGCCACTTGTCTGCTGTGTGACCTTGGGCAAGTCGCTTCACTTCTCTAGTCCTCAGTTCCCTCATCTGTAAAATGGGGATTGAGACTGTGAGCAAGCCCCATGTTGGACAGGGACTGTTTCCAACCCGATTTTCTTATATCTACCCCAGCACTTAGTTCAGTGCCTGGCACATTGTAAGCACTTAACAAATGCCATAATTATTATTACAGGGTTGAGAGTGTGTGTGTGTGTGTGTGTGTGTGTGTGTGTGTGTGTGTGTATGGGGGGGTGTTCCATTCTTTTTTTGAGTTTGAATGTCTTCTCTGAATTGTGTAGACATATGACTATAGCTATAGTCATTTGTGGTGAAATCATTAAAATTATTTTGAGAACAAAACAGATTGCAGTTCTACCTTCTGCATTCAGGTTTACTTTTCATGCTACATTGTTTGTCAGGTGCACTTTCAAACAACTCAAGAAACTTCAGTCATTCCCTTGATGAGATCTGTTCACAGAAGGACTGATGATTAGGAAGCTATTTTTCTCTAATTTCACATCATAGTTCTATTCAAATGTTTTTCTACCATCCTAATATTTCCTTTCCTTTCTGGCAGTTTATTTGCACCTACTTAAAAATGCTCACTATTTCCCCAAGTCATCAACCAGGGTAAACATATCATCTTGTCTTAATCTGGCTTCCTCTGTGACTCCCATTAGCTTTGAGTCATTTCTCTGCCCCCACTCATCTTTGAATTTCCTCTAATTTAGTACTCTACTCTCAGCATGAGTTCAATGCAAACTTTTGCTGCCTCATTAATATCCATGAACCTTACTCAGAGACTAGACTCATTTTAGACTTCAGGAAATCCAGGTGTAGTCTTAGTACTAATGGTATTGATTGAGCATCTACTTAGTATGAAGCACTGTACTATGCACTTTGGCAAGTACAACAGAAGCCCAAGACATGTTCCCTGTCCACAAGGAGCTGATACTCTAATGGGGGTCTTAAAACAATGCAACATAATAGTTTGTGACTATTTGAACAGTTATAATACCTGAATAATAACTGTAACATAAGCTTCCCTTGCAGCTTTAGAGAGAAAGACAAATCAATCCAACCTACAGAGGCTGACACAGATAAACTGCTAAACAGTATAGGTACCATGATAGCATACATCTTTGAAATGAGTATCTTGAAAATCAATAAGAATTGAAATTGAAAAAGGAAGAATTGTAGTTGTCAGGATACAGGAATGTCAATGAGATTCAAGTAAAGGTTCATTCTGGCGTGTGTGGGTTGTCCCTAGACAGAACACTGGCCCCTTTTCAGAGATTCTCCATTTTTAAATGTTTGTCCCAAATATTTAAGAAGGGGTAAGGAATAAACTGTTCAAAAGTGGGGACAGGATTAGAACACATTCACATGTGCAAGTAAGAAGTTTTGACCTTCAGGGCAGGGGCAGCCTCTATCCTTATTCATTCAATCAATCAATCAGTCATATTTATTGAGCACTTACAATTTGCAGAACAGTGTACTAAGCATTTGGGAGAGTACAATACAACAGAATTAGCAGACATATTCTCTGTTCATAATGACCTTACAGTCTGATGGGGAAGACGGACATTAATATGAATAAATAATTTATTATTTGAAGATATGTACATAAGTACTTTGGAGTTGGGTGTTTGGCAAATATCAAGTGTCCAAAGGTCACAGATTGAAGTTCATATATGACGCAGAAGGGAAAGCAAGCTGGGGAAAAGAGGACTTGAGGAAGGCCTCTTGGAGGAGATGTAACCTTAGATTTGCTTTGGAGGTGGAGAGAGTAATGGTCTGGCATATATGGAGAGAGAGGGAGTTCCAGGCTAGGGGGATGATGTGGGAAGAGAGATAGATGAGATTGGGGCACAGTGAGTAAACTGGCACTAGAGGAGCAGAGTATTTGGGCTGGGCTGTAGTAGGAGATTAATGAGGTAAGATAGAGTGGAGTAAGCTGGTTGAATGCTTTAAAGTTTCTGTTTGATGCATTGGGGGTTCTTGAGGAGTGGGGAGACGTGGATGAACATTTTTGTTGATAAATGGTTCATGCAGTAGAATAAAGTATGGACTAGAATGGGGAAAGACAGGAGGCCGTGTGGTCAGCGAGGAGTCAGATGCAGTAGTCAAGGCAGGATAGGATCAGCATGGTAACGGTTTTGATGGAAAGGAAAGAGTGGATTTTAGCAATGTTGTGAAGGTGGAACTGACAGAATTTGGTGAGTGATTGAATATGTGGGTGGAATGAGAGAGATGTTAAGGAAAATGCCATGGTTATAAGCTTGTGAGGTAGGGATGATAGTGGTTGTTGTCTACAGTGATGGGAAAGACAGGGGGAGGACAGGGTTTGGGGGCTCAGTTTTGGACATGTTTAATATAAGGCATTGATTCCTAATGTCTGGATCATTGTATCATTGTTGACATTTATTCCATTTTAAAAATTGCACCTTTCATCAAAGCTTCCTCAAAATGAAGGTCAACAGATACCCAGCTTTTATGGGTTATACTGCTTTTGAATATTTTTGCCTGGGTTTCTGCAAACTGATAACCCAAGCTGAATCTCCTGGATGCAGGCAGAGTTCTATTGGTAGCTGAATCCAAAGTATTATGCATTGTTCTTGGGAAACATATCTGAATAAATTTCTCCATAACTGAATTTGTATTTTGGTATTTTGCTTATGCCAGGGGAGCCTGATGTCTGCTATCTGAGTCTTTTGCTAATTTTTGGTGTACAGTAGTGGAATTTCCCCTGGGTAATAGACCCAGAAATTCTGCCAGCCTGATAGACCTGAATGGTTTTGGATAATTTGCTGGAATCTTGCAAATATTTTCAGCTAAAATGTGTGTGTGTGTGTGTGTGTGTGTGTGTGTGTGTCCTAATTGCAAATATTTTCAATATTTATATATCGAGGGGGTGGGGTATGTCTGGGATATGCTCCTTAATGAGTCTTACAAGTGACTCACTAGAAAATACGAAGAGGGGCTGGGAAAAAAAAAAGGGAAACAACCAAAATAGAAACATTTAAGATAACTCCTCCAGAATGGGTTGGACCAAGAAGGAAAATGGCAAGCAAATCAAGGCAAGAATCTGAAGATAGTCTAAAGATAGTTCAGCTAGCTGAGATTCTTTTTCAATTGAAAGAAATGATGCCATTTAAAGCAAATTGGAAGTATTTCAGTGGTTGAACATTATCAAATGATTATTCATCGGTGAAACAAATTGCCCCTTCCTTTCAAGCTTTTGAAAAAGTGTGTCTGTTAATAATAACTTTTAGAGAAGGCTGTACAGCAATAAGTGGAACCCTGTCCCATTGTGAATTTATGAAATCCAAGCAAAATTTGGTGACTCTAGGGCTCAGTACCAATTAAGTGCGATGGTGGTTGCTGGACTTGGGAGCTGGTAATTTTTGGTGGTTAGGCATGGGGAGAAAAGATAGGAAATAATGGGGTAGCAGGGCATCTTTTGTGCAAGACTCTGAGAGCAGGTTGTATGCCCCTCCCAACAAGTCTAGGTTACTTATTAGGAGTAGATAGCCACAATATGTTTGGATTTGCTGCCTTTTGGGTAGCTGCTGATTTTGAGTAATGAAGGAGGGTGTGGGAGCACACTGCACACAGTGTGATTGAACAAGAGATCTTATAATAATTTCTGCAGAATTCCATAGGCAATCAAGACACAGGGTGAAAGTTTCTCTGCAACAGAGAAGCCCTTGCCAAAAGGATCTGGGTCTACTTCTTTGAGAATCCCAAATTGAAAGATTGCTGGGCTCAGCTTTTGGAATTATCAATTGATCAATGGTATTTATTGAGCACTTATTGTGTGTAGACTACTGTAAAAAAACCCTTGGGAAAGTATAGTGCAATAGAGCTGTATTCAGTCTAGCCTCTCTTGTTGTCCAGGGCACTACAGTCTGGACTGCCATGAGAAAGAAAGAAATTGGGCCCCAATTTTCTTGGTAATGCTAAAGCCCTGTTATTAAATAAAAGGATTACTGAATCTCTTATCAGACCATATCACACTCATACATTATCCTTTCCAGGCACTTTGACTTTGCTTCTTGGCCTCAGAGAAGTAAGATATCATCCAGCCATCACAGTATAAGAAATGTTATTCCTGTATTGGGTCAGACCAATGGTCCATCAGCTTAGTACTCTGACAGTGGCAACAGGATGCTTGGAGGAACTGTGTGGATGGCTACCCTCCTTGACATCCACTATATTGGTTAGGGATATATTAATCAATCAATCAATCAATTGTATTTATTGAGCACTTACTGTGTGCAGAGCACTTTACTAAGCGCTTGGGAAGTACAAGTTGGCAACATATAGAGACAGTCCCTATCCAACAGTGGGCTCACAGTCTAGAAGGGGGAGACAGAGAACAAAACAAAACATTAACAAAATAAAACAAATAGAATAGATATGTACAGGTAAAATAAATAAATAAATAGAGTAATAAATATGTACAAACATATATACATATATACAGGTGCTGTGGGGAAGGGAAGGAGGTAAGATGGGGGGGGATGGAGAGGGGGACAGCGGGAAAGGAAGGAGGGGGCTCAGTCTGGGAAGGCCTCCTGGAGGAGGTGAGCTCTCAGTAGGGCCTTGAAGGGAGGAAGAAAGCTAGCTTGGCAGATGTTGGGAGGGAGGGCATTCCAGGCCAGGGGGATGACGTGGGCCCGGGGTCGATGGTGGGACAGGCGAGAACAAGGCACGGTGAGGAGATTAGCGGCAGAGGAGCGGAGGGTGATTATCTCAAACCTCAACATTTCCTTCTATATCTTTAACTTTTCCTCCATTACATATCTCTCATTCATGAATTTTTCCAATGCCTCTTGAAACCTACCGATAGTTTTATCCTGCCCAAGTTCCTGTGGTGATAAATTCTACATATTTACCACCCACCATTTGAAGAAGTATATGCCTTTGTTTATTCTGAACCTACTTTCTTCAAGCTTTGGTAGGTGTCCACTCATCCTGTTATTGTGGTTGACTACAATTCCATGTCTGTCCTATCCACCCACCTCTTTTCCACCAGGCAGGACCACAGTTCAACTTTCCCTTGGATAATCCTTTTTTAAAAAAACCACAAGAGAAGGCAATTAAATAACCCTGCTTGGCCATCCAGTACAATGTTTGATAATCCTCACTCTCAGAAAATTCTTTATGTCTGACCTACATCATCTCTCTGACCTACATCACAGTATAGCATAAGCCTACTTTCTCTTATTTCTCTAATAACTAGGGTTTGTATTTTTCAAGCCAAAAAATGTATAATTTCAGGAGGTAATCATACATTAAACATTGGGGGAAATTGGATTTATATTTAAAAAGCTCTAAAAAGTTTGAGAAACTGTGGTTTTGCTTTAACTTCTATTTTTCAATTCATACACAGTAACCATCTAAATGACCAGCATTTTTTCAGTGACGTTATCCACATGCTGACGCTTGTGAAAGGTGAAACGAATGCTCAGAATCACAGCTACCTTTTGAAATACACTGCAACGTTGCTCAATTTCTAGTATCAGACTCCCGTTTCAATTCAAAATTTAAAAATATCCAAATCTTGGTTTTCTGTGAGAACTGTGACACATAAGAGAAAGGCAGAAGCAGCAGCAGCCCCATGCTGCCTTTGCTGCCCCTCCTCCATCAGTGCACCAGGGCCAGCTGAAGTCCCCAGAAGAAAACCTCCCCACCTTCTGGGGTCTTCCTTGTCCTATGCCAACAGGACAGGCAGAAGGCCCACTACAGCCATGCATTCCAAACATTTAGAAAGTTTGGTAGGTTGTAACCACTGGGCTGTCATCCAACCTGCCAGAGCAGTGACAGACCTGAAAATAGTTTCTTTAGTTCATTCATTCATTCAATCGTATTTATTGAGTGCAGAGCACTGTACTAAGTGCTTGAAAAGTACAATTTGGCAAAAGGTAGATACAATCCCTACCCAACAACGGGCTCACAGTCTAGAAGGGGGAGACAGACAACAAAACAAAACGAGTAGACAGGCATCAATAGCATCAAAATAGAGTTATAGATATATACACATCATTAATAAAATAAATAATAAAAATTATTAACAAACTGTAAACTCTAAACTGGTAATTACTGCTTAAAATTAGTTTGCCCAAGAGAGAAATCTAGGTTGGGTTCTGGTGGATATGTTGCATAATCTTAGTAGTGATTACCTTGATTTGGTCAAATCATTAATAAAATAAAATAAAGAGTAATAAATATATGCAAATATACACAAGTGCTGTGGGGCGGGGAAGTGGGTAGAACATAGGGAGGGAGTAGGGACGATGGGGAGGGGAGGAGGAACAGAGGAAAAGGGGGGATCAGTCTGGGAAGGCCTCCTGGAGAAGGTGAGCTCTCAGTAGGGATTTGAAGGGCGGGGAAGGGAGCCAGGCCAGGCCAGAGGTAGGATATAGGCCAGGGGTCGACTGCAGGACAGGCAAGAATGAGGCATGGTGAGGAGGTTAATGTCAGAGGAGCGGTGTGTGCGAGGTGGGCTGTAGAAGGAGAGAAGGGAGGTGAGGTAGGAGGAGGCAAGGTGATGGAGAGTTTTGAAGCCAATAGTGAGGAGTTTTTCCTTCATGCAAAGGTTGATAGGCAAGTGCTGGAGATTTTTGAGGAGGGGGGTGACATGCCCTGAGCGTTTCTGTAGAAAGATAATCCAGAGTGAAGAATAGACTGAAGCGGGGAGAGACAAGAGGATGGGAGATCAGAAAGGAGGCTGATGCAGTAACCTAGTCAGGATATGATGAGAGACTGTACCAACAAGGTAGCGGTTTGGATGGAGAGGAAAGGGCGGATCTTGGCGATGTTGTGAAGGTGAGACTGGCAGGTTTTGATGATGGATTGGATGCATGGGGTGAATGAGGGAGCGGAGTCAAGGATGACACCAAGGTTGCGGACTTGTGAGACCTAGTAGACTGTAGCTCTCGTTGTTCTTGGTTTTTGCACTGCTTTACTATTTTGATTCTTTCAGTATATCCTTGTATCACTGTCCCTACCACTCCTCTCCCCAATTATCCTGAGATTGTGTGCTGTCTATGTGCCAAAAACTGTGTCTGAATGATCATCCTTGTGTTATTTCCCCAGCACCTAAGTATATGCTCGGCATGCAGTAGGCATGCAATAAATAATATCAAATGATTGAATAAAAAGCTTAGCACATTAAAAAAAATATGGGAGAGGTATTTTAGGTCTATAATTAGAAAAAAATAATTAGGAGGGTAGATAGGTTAAATTCAGTAAAAGCCTAATAGTCCATACCCTCCTTATATTAAAAATGATTCCCAACTTCCTGTTTGGCCTTCAGAAATCAACAAGATATTTTGCACTGAGTTAACTAGGTAAATTTGTATTTTCTTTTAAGTGCATCCTTCAGTACTGCAAATTGATCCTGCTCCAGACATGTTCTGAAAATGTGTTTCAAGGGCATTTATCTCTGGATAGTAAAAATAGAAGAAAAACATTTTTCTGAAGACAAACGGAAACCATAAGTCCCACGGACGACCAGACTGAAGAGATAAAATAATTTCTGCAAAAAGGTTAAGATCAAGGACTGCAGATAACCTTAGTTTCCAATATAAAATGTAAACAAACTATAACTTGAACCATTGCTTTATATCTTAACTATGAATCTCATTCTTTTTCTAATTAAATTTTATAGAAGAGATATTAAGGACATATTTCTATTTGTTCTGGGTTTCCAAGAATCTAAGTAATTAAGAGATTTCTTCTTGAAAACCCACTTGAGACTGTCGTATATAGTGAATCAAACTACACAAGCCACAAACTAATGACTACTAATTTTTTTTTTTCTAAACTATATTCCTTAATGTTTATATAATGAGTATCTGGGCAGTAAATGTGAGGGTGAAGTTACTGTATTGTTTAGAAAAGGGCAGGGTTCATGTATGCTATTTCTATTGTACTCTCTCAAGTGCTTAGTGCAGTGCTCTGCACACAGTGGATACTCAATCAATCAAGGTATTTATTGAGCCCTTACTCTCTGCAAAACACTGTCCTAAGCACTTGGGAGAGTACACTACAATAGAGTTGGTAGGCACGATTCCTGCTGAAAAAGTGTTTACAGCCTAGAGGAGAAGACAGATATTAAAATGAATTACAGATAGGAAAAATGGGAGCACATGAGGATATGTACGTAAGTGCTGAGTAACTAGAAGTGGGATAGATATCAAATGGTTAAGGGGTACAAATTCATGTGCTTCGGTGGTGCAGAAGGGAGGGTGAGTATGGGAAATGAGGGCCTAGTCAGGGAAGGCCACTTGGTGGAAATATGATTTT
Source organism: Tachyglossus aculeatus (assembly GCF_015852505.1). Classification (NCBI taxonomy): domain Eukaryota; kingdom Metazoa; phylum Chordata; class Mammalia; order Monotremata; family Tachyglossidae; genus Tachyglossus; species Tachyglossus aculeatus. Next base: position 72,912,628 of record NC_052101.1, on the reverse strand, counting down.
AGGAGCGTTTTGAAGGTGGGTAGAGTGATGGACCATTGGATATGAGGGGGTACGGAGTTCAGACCAGAGGGTAGACATAGACAAGGGGTTGGTACCAAGAAAGAAAGAAATAAATTGCTTTATAATTAATAAATTGTATTTATTCATAATTTATGAACTTTATTATCAATAAATGTTGATTGATTTTTAAAAAGCCTCACAATTTTTCACTTCATATCTGAGTTATCATGATTTCATGGATATGGCACCATAATGTCCTATACACATTGTTCTGTTCTGGTTAAGTATAATAATTCAGTATAAAGTTATATCTGTTCTTAGTACTAGGTCAAAGAGGTTACATACTAGGCTGCATTTCTATGTTAAATTGAAGAGAACCTGATGACCAGAAGTCCGATTATTGCTAGTCCTTTTCAAATGCAAAGTAAACTGTAAACTGGTAATTACTGCTTGAAATTAGTTTGCCCAAGAGAGAAATCTAGATTTGGTTCTGTTGGATATGCTGCATAATCTAAATAATGATGACCTTGATTTGGTCAAAACTAACACAAAGTTTTATGTGAATTATTGTATTATTGAGACCATCAATACAGATTAACATCTCATTATTTTCAAATAACCTTTTCCCATTACATTTAGAAAGAAGACAGGAAAAATTGCTGATTTTAAAAGTGCCAAATTCCAAGCGTTGGTATTATATTCTGCATGCAAACCCTTTCTCCTTTCCTCCTCATCTCTCTTGCTTTGTAGCATTGAAGGGGTAGCAAATTTATAGCATTTCACTACAAAGTTATGTACGGTGATACTTTGAAATTCTGCCTTAGTAGGTTAATGCATTTGCGGGAGAAGAGGCAAAGGAGGGGCCCATTTAAATGTAAGAAACTACTAGAGCTTATTCCAAGACTTCTCAGATAAATGATAAATGTTTTTTCCCTGCAAGGTTTTGTGGCTAGTATCATATTGAGACAAAAAAGTGAGGCAAAACCCAAATCTCCCTTACAGTAAAATATTAACTCATTTCATAGGCAGAGAGTTTTGAAAACTCCTGAGTCATGAAAGTGAACCAAGATGCTGCTCTGGCATTTAGTAAATTGATTTGAAAGAAAGTCAAGTCTGAAGGAGCCATTGAAAAAAAATCTGTTGAGTGAATAATACCAAGTCAGATACTGTTGGAGGAAATTGGAAATAGCCACTAAAAACAGATGAAGTTTTCCATTTCCTCAAACTTATTGGTTCATGGCCATGTCTATCTTACGCACATGTGCTGCTGAGGCAACATCACAGGACAGAATCTAGTTAACTGAAAGCATCACAATCAATAAAAGGCACTCTGTTTTCCATTTGCTCATTGTTTTTTAAGGGTTTATTTTGTAGCAGCACAAGAAAGCTTCAATTCAATATCAATTCACATTCTGGGTGGGGAGAAGACTTATAGGTATTGACTTTTAATGCATGATAAAGTTTGTGACAACACTAAGCTTGCTAGCATTTGGACCAAATGCTCCTGTGCTAGAGAGGGATCTGAAAAATCATGTTTTTAGTAAATGGGCAAATTTATTTGCAGAGGATTTGGGGGATATTGTAGACCCTCATGACAACCAGACTGCAAGAATGCTCTGAAACCAGCAAGGGGTCACTCTAGTCTTAAGTGACCAGGCTTCATTACATCAGGAAGGTCACACATTTTGGAGTCCCATCGTGCCACCTGAAAAATCTCCCAGCAGGACACATAATTGTGGTATTTGCTTACTAGGTGCCAGGCACTGTACTAAGTGCTGGGCTAGATACAAGATAATCGCGTTGGATTAAAGCCCTGCTTTTGGCTGGTGTGACTGGAGGGGACCCAGTAGCTATGGTAGTTCAGCAGCAGCAGGAAAGTGGAGAGGCAGAAAAGATATTGCCTCTTCTTCCTCCTCTTCTTTTTGAGAAGCTGCTGCTGCCGACACTGCTGCCTGTCCCAGCTGTCTCAAGTACTCTCAGGATCCATGGTCTTGGCCTGGCTCCCACAGGATTCCCTTGTGGATAAACCTGGGCTGCAAAACTCAGGAGTGACAGGTGAGGAAACATTAAAAATGACTCCTATATTATAGTCTTGCATAATATGCCCCACACAGTCATTACATGGGGATGTATATCATCATCATCATCATCATCATCATCATCATTATCATTCTCGGTATTGGAGTACTTATGCACAGAGCATTACACTTTGGTACTGAGGGAAATTACCAAAGAATAAACCAGCATCCCAGTCTCTGAGGTTCTGACAAACTAATGGGGGAGAGAGGACAAAAGCAAATACGCAATTACTATATCTAGGGAGTTTATGTTGAGAGGTGAAAACAAGAATAAGAAAATTTTAAAACAAGATGTATATAAAAAATTTTCCTAAGTGTTGGAACAGCTAAGGGCTGTGGTGAGACCAAAGTCAAGGGGTTAATCCGGGAAGACTTCCTGAAATGTGGGTACAGAATGTAGTAAAGGAGAGGGATGTAGATTGGTAAATAGGAGGCAGGGAGGGCATTTCTTATGGAGGAGACTAGTGTACATATTGTGCCTTAAGGGTGAGGGATACACATGTATCAGCCAGCCTTACCAAGGGATAACTTTCAGCATTTGGCCGACCCTTACTTGTAGGCAGTCCTCATTAGAATTATTTGAAGAGCTGTCAGAGTGAGGTCTCTCTCAGGCTTAATTCCTCCCTAACTGTCTCACCATAGTCAGTGTGGCAATCTTCTTGTTGACTACTGTGGTCAGTCACCACTTGTCCTGACCCCTGCCTGTTGGACCAGCCTGTTTATGTTTGTGACCTGTCTACACGTAGTTTCTGCTCACTTTGTCCAAATCCTTTGCTTCAGCCACCAGAGCTCCACTAATGATGGTATTTGTTACACACTTATTATATGCCAAGCACTGTTCTAAGCGCTGGGGTAGATACAAGGTAATCAGGTTGTCCCATGTGGGGCTCATAGCCTTAATCCCCATTTTACAGATGAGGTCACCGAGGCTCAGTGAAGTGAAGTGAAGTGACTTGTCCAAAGTCACATAGCTGACAAGTAGCGGAGCCGGAATTAGAACTCACGACCTCTGACTCCCAAGCCTGTGCTCTTTCCAATAAGCCATGCTGCCTTAATGCCCTGGCTTCTGACAGTGTGGGGGCACTTAGCCGAACTGCTTATAGAATACAGAGAGAATGAGAATAATTTATTTATTGTATTGATGTCTGTCTCCCCGCTGCTAGACTGTAAGCTCGTTGTGGGCAGTGAATGTGTCTATTTATTGTTGTATTGTACTCTCCCAAGCGCTTAGTACAGTTCTGTGCACACAGTAAGTGCTCAATAAATACAGTTGAATGAATGAATGAGTGGATTTATAGTAAGAGAGGAGGACAGTTATGAACAGGTAAGCCAGTTCCCAGAGTGTGGCTCAGTGGAAAGAGCACGGGCTTTGGAGTCAGAGGTCATGGATTCAAATTCCGGCTCTGCCACTTGTCAGCTGTGTGACTTTGAGCAAGTCACTTCACTTCTCTGGGCCTCAGTTCCCTCATCTGGAAAATGGGAATTAAGACTATGAACCCCCTGTGAGACAACCTGATCACCTTGTAACCTCCCCAGTGCTTAGAACAGTGCTTTGCACATAGTAAGCACTTAATAAATGCTATCATTATTATTATTATCAATCATATTTATTGAGAGCTTACTGTGTGCAGAGCACTGTACTAAGTGCTTGGGAGAGTACAACACAACAATAGACACAATCATTACCTACAACGAGCTTACAGTCTACAGGGGGAGATAGATATTAATATGAATAAATAAATTATGGATGTGTACGTAAATGCTTTGGGGCTTGGGGTGGTTGTGGTGAATAAAGGGAGCAAGTCAGATCAGTGCAAAGGGAGTGGGAAAAGAGGAATTGAGGGTTTAGTTTGAGGACTGTAGTTTGAATTTGATCTGAGTGGCTACAAGGAGTCACTGAAGGCTTTTCAAGATAGGAGTGGCTGAATTTAATTCTGTGGGCAGTGGGAAAGGCTGGAGGCTTCCAAGTCTAAATTGTTCAGGACTGGTTCCAGAGTTTGCATTAGGGATATGCAACCAAGAGGAACATGCCTATCCATGAAATAGGAATGAGGAGCATAACTGGAATGTTCCCACCTAAATTAACCTGTGTGGTCTGGTAAAAGTAAAACGTTGCATTCTATGATGGGTTTAATGACACAGGGACCCCTGTAAGGTTGGGGCAAGGCATATAATTTCACTCTTGCCGAAAATAAAAAATTCTCTGCAGTGGCAACATCACTTCAGGGATATCACTGATACACCTCCAGTCATTGGGCATACGATTCTTTTGGTGAGACCCATTGAAAAATAAAGACACTGCCAGTGGGTGAGGACATGGCTTGAATTTCAACTTTTGAGGAAATTCCCCTCTGAGACAGAGCCCTAATTATTGTAACAATTGTGGTATTCATTAAAGCACTTCCTATGTGTCAAGCACTATCTAAGTGCTGGAGAAAGATGCAGGTTAATCAGGTCAGACATACTCTGTGTCCCATACAAGGCTCACAATCTGAATAGGAAGGAGAACAGGTATTGAGTCCCCATTTTACAAATGCTGTAACTGAGGCACAGAGAAGTGAAGTGATGTGCTCACAGTCACCCAGCAGGCATGTGGCAGAGCCAGGATTAGAACCCAGGTCCTCTCACTCCCAGTTTCTTACTCTTTCCACTAGGCTACACTGCTTCTGAAGAAGCCCTGAAAAACGGCAGAGCTCCTGGATAAGATGGTGCACCTGACAAGATCTAAGAGCAAGAAAGGGATGTTCTGCTTAAGCATCTATATAGACTCTTCCTCTAAAAAGGAGTCATGAAGGAAATGACACAGTACTTGAAAGGTGCCAAAATAGTCAACATCCCCTGTATGAAAAGCATCAATGTTCATGCATAGTTGTTTCCTTATTAGGTATGCCAGGCACTTTTGAGAAAAGGTGGAATTGTGGTTGGATATACTGCACACATAGTATGGCAAGTATAATCTGATAAAAACAAAAGCAGTGATTTTCTACTCATGCATTATTCATATTAGTAGAGCTGTTAAACCATAACCCTGTTATTTTGTTGATACTGTTGTTTAAATTAGTTTCTGCATGCACGGTGACTTTAATCACCCCAGGTGTAACAATATTTAGAGTGCTTTCAATATAACATGACATGAAAATAACTTGAGGAAAATACATGCCCCTTCCTCCTTTGGTTTCATATTGTAGGTTCACAGACGCTACAGGGGCGGAGTTGAGCTCTTTGAAGGATTTTTCAACCTTTCTCACAATTGTCACAATACAAAGTTGAGGTGCAAGTGCCAGACAATAAATATTTCATATTTGATTTATCACAGGGCTTTGCATGCCATAAAAGGTGGGTATGTGCATACCATAAAAGGGGGGAAAACAGAGATTAACTTTTCACTAAAAATATACACTTGAAAATGTTTTCCTAGATTAATGAACAGTGGATTGTGTGTGTGTGTGTGTGTGTGTGTGTGTATTCCTTAACCAGAAATTATTCACGTTGCCCCAGGCATATCTAAGTTATATGTGTTTAAGTAATTATGTTGTATATCTACACTGAAGAGGGCAATATCTTCAGAATATTAGGGTGCTTAACTTTTCTTTCATTGCTTTGTTTTGTCAGACAATGTACCAGCTGTCAGATGGAGAAAGGCAAGAAATTTTGGCATCACCATTCATGGCACCTTGACTGCAAAGGCCTTAAAAATAGCACACTAGAATCAAAACAAATTTGAGAGAGCAGCAGGTGGCTCCCACTGTGTACACTGCTAGATGTGTAAATGAAGTGGATGGTTTTATGAGCCCAAACACAATAAGATTATCTAGAATGAAGATTTTATTTTGAGGTCCTAATAACATGAATAACTAAGATAATGACATTTTTAATACTTTTGAATATCTTCCAAAAGGAAAAAAACCAAAAGAATATAGAGCCAGCCCTATTTTCAAATCAGCCTATTTTACCCCACTTTTCTCTAAACACCATCTCCATGGTGACGAGAAGGAACAATGACCCTTTAAATAGGAGAAGGTTGTGACAACCGGCTGTATGACTAACAGCTTAATTCTGTGCCTAGCATAGGGTTCTGCCTTTAGGATTCATTCTTTCATTCATTCATTCATTCATTCAATCCTATTTATTGAGAGCTTACTGTGTGCAGTGCACTGTGCACTGTACTAAGCACTTGGGAGAGCACAATGCAATAAAACACAGACACATTCCCTGCCCACAACGAGCTTACAGTCTAGAGGAGGGGAGACAGACATTAATATAAGTAAATAAATTACAAATATGTACATAAGTACTATGGGGCTGGGAGGGGGGATGAACCAAGGGACTAAGGGCAATGCATAGGAAAGTGAGAGAAGAGGAAAGGGAGGTAAGGAAGGCCTCTTGGAGAAAATGTGCCCTCAATAAGGCCTTTAAAGCGGGGAGAGTAACTGTCTGTCAGATTTGAGGAGGGAGGGCATTCCGGGCCAGAGGCAGGATGTGGGCGAGTGGTCAGCAGCAAGCTACAGGAGATTGAGGCAAAGTGAGAAGGTTAGCATTAGAGGAGTGAAGTGTGTGGGCTGGGCAATAGTAGGAGAGTAGCGAGAGGAGGTATAGTAGGAGAGGCAGAAAGGTGATTGAGGGCTTTAAAACCAATTGTGAGGAGTTTTGTTTGATGTGGAGGTGGATGGGCAACCACTGGAGTTTCTTGAGGAATGGGGAAATGTCCTAAACGTTTCTGTAGAAAAATGATCCAGGCAGCAGAATGAAGTGTGGACTGGAGTGAGAAGAGACAGGAGACTGGGAGGTCAGCAGGAGGCTGATGCAGCACTCCAGGCAGTATAGAATGAGTGATTGTATTAACATGGTAGCAGTGTGGGTGGAGAGGAAAGGGCAGATTTTAGCAACGTTATGAAGGCAGGACTGATAGAATTTAGTGATGGATAAGCACAATAAACACAACTGACTAATGACTGGAAAAATACATTTTTCCCTGAATCACCCAGAGAATGCCAGTTATTCCAAAGTGTTTTAAAATCCATTGGTTTATGTTTTTCTGGGATAATGTCTTCAGACAGTAAAATGGGTACAGATAATTGTAATAGTATTTATTGGGCATATACTGGGTGCTCTGCCATTCAATCAATTGATAGTATCTATTGAGTACCTACTATGTACAATGCACTGTACTAAGCACACAATAGAATTAGAAGAAATGATTCCTGCCCTCAAGGAGCTGACAATCTAGTGGTGGAGGCAGACACTGAAATAAATTTCAGATGGGCAAAGGTAGAAGAGGATGCATATATCTCCTGTACACATATTTACACATATACATGTCCTTGCACACTTAAGCAGTCTGTTTATAAAGAGAGTGCTTGAGTAATAAAGTGTGGCTGTCAGTGCTGAAATGGTTGTTGGCAAATATAAATTTGGGGACTAGACATTAATTGGGAAAGGCCGCTAGGAGATGAGATTTCAGAAGGGATTTGAAGATGGGAAATGCTGTGGTAATAATAATAAAAGAATAATAATAGTTGTGGAAGTTGTTAAGTGCTTCCTATATGCCAAGTACTGTACTAAACTCTAGGGTAGATAAAGTATAATCAGGTCCCATATGGAGCTCACATACTAAGTATGAGGGAGGACAGGTATTGAATCCCCATTTTGCATCTGAGGGAAATGAGGCACAGAGAAGTTAAGTGACTTGACCAAGACCACACAACGGGTAAGTGACAGAACCACGACTAGAACCCAGGTCCTCTAACTCCCAGACCCATGCTCTTTCCACTAGGCCATGCTGCTTCTCTATGGATTTGAGTGGTGAAGGAGTTCTAGGCAGTAGGGAGGCATGGGCAAGAGGTGGGAGGTAGGGGAGACAAGAACAAAGCACCTTGGGCAAGTTTCTTCACTTCTCTGTGCCTGTTTCTTCATCTGTACAATGGGAATTAAATGCCTGTTCTTCCTCTCCCTTAAATTGTGAGCCCCGTGTGACACAGGATATGTGTCTGAAATGATTACCTTGTCTCTACCCCAGCACTTAGTACAGTGCTTGGCATCTAGTAGGCACTTAACAAATATCACATTTGTCATTATTATTATTATTAGTGAGTAGGTTAGCTTGAGAGGAATGAAGAGGTAAAGCTGGAGTGTAAGAGGAGAAGAGAGTGGATAACTAGGAGGGAGAAAGTCCATAGAGTGCTTTAAAGTCAGTGGTCAAAATATTCTGCTTGATGTAGGGTGGAATGGGGAACCGTTTTAGATTTTTGAGGAATGGGGAGATATGGGCAGAAGTGCAGAACGATGCTTTAGAAAAGTATCACAGACTGAGGAGTGCAATATGAACTGGAGGGAGGAGGAGATTGGAGGCAGGGAGACCAGTGAGGAAGCTAATGCAGTAGTCAAGGCAGAAAATCACAAATGCTTGGAACAGTGTGGTGGCTATTTGAAAGAAGAAGTAAGGGCAGATCCTAGAAATGGTGAGGAAAAATGGACCAAATTTGGAGGCAGACTGAATATGGAGATTGAAAGGGAGGAGACAGGGATAATGCCAAGGTTGTCTGGCTTCAGAGTTGGGAAGGATGGTGGTATTGTCAACTGTAACAGGAAAGTTATGTGGAGGAGAGGATTTGTTGGAAGTAAGATGAGGAGGTCAGTTTTACACAGATTGAGCTGGCAGGACATGTATGAAAAGATGTCCTAAAGGCAGAAGGAACTAAGAGATCACAAAGCAGGATCAGAGGTAGCAAGGCAGATTTGGGACTCAACTGCAAATGTGGTAGTTGAAGCTGTGGAAGCAGTGAGTTTCCCAAGGGAACTAGTGTAAAATGAAAAGATAAGGTGATCCAGACCAGGTCTTTGGGGCCATACACAGTTGGAAGGTGGAAGGCAGAGAGGAAGAGCTGGTGAAAGGGACTGAGAAGTATCGTCAGAAGCAGAATCAATCAATCAATCAATCGTATTTATTGAGCGCTTACTATGTGCAGAGCACTGTACTAAGCGCTTGGGAAGTACAAATTGGCAACACATAGAGACAGTCCCTACCCAACAGTGGGCTCACAGTCTAAAAGGGGGAGACAGAGAACAGAACCAAACATACCAACAAAATAAAATAGGATAGAAATGTACAAGTAAAATAAATAAATAAATAAATAAATAGAGTAATAAATGTGAAGAACTAGTAGAAGAACTAGTAAAACATTGTACTCGGCAATATACTGAACTAAGAGCTTAGGAATGGTACAAAACAAAGATTTGACAGATTCCCTGTCCACAAGGAGTGTACATTCTAATGGGACGTCACTTAGTCCCCCAAAGAGGATCTGGCTGAGATGTGGTGGAGAACGCATGAATGTCGGCTTCACTGTCACTTCTATGATTGCTGAAAGTTCAGTAAACTGTACTGAAAGAACTGGCCCCTGGGTATGGTGGCATTGTGTGATCCTCATGGTATGATCTCCACGATGTTCCAAGCCTTTAAAAACAGTTCAGGGTAACTGTTTTCACCCCATGTATGAGGTGAAAAATGTGATGAACTAATTCAATCAATCAAAATGATATTTACTGAGTGCAGAGAATTGACTAAGTGCTTGGAAGAGTTCAGTACAACAGAGTAGGTAGGCATTTTCCCGACCCACAGTGAGCTTTCTCAAAGGTCAAAATCTCTAATAGCGGCCACTGTAATTACACCTTTTCCAGTGACGGTTTCCATTTCTTGCTCAACAGAGAGAGGGAGAAGCAAAGCCCTGTATGTCTCCCTAAGAAGCCCAGAGTCAGATCCAGCTGAAGGACTGGAGTAGTTCTAACTCAACTGAGAAGGGCTGAATGGCAGAAGGACAATGGAATGGAACTCAGATACAGCTATTAGAGCATTTTGCGAAGGGAGAAGCCTTAGAGCTGGGCGGCATTTTCACACATTTTTTTTTTCCCTATGGGCCAAAGATCAGTCATGAGGCAAACAGCACCTAATTAACCGTGTTTCCATCTCTATAAAGATGATGTACAAATATATTCTTCAGGAGGCAGGCATAGCTAAGGAGAACTTCTATGTCTGAAGTTTAGGAGCGATTCCTCACATCAGCACATTGGTTGAGCACTCCTGTTCCATCAGTTGCTTTGGCTTTTGTCAGAAGGCACCCACAGTCATTCACATGAAACTGAGGTTATTTTGATCTTCCCTTATTGAAAACTGATTGCCATTTTAGTGGGACCCCTATGCCCATTTGAGAGGATAATGTGAAAAATCAGAACTGACAGCACATTTAAATCCAACCCCTGACAGAAATTGGGTGTCTGCACATCTCCCTGGAGCAATTCCAACACCTGGATGAAAACAACAAAGGGACACTGCAAGGATGCCTGCAGTGTACCTGCAGGGATTGTTAGGGGAGACATTATAGCTGAAACATTTCTAGAGAGCCATAAATCTGCCTTGTAAAGGTGACAGTCAGTCAGGGACCGTAGGAGGAGGAAGAGAAGCCACCCAAAGGAACAGAAGACTTTGCTTTTTGATTTTCCTTCTCAGCCAAAATACAAATGAGAGTATTGGAACAAAATCCAGCCTTTGTTCCTGAGCCTCCCAATATCTAAACAGGTAGAAGAAAAGAGTGAGGCTGCTGGTGGTTGCCAGCAGTGGAAGAGGGACATGCTGAGATGCCCCCATTATCTGCAGGCTGTAGACGTGGTTGGCTCTGCCTCCTAGATGAATATTTGTCTGGTTTTAAAAAGCAGCAGTGGTCATTTTAGGTGATAATGGTATTTATGTTGCTTTGGAAGAGCGTGTCCTCTGCTTGAGTTGGCAGATTACAAATATGTCTTTTAAAATCAGAGTTAATACTTTAAAAACATTGTTAGCAGAAGGGAAAGACCATACTCTCCTAAATTTCAATCTGGTTTAGTGCAGGAAGCCATTGAGGTGAAACAGTCCTTTAAAATATGATCAGTGGCCTGTTTATTTCTCTTTCTTCAGACAGACTTTATTTTAGTGTGTTCTTATTTTTCACTGCAGCTATTCATTTTGACAGTTTTCTTAGATAGCTCCCATTCCAGAGTCATGGATTTAAAAATACATCCAGCTCTCCTAAACGTGGAGGTTGCATTCTTAACGAAGCTCATATGAAAGAAAACTCGCACTGTAGTATTCCTGTTGTCTGATTCCATGCATATAACCACTTCCATATGTCTACACGCACACACACACACATATTTCTTCCAAAACCACAGCATCCTGAGTCCAAATAGGTTTGCACTGTCAGACAATATTTCTTAATTCCCCAACAATATTCTGGTCCAAATGTGTAGTAAACATGCATTTTGGCAGAACTGGATGTATTCAATCCTGGGGTTATTTCATTACATCTCATTGAAATTTCCTGTGTTGCCTTTCTATATTTGAAAATAGCATTACTTGTATTGATACATATTGACCATAAGGGGGACGAGACAGTGACTCAATTCACTTCAAGACTTTCTGTAATGAAAATTATCCACTTTGGCTAGAGACTGTCATTATTGGACTTCAGCAGCAGCAGTAGCAGTAACAAAAAACAAAAATTAAACAACACATGTTAAAGTTTTAGAGCTGTTAAAGTTTTTAGCTGACTCGCTACACTCCACGGTGGTGATATTAAATGAACTCCTCCTATACCATGAGCCCTTGGCTTTATTTTCTTATTTATGGTAGGTGGTCTAACAGGTATTATCTTGGCCAACTCATTCCTAGATATCATTCTCCATGATATTTATTATATTGTAGCCCATTTCCATTATGTCTTATCCATAGAAGCAGTATTTGCTATTATGGGTGGTTTTGTTCATTGATTTCCCTTTTTATCAGGTTTTACACTTCACCCAGCATGAGCCAAAGTCCATTTTACCTTAATATTTGTTGGTATTAACCTAACCTTTTCCCTTCAACACTTCTTAGGCTTAGGAGCCTGAATCTAAGTGGATGGTCTTTCCTTACCCTGGCCAGTCCTAGAGTGGTCATTCATCTGGTCTTTCTTCTTCCAAAAGTCCAGTTTTCAGCTGGTCTGTCCTCTGGCCAAATCAGAGGCCTGTTATGGTATTGAACTCCTGTATGCCTGTTATAAGTATTTTTAAATGCCTAGCGACTATATAGGTTGTAACTATATATCATGCCCCCTCTAGACTGTAAGCTTGTTGTGGGCAGGGAATGCCACGTTTATTGTTGTATTGTACTTTCCCAAGCGCTTAGTACAGTGCTCTGCACACAATAAGCACTCCATAAATACGATTGAATGAATGAATGAATGAATGGAAATTCCTACAAGGAACCTTTCCCTGTGTGTTATTATGATGTCCTACTTGCACAATGTATTCTTATGTCACCGTGATTAACAAGACAGCTTGCCAGTATTATTTATGTATTCAAATACAAAACTCAGGGGAGAGAGGGGTCCACAAAGTGGTATCCAGAATTGGTGAGTGCTCTAAGTGGCCACCCAATCTGCTCCTTATAACTGGGATCCCCAGTGGATGTAGATTCAGGTCTGCTAGTCAGCCTAATCAGAGCAAGGTTACGAAAGTGGAAATGAGTCCTGGGAGAACATGGTACAGCCACAGTGCCTCCTAGGTCCTGAGGTTGTCCAGCCTATCTCTCATCAATGGAAATAACCCCTAGGGAGCTCTGGTTGAGCTTCTCATCCTTTGATCCCCTTATTCTGGGCTTCTCCCCCTTAAGCACCACACCCAGGTATAGTACTGGCCTTTCACTGGGTCCCAGACCTCATACTTTCTCTCCAGGAGGAAATGGCACCTTTATTTTTCCTCCAGATCCAAGTTCTAAATGATCTAAATCTACCACTCTCTCCACCTTCAAAGTTTTATTAAAATCACATCTCCTCCAAGAGGTCTTGCATGACTATGCCCTCATTTCCTCTACTCTTTCTACCATCTGCATCACCCTTAACCTTGGATTTGTGCCCTTTAAGCATTTGATATTCAACCCAACCTCAGCCCCAACGCACTTATGTACATATCCATGATTCATGTCTCCCTACCCTTCTAGTCCTTAAGTTTCTTGTGAGCAGGGAACATGCCTACTAATTCTGTTGTATTGTACTTAGTACAGTGCTCTGCAAATAGGAAGTGCTCAGTAGCACTGATTGATATGGAGCTGAGTATAAAGTTCCAAGGGCTCTAAAGAGCATGTATACTTTACATTTTGTACTTTTTTACTTCTCACTCATTCACTAGCTGTACCAGGCACTTCCATTCATTCATTCAGTTGTATTTCTTGAGCTCTTGAGCACTGCACTAAGTGCTTGGGAAAGTACAACACAACAAAAAACAGTGACATTCCCTGCCCACAAACCCAACCCCTTTGAATTGCCATTACACTGTTCATCTGAAGTGAGTCCTACTTGCCAATAATGTACCAATCAATATCAATCAATTAATCACATTTATTGAGTGCTTACTGTGTGCAGAGTACTGCCCTAAGCTCTAGGAAGACTACAATGTAACAGTATAACACAGTTGGTACATATGTTCCCTGCCCACGGCAAGCTTACAGTCTAGAAGGGGAGACAGATATTAATATAAATAAATCAATTACAGATATGTATATAAGTGCTGTGGGGATGAGGGAGGGGTGAATAAAGGGAGTAAGTCCAAGTGCAAGAAGGGAGTGGAGAAGGGGGAATAAGGGCTTAGGGAAGGCTTCTTGGAGGACATGTGCTTTCAATACGTCTTTGAAGGTGGGGAGAGTATTGTCTGTCAAATATGAAGAGGGAGAGCATTCCAGGCCAGAGGCAGGACATGGGCGAGAGGTCGGTGGCGAGCTAGTCAAGATGGAGGTACAGTAAGTAGGTTGGCATTAGAGGAGCAAAATGTGTGGGCTGGGTTGTAGTAAGAGAGCAGCAAGGTAAGATAGGAGAGGGCAAGGTGACAAATGGAGAGCAGTAAGCAGTAAGTCAGTTTTCTTTTTTATGCTTTCTTCCTTTGCCTTCTGGGGAGACATAGTTCCCCTGCTCCTGGCATATACTCTGCCCTCATGCTCCTGCAGTTTCTTGACCCTGTCCTGCCTAGCTGTGAACAGGACAAGTGTACTTTTTTGTGTGGTTTTTTGTTCTTTGTCTTGGGCTTGTACTCTCCCTTCCTCATCACCTGTGCACTTAGATCTGTACCCTTTTAGCACTTAATGTTCACCCCACCCTCAGCCCCACGGCACTTATGTACATATCTGTAATGTATTTTAATGTTTGTCTCCCCTTCTAGGCTGTTAGGTCCTTGTGAGTAGGGAACATGTCTACCAACTCTGTGTATTACACTCTGCCAAATGCTTGGTACAGTGCTCTGCACACAGTAAAAGCTCAGTAAATACCAGGGACTTACCTATTCATTCAAACAATAATAGCAGTAATAATAATGGTATTTGTTAAGGGCTTAACTATGTGCCAGGCACTGTACTAAGCACTAGGGTGGAATACAAGCAGATCAGGTTGGACACAGTCCCTATCCCACCTGAGGCTCACAGTCTCAATCCCATTTTACAGATGAGGTCACTGAGGCCCAGAGAAGTGAAATGACTTACCCAAGGTCACACAGCAGACAAATGGCATAGCTATGATTAGAACCTATGACCTTCTGACTCCCAGGCCCATGCTCTTATCAATCAATCCACAATATTTTTTGAGCACTTAATATAGAGCACTGGACTAATAGTTTGGGAGGGTACAATAGAGTTAATATACACAACACCTGCCTTCAGTAAGACACACACTTGTGTGCATGCGCGCACACACACACAAGCACACACACACTCTAAAACGAACTATAAGTAAGGTACAGCATTAGAGTGTAAAATAATAATAATAATAATGGTTTTTGTTAAGCACTTACTATGTGCAAAGCACTGTTCTAATTGCTGAAAAATATAATAATGGTGTTTATTAAGTGCTTACTATGTGTAAAGCACTGGGGAGGTTACAAGATGATCAGGCTGTCCCACGGGGAGCTCACAGTCTTAATCCCCATTTTACAGATGAGGTAACTGAGGCACAGAGAAGTTAAGTGACTTGCCCAAAGTCACATAGCTGATAAGTGGCGGGGCTGGGATTTGAACTCATGACCTCTGACTCCAAAGCCCATGCTCTTTCCACTGAGCCACGCTACTATACATAAGTGTAACAGGTGAGTGTGAGGTTGGGGAGAGACAAAAGGAGGACTATTCCAACCAAAGGAGAGAAACTGCCAAGTGTACCCAGCTTCTGCATTAAGGTTCAGGCTGGCCTGGCTTTCCTAGTGATCTGGCAGAGTCAGAGATGGTGAACTATGGGAGAATTCACTAGAGCAAAGACAGTAAAGTCTTTCTTGTGCACACATAGGGAGAAATTCACCAAGAAGAATTCTAATTTAATGAGGAGACAGACACAGCTTTAAGGCATTCAGTTTTAGAGTTTCCACCTCTCTTTGCCCTGAACGAAGTGGGCCCACAATAATAATAATAATGATAGTATTTATTAAGCGCTTACTATGTGCAAAGCACTCTTCTAAGCGCTGGAGAGGTTACAAGGTGATCAGGTTGTCCCACAGGGGGCTCACAGTTTTAATCCTCATTTTCCAGATGAGGGAACTGAGGCCCAGATAAGTTAAGTGACTTGCCCAAAGTCACACAGCTGACAAGTGGCAGAGCCGGGATTTGAACCCATGACCTCTGACTCCAAAGCCCGGGCTCTTTCCATTGAGCCACGCTGCTTCCCCAATACACAAAACATTCCACTACCAATTCTACAAACCACTACCATTACCACTACTATCATTTTACTGTTCTGTGCTTGCAAAGCTGTCTTTGTCTTGCTCTGGGTGTGTGAATGTCAATGTGAGGCTTCTGAAAGCTCAAGGTGACTACATTGTTTGTGGTCTGTGAGCAAGGCTTTTAGCCAATTTATATAATTTTGGACAGCCTGAACCAAATTAGATCAAGTTTGGTGTCAACTTGAAATAAGGAGAGTTAGCTGGACTGATTCTTACTTGGCTATCCCAACACTTTCTCTACTCTTAAATTCTCTAAAATTTGCAGCAGCAGACCTTATTTGCAATAGCTTTCACTGCTGCAAATTGCTGCCTTTTTAAAAACAAAGCATAATTGTTTTAGCAACAGCTGTGACATGTTTTCAAATAATCCTCTTCACTTTGACAGTGTAGAAATGGGTACTGAGATCAAACTGGTTTTGATTAAATTTCAGTAGATAAGTGAGTGATCCTCAATGTCTCATTTGTTATATTCTGTGGAAAACATTGATAATTCCCTGTGTATAGATTCTCTTTATGACCCTACTTTGGGGCTGTTCTTTAATTTCCTAAAGTAGAACTGGAAATTGGGATGACAGTATAGCCTGTAACAGTAAAGTTAATATTGAAGATTGCTTAAAAGCACACTTCATCGCCAACATCTAGGATTTTCTGAGATTCTAAATCCCTTTGCTTTCATAAAAATGTGGTGGTGTTTAACTTCCTGAAAAGTCATGCAATTTAATTGGATCCTAAGGGTTATTTTCCCCTCTGTCTGAACACTTTAACGTCAGTGCTGTTCTCCTGTTAGAAAAATTTGGACAAACAATGCAGAGAAATTAAACTGTAGGAGAATAATAAAAATTGGAGATAATTACATTTTAAAGTTATGGCACACCGTCAAGGACCTTAATAGTTGCCAATTCCACTCTCTTTTTCTCCACAACATAGGTTTCTTACCCTCTAAAACAATACTGATGCAAATGATTCTTTTCACATTGAGTTTTCTCCCAATTAAAGTGAGAGTGTTTTCAGAGTGATTCTGGCTTGGCTAGAGACAGCTTGAAAATTAGGACTCTGGAATAGAAAACCATTGAGTCGTGATTTGTTTGATGCAGTGAAAACATTTTGGAGGAAACTGCACCCTATACATCATTATCATTATCACCATTATTGTTTTTAAATGCTTACTATGCATCAAGCACTGTTCTAAACTCTGGGGTAGATACAAGTTAATTTTGTCAGCCAGAGCCCCTGACTCATTTAGGGCTCACAGTCTAAGTAGGAGGGAGAACAGGAATCAAATGCCCATTTTACAGTTGAGGGAACTGAGACACAGAAAAGTTAAGTGACTTACTTAAGGTCATACAGTAAGCAAGTGGCAGAGTGGGATTATAATCCAGGTCCTCTGTCTTCCAGACCCATGCTTTTTCCACTAGGCCATGCTGCTTCCCATATAGCTAACTCAGACCCTAAGGCAGCAGAGGATCCCAGTCATGGGACCGATAGTAACAGAGTGCAAAGAGGAGGCAATCAGATGGTCTTGGGATATTCAGAGTACTGCTGCCTCTCCGGGATCTCCACTGTCAATCATATGTACTCACCAGCCCAACAGGAGGGCCACATAAAATAGCAGTTTCATGGATCAACTGCCCTGTCTTGACAAGTCCACATAAGTAGTCTCAAGGTGAGCCAGGTTCAACTGTAGTGAAAAATGCCAGCTATCAATCTAGGAGTATCAATCTTAAAACAGAGCAGTGAACAATATGAGAAGGTGTTTGTGCAGACTGAGGATTTTGCCTTTACTAGCAATAAGCCAAAAAATGAATAACTGAATGTGAGAGGCAAGCCCAAACTACCATAGTAGTTGGTCTTTCCTTCCTTGAAAGTCCAAGCTCCATCTCCCCTTGCTGGGGGGAGTGTGAAACAGTCAAGAATAGGGGAATGTCTGCTGAAGCTATACCATTGGTGGTGAAGGGTTCTGACCAAATAACCACCTCTAAGGTACTCCACAAGGAGGACAGACCTAACAGGAGCCCTGAAAAATAGCTGGCTAAGTGGACAGCCCTGACCAAAGCAGCTACCAACACAGCTACATTCATAAAAAAGCCTGCATGTGCACTTAGCAATGTTCTAACCTCCTGCCCTCCTACTCACTTTACACCTGCTGCATATATCACGAATGGGTCCAAGTGATTTCAAATGCAGATACAATGTACTGAACTATCCAGATTTCTCTGAACCTAAATTCTGACAAATGCCAGAAAAAAAACCAGAAGGGAAATGAAATATTTAGATGTCTAAAGTATATAAAAACTGGTGAACAAGATGGTTATGAACATATCTGGATTATTTTGACAGAATGGTTGCCATCCTCGTTGGAAGACCTGGGTTGGTTCATGGTGCTTTCGTCCTTCTCTCTGAATTTTACTTTCTCAAGTGCTTAGAACAGTGCTCTGGTGGGCACTCAGTAAATACCATTGATGGATTGATTCACTACACTGTTAATTTGCTAAGATATATTCTTTTATGTATAAACTTGTCATTATAGTACATATTCTCAGTATTTAACTAAATTGTAAATTATGAGGGTTTACAAAAAAAGGAGTCTGAGTTACTGTTGGGGGATGATAGATACAGTTGTCCAATGGGACAGCTGCCATTAGCTGGTGAGTTAAAGAAGTATGATGACATAATAATGTCAGTTCCTGCTGAATATCATATTCCTCTTGATTTCCTGAAAATCATATTCCACTGTTAGACATGGGACAGCTTCAGGTATGTCTCATTATTTCACATTAATCAAAAGGTTAGACCCTTCTGGGTCCTCCCCCCTCTTGCACTTGAGATGATAATAATAATATTTGATGATGATGGCATTTGTTAAGTGCTTACTATGTGCCAAACACTGTTCTAAGTACTGGAGCACTGTTCTAAGTGCTGGAGTGCTTACTATGTATCAATCACTGTTTAAGTGCTGGGGTAGATTCAAAGTAATCGGGTTGGACACAGTTCCTGTCCCACATGGGGCTCACAGTCTAAGTTGAAGGCAAGAGGATTTAAGTGACTTGTCCAAGGCCACACAGCAGAAAAGTGACAGAGCCCGGATAAGAACCCAGGTCCTCTGAGTCTCAGGCTGGTGCTGTTTCCACTAGGCCATGCTGTTTCTGCCCATGGCCCAACTTGTTTCTAATCTGTAGTTTTGTACCAAAGGTAAAATGTTTTAAAATGTGCACATTGAGTTCCAGTTTTGTATCAGAGATGAAACTATTATCACAATCATTACTCATGCATTATGTCATGCAAAAAGTTTAAATAATATTTTTAATAACGCAAGCTATTAAAGAATAGATGGCCTGAATTAATTGTGTTTGCCGCAAACCTACTTTTAGGAAGAAATTTAATATTAGTAAATGCCTTGGTGCCTATATATCTGTGCTTTTGTCATTTGTGACATGGGCCCATGCTAATGAAAGAGCTACATTCTGAACCTTTTAGGTACAGAGCTAAATTCTACCTAATTAAATGGCAAACGATTTGAGTAGAAGTAATAGTAGTGGTAATAATAATAATGATAGCATTTATTAAGCGCTTACTAAGCACTGTTCTAAGCGCTAGGGAGGTTACAAGGTGATCAGGTTGTCCCACGGGGGGCTCACAGTCTTCATCCCCATTTTACAGATGAGGTAACTGAGGCCCAGAGAAGTGAAGTGACTTGCCCAACATCACACAGCAGACAAGTGGTGGAGCTGGGATTTGAACCCATGACCTCTGACTCCCAAGCCCGGGCTCTTTCCACTGAGCCATGCTGTTTCTCCAGAATACTACTAGTACTAGTAGTAGTAGCATTTATTGAGCACCCACTGGATGCGATGCACTGTAATAGGCATCTGGGAAGTACAAAATAATGAAGAGAAACATCCCCTGCCTACAAGGAGCTTACAGTGTGACAGAGGAGACAAACATAAAAATATTTACAGCTAGGGAACCAAAAAATGAAGTGGAAATACATACATGAGTGCTAAGGTGTGTGTAAATAAATTCCTTGAGTGTAACGATCATATCTTATACTACTTCAGTGAGTCCCCCACAAGCAATTAGTACAGTAATTTAAACACACAGCTTATATAGCTAAGCTGTTCTTTAGGTTCAAAGATGACTGTACTGATGGTCAGATTTTATCCTTGTGTACAGGTATAACTCATTAAGCTAATGCATGCCTGTGAGTCCATTTCACTTCATGTGCCTGCAAAGATTGTCCTTTGCTGCCCTGATGTATTTTTTACCCACAGTGCCTAGTGCTGCTTTCGTTTCTCCCTCTTGGTGGAAAGAGGAACAACATGGCCTATTGTAAAGAGCATTGGGCCTAGGAGACAGAGGAGCTGGGATTACAAACCAGGTCCTTTGACGCCCAGGCTCATGCTCTTTTCTAATCCTGGTTCTGTCAGGTGCCAGCTGTATGATTTGGAGCAAGTCATTTAACTTCTCTGTATCAGCTTCCTCATCGGTAAAATGGGTATTTAATGCCTGTTCTCTTTACTACCTAGACTTTGAGCCCCGTGTGAGACAGGTACTGTGTCCAACCTGATTATCATGTATCTATTCCAACACTTAGAACAGAACTTAATGCATAGTAAGCTCTTAATGAATATAGAAATTATTATTATTAATAACAATAATTATTATTATTATTGGTGTCCTGATCTTCCAAATCTCTACTCTGAGACTATTACCTCATTTCTGATTGCAGCATGCCTGACTGACCTGTCTTTTGTGCCTATGTCCTGACTGTCCACTGCTGTACCACATCATTTGAGGATTTGCATCATTGTCTCTTTAAACTGTTTTTTCTGTCCACTCTTTTTGGATTACCTCATTTCATTTCACCATATATCAACTGAATGGTAATCCTGCTATCATCCTTTCTCCTGAGCTGCCCTCTCCATGTATGAGATAATGAACACTGCTTCAATACTGCTAGCCTGATATTTCAACAGACATCCTTGCTTGGTTAGTTTTTTTTATCAGTACCCCATGACAAATACTAATGGACTCATAGCTTGTATGCTATGTTGGAGTTGAAATGAGACCACTGAAATATCCACATTCCCAGAATTCAGCTTCATTGGTACGGTTTCCTTTGGCTTTGAATCCACCATCTACATAATGGTGCTTGCTCACTACAAAGTTTATTACCCATAAGAAAAACAGACAAGTGGAAAAGGGGGTAAGTAAATTAGACTTCCAAACCTGTGATACTTTCCTTAAGAGGCAGAAGTGTAACACACCCTAACTCCAACTACAGAGTGCTCTAGTGTTTCTTGTAAGGTTATTATTTTCTCTGTAGTTTTGGTAAAGGTTAGGTCCAGTATAAAGAAAATGTTTTCATTCAGTTGTCAGTTTGAGCTGATCAAGTAGGAATTGGGCTTTCCTTTTTTATCTTCCTTTGAAGGACAAGCAGGAAACTTCTGCAGAAAATATTTAAATGTATTTGCCTTCCAGAGATGCTTATTTATTTGCCAGTGCATCCACTGTAGCACCAGGGAGCCTGACAATCTTTTGAACTTGCAACATTAATACTTATGTTGCCCGTGGACATTAAATTAACAAAAAGAAAAATTAAATTTCCTTGGGCTGAAAGTTAACACTGAAGATTAATTAAAAAAACCAAACCTAACAAAGGCCTTAGAATTTTTAGTAACCTTTCATTCAGTGGTATCGTCAAGATTTCCATTAGAATTCTTAGCTTGAAGGGAGAAAAATGTCTTATTTTTCATTAGGACTTGGTTATGATATAATTGGCCCAGAGATAAAATAATGGAAGCTAAACCCCACAGAAAAAAGATTTTCATAATTACATTTCTGGGGAAAACTAGCACCACTTGATTCACACCCCCTGCCCCCCTAGTAGAAGCATTTTAATACTCAATCTACCCTCAACCTTACAGGTTGTATGTCCATATCCTTTATTTATTTGAATGCATGTCTCCTCCACTAGACTGTAAACTCCTTGAGGGCAGAAATCATTTCTACCAACTCTACTGTACTCTTCCAAGCACTTAGTACAGTGTTTTGCACATGGTAAGTGCTCAACAAACACCACTGATTGGTTGATTGATTTTGGAGAAGCAGCGTGGCTCAGTGGAAAGAGCCCCGGCTTTGGAGTCAGAGTTCATGGGTTCACATCCCGGCTCCACCAATTGTCAGCTGTGTGACTTTGGGCAAGTCACTTAACTTCTCTGTGCCTCAGTTCCCTCATCCGTAAAATGGGGATTGACTGGGAGCCCCCCGTGGAACAACCTGATCACCTTGTAACCTCCCCAGCACTTAGAACAGTGCTTAGTAAGCACATAGTAAGCACTTGATAAATGCCATCATTATTATTAGTAGTAGCAGTTGCTCATTTTCAAACGCACTGAAAATATAAAGAGGTATCCTTAGTTTGAGCTTTACACCACTCCCCTCCAGATGTATTCTGTATAAATGAAACTGGTAGGTATTATTTTCAACCTGATTTTCTATTCCCATAGAGTTGGTGTGAACATTAGCAAATGGTGTTGTCTTGAACACAGAAAACTTGGTAAGCCTATTTTCCCCAAATCTGATATAATCATATGAGTGACATAAGCATGTGTGTCACCTTAGATGATGACTAATAATTCACAGTCTCGCCAAAGTCATTAAAATACAATTGCATTATGTTAGTACAGCTCTCTTGACTGCTAAATTACAGAGTAATAGTCACTTTCTATCTTTAAGTCACATTTTGCTGCAGCAGATTCCATTCAAACCCCTGATTCAAATTTCTCTGAAAGTGTATTTCAGTGGTTAGCACAAAGATAAAAAAAGTCTTCCCCATGTGTTTTCAAGGGAACCAAGCTTGTTGCTGGTTTTGCTAAATGCCTCTGCAGATTTCCTAAATTCGATTGAGATTCTGATCCTGAAGTTAACTCTAAACTCTTCCACTATCCATCACTATAAAACTGATTATCACAATATTGTCTTTTGGCATTATCAATCTTTAGTGATCTTTGGAGATTGATGTGCTGTGGTCCTTATGATTGATGCAAATGATTTCTGCTATTAATCTGATCTTAATCAAATTATTTACTGTTGAAACTTGGAAGGTCTTGCTGCCTCTGGGATTGAATTTTACCAAAGTGGACAACTTGACATTGAAGGATTTGTTTAATTTTACAGTTAAAAGACAAATCCAAGTCTACAGGATTCCTTGGAAGTACTGCTTTCATCCTCTCCCCAGTTTTCTCCTGTCCTCTCCTGTTTCTCTTTTTACCTTGCTCCCTCAAGAGGATCCAGAAATATGATGTCATCAGGTCTGATCAAGCCAAACAAGAAAGCAGTTTTTGAAGACTGACCCACAAACCTACCTCAATTAAATCACATCATGAAAGACCAAGTGCCTTTTCAACTTTGTCCTGATAGTGATGAAGCTACAAAATTATCAAGGAAAGTTCTTTCTAAAGTAAAGTGAAACGTTGAGAGAAAAAAATA
This sequence comes from Tachyglossus aculeatus, assembly GCF_015852505.1. Classification (NCBI taxonomy): domain Eukaryota; kingdom Metazoa; phylum Chordata; class Mammalia; order Monotremata; family Tachyglossidae; genus Tachyglossus; species Tachyglossus aculeatus. Next base: position 72,889,304 of record NC_052101.1, on the reverse strand, counting down.
AGCAAAAATAGAACCAGTGATGAGACAAAACAAGATAAGATCTCAATCTGTAAAATGAATCATATGGCAGGATCTAAAGAGTTGCTTTCTAAGACTGCATGCATAGCATTTGGTTATTGTAAACATTCCCTAGAATGAATCTCATTTAATTCCTTGAGACAAGCTATTCCTTTAAAATAGTCATATATTTTTCAAATGACATGGGTTAAAAGATAGGAAAAAGAAATGAGAATTATGATAGATTGAGAAGTATTTAATTATGTCAGATAAACTGATTTACAAAAGATTCTTTAGAAGCATCTGTTTCATGATTCTGAATCTGGAAAATACCAGTAGATAACTTCTTATCCAGAGATATGCGACTACAGTAAGTTTGTGAGAAATATAGACAGATGAAGTCTAAACATTAGACTAAGAGTAAGAATTTTATGCTCTTTTCCCAAAGCTTTCCTCCCTACAAATTAGTCTTGGATCCAGCTTTACGTGGAGGGCACAACAGTTTGAATGATAATAGTACAGATAAACTCTTCATAGAATTGCTTTTATCACAAACATGACACTATCCCAAGGTTAAAAATTGAATGGGAAAAATGATTAACACCTCTCAGAATTGGGGCTCAAAGATTAGCACATAGGAATCATATACTTACAATGAATGTCAAAATCAACAGCAAATGTTCCCTGAGCACTGTGTAGATAGATGACCATAATAGAGCTAGAGAAGTCAGAATCTAGTCTTTGATGGGTTTATTTTGTAGTAGTGGGGTTAGGAAATATTTTTTTTTTCTGAAGTGGATTCTGGTGATCATCCATTTATGATATCCTTTAGGGGAGGAATGGGAAATGAAGATTGTTGGTTAACTTGACAATAGCTGTAGGAAACAGGGAGAGTATGCAACTGGAACTTTGGGATCTGAGCAGTGGACTCCTGACTCCAGCCCTGGTTGTCTAATGTTGCTTCTGCTGCTTACTCACTATACAACTAAGTAAGCAGCATGGCGTAGTGGATAGAGCACAGGCTTGGGAGTCAGGAGGGCCAGGGCTGCAATCCTGGCTCTGCCATTTGTCTACTGTGTGACCTTGGGAAAGTTAATTCACTTCTCTGTACCTCAGTTACCTCATCTGTAAAATGGGGATTGAAACTGTGAGCCCCACGTGGGTCCAACCCGATTTGCTTGTATCTACCCCAGTGCTTAGTACAGTGCCTGGCACATAGTAAGTGCTTAACAAATACCACAATTATTATTAATATTCTCTTCCCTGCTCCTCATTTTCCTATTGTAAGGTTTGGGGGTACTTTATGACCATAAGAATATTTAAAATGGAAGGAACCAGAAAGTTAAATTGCAACAGAATTGTTGGGTTGTTTATTTATTTATGCCATTTGTAGGTTCTCCCTTCACAAGAAAGTCTCAGCTTAATTTATGATTCTAGGTAATAATCTAGAGTTTTATCTTTCCCCAACTCTATCTTAATCTTCAATATTCATCCATTCATTCAATCATATTTATTGAACGCTTACTGTGTGCAGAACACTGTACTAAGCGCTTGGGAAGTACAAGTTGGCAACATATAGAGACGGTCCCTACCCAACAGCGGGCTCAACATGTGAACAAGTCCACAAATTTTGATATACAATTTTATGTTGTGGGAGGCTATATTGATTTTCTATCTCCTGGTTGAATTTAAGTTGTTTTCTCACTTTCCATCAGAGCCTGATTAAATAAAACATGTTGTAGGGTCCAGAATAAACCATATTGGTGTATATTGGAGAGGAGGAGGAGTAGCAAGAAGCCAAACTGGTTAAATAAAGAACTGTATGAAGACCTGAAAAGCAATGGAAGTTCCACAAAAAAGTGAAAATTGGACCTGATAATAATACAATGGCACAATTGTATAGGGACAAGATTAGGAAAGCTAAAGGAGGTGCAGTTTGTAAGATATATAAAAGGTAGAAGGAAATCATTCTTCAATTATATAAGGGCAAAGAGGTTCTCCAAGGAAAATGTTGTCCCTCAGATAGAGAAGAAAAGCTGATACCAGAGGTCTGCAGAAAAGCTAAACCCTTTAATCCTTTTTTCCAATATCTTTGCAACAAAGTTCAACTGTGATCAGATAACCAAATGGAGTACTACCTGTGATGGGAGGGTGGAAAGCAACTTGAAAAAAGAAATCCAATGGCTGAAAAATAGTTCAAAAATAGAATGTGGAATACAATGGCTGAAAAGGAGTTAAAAAATAGGATGTGTTCAAATCAGGAGGCCCTGAGGCCATCTTGGAACTATTATTTTACTAGACCAAGTCTCCACAGGGCTTCTCCTAGGTGAGGTCCATCCCACTTCCCATTTCAGGTTTACTTTATGACTCAAAAAACAAAACTAAACTAGAATAACTTTCACACAGTTAAAAAAATACAATAATGAATTAACTGAGGTACCCACATTTCCTTCCCTACCCAAATTATGTTGCCAATTTGTACTTCCCAAGCGCTTAGTACAGTGCTCTGCACATAGTAAGTGCTCAATAAATACGATTGATTGATTGATTGATTCCCTCTATGCAGAGAGCTGGGTGGGAGGGAAGAGTGAAGCATGGGGTCCAATATGTAGGGCAGCTGTGACAGCTTGAGGCCCATGCTCCACTCACCAGGCTCACTCCTATTTTTGTTTCAATCATCCCTGCTTCTTAGATCTATCTTTGCTCTATTTTAGACTAGGCATTCTTTTGCCATCTAGTTAACTATGTAGTTCAATTTTTGTCATTACGTATGCCACCTTGAATTTACTCCTAATTTGGTCTTTTTGTTATACCATTTCTCTAGTCAGTATGGGTTTTCACTGTATTTCTGTCATCCAGGGTATGACCAGTTTTGTCATGTTTTCGAAGAGAAGAAGCAGGGTAGTCTAATGGAAAGAGTACAGGTCTGTAATTTAGAAGACCTCATTTCTAGTCGCAGCTCTGCCACTGGCCTTTTGGGGGACCCCAAACAAATCACATAACTTCTCTGTTCCTCTATATAATGGGAATAATAATAATGATACTTGCCACCCTCTATCTCACAAGGATGTTGTAAGGACAATAGGAGGCAATCGACATGAAAGGTTTTTTTGAAAAAAAAATAAAAGTGTTCTATAAATCCAAGATGTTATTTGCATTATGTAGAGAGGATCCTGTCTATTGAAGGCTGGACATTGGGCCTATGGAAAAAAATGAACCGAGTTTGGATCGTATAACCTGTGAGCAGTAAAGAGAAGATTACACCCCATCTTGTGTTCGTCAATCAGTTAGTGGTGTTTATTGAGCACTTACTGTGTACAAAGCACTGTACTATCAATCATATTTACTGAGTTCTTATTATGTGCAGAGCACTATACTAAGTATTAGGAGAGTATGACAGAATTAGCAGACACATTCCCTGCCCATAAAAAGCTTACAGTCTAGAGAGGGAGATGAACATTAAGTACTAGGCACATAGAGTTCAGAAGTACCAAGCGCTTCTTCATGTGCCCCAGACAGACCTCTTACTTCTCCCTTGCTTTCAAATTTCCCACCTCTAATCCATTGCTAACACTTTTCCCCCTGAGTGGATCACTCAATCAATGGTATCCATTGAGCACTTACTGTAACAATAGTACTACTATTGATAATAATAATAATGCTATTTAAGTGATTACTATGCACCGAGCATTGAGCTAAGCTTTGATGTAGATAAAAGATAATCAGAATGGATTGTGTTTTTTTAAAAAAATTTTTCCTGTTTCACATGTGGAGAACTCTGTATGAAACAGTTGGGAGAGTACAGTAACGTGGTTACAATCCATGCCCTTATATAATTTACAATCTAGTGAAACCTAGTGCAATCTAGGAAAACAGACATTAAAATAAATTGCAGCTAGCGGAAACAACTAAGTATAAGGATTGTATACAAGTTCTCTGCCGGGATAGGGTGAGTACCTAAGTGCTTAAGTAGGACTAAGTGCATAGGTGAATAAAGTGGGATGATGCAATTTTAGTAGGGCTTTGAAAATGAGGAGAGTGGTGGTGATGGTGTGTTGACTATAAAGGGAGCGGGAGTGCCAGGAAGGAGGGAGTGAGCAAGAGGTTGACAAGAAAACCGAGAGGCAAGAGAAGCAAGAGCAAGGCACTGTGTGTCAGCTGGTATTAGATGAGCGAAGTGTGTGGACTGGGTTGTAGTGGTAAAAGAGCCAGGATAATTATGCGGAGAGAACTGATTGAGTGTCTTAAAGCCAATGGTCAAGATTTTCTACTTGAAATGAATGCCCTCTCACCTTAGCTTCACCAAACTGAGTCGTTCCATATCTTCATGTTCTGCCTTAAACAACCATCTCTTAAAAGAGGCATTCCTCAATTAACTACCCCCGACAGCCAAACTTTCTGGTTAAATCATCCCATCAGCCACCTCAACAGTAGTCTATATTGTGTATATATCTATTATTCTATTTATCTATTTTAATGGTATTGACACCTGTCTACTTGTTTTGTTTCATTGTGTCGCCCCCTTCTGGACTGTGAGCCCGTTGTTGGGTAGGGATTGTCTCTATCTGTTACCAAATTGTACTTTCCAAGCATTTAGTACAGTGCTCTGCACACAATAAGTGCTCAATAAATACGATTGAATGAATGAATGAATGAATAGTCTATTAGTGTGGTTTTCTCTCACTCTTTTATCTATCATATTTTTATCACTGAGCATCGACTGTTCAACATTGGACCATAAGCTCTTCTAGGGCAAGGATCATGCTATTTAGTACTTTAATATGTTCTCCAATTGCCTAGAAGTACACAGCAGACATGCAGTAAATGCTGTTGAACTAAAAAAATACTGTTAATTAATATCAGTTGTCAAGTTTATGGTATGTTATTACAAGTAAGATAGTGAGTAGTTGTTTTCTCTCTCCATAGAGGACATACCAAGAAGAAATAGACTTGAATTGCCTTGAAAGGTTCTTCAGACTTAAGGGAAATCTTGAGTGCAATTGTATAGTAAACCCTGGAGGTTATATAATGGAGTGTGTGGAATACTCAAACTTGGAGATCTTTAAAAATGTGGTCAGAAACCTTAGATGGTTTAGATGTAGAATTGCCTCAAGGCCAAAGGCTAGATCAGGTTACTGCTTACAGACCCTTTTACCATCCATGATACTGTGGTTTTGTGATCATACTTCTTTAAATGAATCTTGGCTTGTGTGGGAGTGAAAGAAAAGGACACTGATACTGTGAGATAAGAAGCATTTCATAGGGGATATGCAGCATGCTTTTTCCTTCAGAAATCATCAAAGAGAAGGGTTTTATTAGAAGTGTTGTCACAGTCATATTTTCTCTGGCCCTTTAAATCGTTGAAGCACTTTTAAGGCATGAAATTAGAGAATGTTATTTTGGATTTGTACACAATTCACGCTTCTGATGAGGAGTGAGCTTTGAAGGTGTATACTCCACTACAAGAAAGATCAATTTGTACTCCACTACTTCAGTAAGTCAAACCATTTATTTCTGCTTTCAAAGCTAGTGGAGGAGCCATTTAATTAAAAGGTCAGGCATTGTGTGTGGCATTTGCTTGTCTTTAGAACTAGATGATGAAGTCCCTTTCTAAGGCAATGTGACAGGATTCTCCAAACTGGGACTTCGGCAATGCTTAATCTGTACTGGGAAAGGTGCTGGGGCTTTGTATACCAGCACTTCTCCCATTGCCAGTCAGTCAGTCAGTCAATCAATCGTATTTATTGAACGTGTACTGTGGGCAGAGCAATGTACTAAGCACTTGGGAGAATACAAATACAAAAATAAACAGACACATTCCTTGGCCACAATGAACTTACAGTCTAGAGGGGGGGACAGACATTAATATGAATAAATAAATTACAGATATGTACATAACTGCTGTCGTTGAATCAGTCCTTTCCCAATCATAACACTTGAGTTGGAGGTGGGAAGTATAGTACAGAGATATGACATGTTCCCTAACAGTTCCACGGGTGGACCTTAAAGGTACCAGAGCCCTGCCCAAAGGTGTGTAGGTTCCAGCACAAATTTCAGAGTTCTGCCCACAGTTCCCCAGGCTGGCACAGATAAAATCCAGGGTTTGGGGATTATTCTGATGGAGGTTTTGAAAATTTCCAATCAGATTTTTTAATTGGCAAAAGAGTGGTTTGAAATTTGCTTTGGACTAGAACACTTTGACTTTTCAGTCCATGTGGGATAAAACAATCATAAATAGTAAACATGCTTCCATTGCATAACTAGTCTCGTAGAGGAAGTTTGGTATATTTTCCCAACAGTCTAGAAAGCATAAGTAAATGTCCAGTCAAGATGTAATAATAATACCTTGAATTTGTATAGAGGGGTTTTATTTTACAAAGTCTTTTCATGTCGCTTATCTTATCCTTCGCAAATATCTGTGACAATAGAGGAAGTAGGTAGTATTATCCCCATTTTACAGATGAGGAAATCCAGAGAGGTTGAGGACTTTGCTGAAGGTCACACAGAAGGCAAGGGACAGAGTTGGAACTAGAATTCAGGTCTCCTGACTTCTAGACCTCTGCTCTTTCCACTGGGCCACACTGCTGCCCTATTTAGCCATTACCCAAGAAAGCATTTGTAAGAGTAAAATTTATGTCTCCAGTTTCCTTGGTGAGAAGGACATGTTTTTCTGGCTGCTATCCATAGTTCATTACTCATCATCACAATTAGTCATGGCCTTATGGTGGTTGTGTGTTTCAGGTTTTGACTCAAATCGGTAGCATGGATTATTTTGTCCTGTCATATAGGAAGAGGTTGAAAAACAAGATGCTCTCCAACTGCAATAGTCATAGTTATATGATCCTCCTACATTTATTCTCCCTGCTTTCCCCATATTTGATTTACTAACAGATTTCAGAAAGAAGCTAAAATCTTAATAGTTAATATTGCACACAGTAGAGTACAATATGGCCTAAAGTTTTCATAAACCAATCCTCTCCTGCAATGTGCCTGTTGTTCTCCAGTCTGTTACTTCAAACTCCATATAGCATTGACTGGAACATTGCCTTGCTCAATAGATTGTTGCCACTGATTTGATTTACCCTTTTCAAATGTTACAAAAAAAATCCCCTGCAATCTGAGAACATGTGCCTACTTGGCTGACAGGTTTAGTCACAGCATCGTTAGTGGTTTTGTTATGTGAGCCATGTGGGTCTCAGATTGTTTTGGGGACTTGTAATACTCAAGTACATAGCTTAACTTCCATAGAGAATAACAGCTCAAAAAGTATTTTTTGGGTTGAAACCATTAAAATGATCATAAAGTTGCTGCATTTTTGTCCCCATTCTTTACTATCTTTTCTTATTACCTCTAACTTTGTGAGTGCCTCAAGGCTCAGTTCCAGGTCCTCTTCTTTTCTCTATCTACATTCACTTCCCTCTGATCACTGACTTAATCCTCATTTCCCTATCCACCCTTCCCTCTGTGCCACTTATGCACTTGGCTGTGCATCCCTTAAACACTTGGATACTCACTCCAGCACCAGAGTCCTTATGTACATATCCATAATTTATTTTAATGTCTGTCTCCACGACTAGATTGTAAATGCCTTGAGGGCAGGAACTACCAACTCTATTGGATTATAGTTTCCCAAGCACATAGTTCAGTGCCCTGCACACAGTAATAACTCAGTAAATCCCATTGAACTGAACTGAACTCCTTGTCTTCCCTCCCAAACCCTGCCCTCTCCCTGACTTTCCCATCTCTGTTGACGGCAATACCATCCTTCCCATCTCACAAACCCACAAACTTGGTGTCATCCTCGACTCCTCTCTCTCATTCACCCCTCACATCCGAGCCGTCACCAAAACCTGCCGGTCTCAGCTCCGCAACATTGCCAAGATCCGCCCTTTCCTCTCCATCCATACCGCTACCCTGCTTGTTCAAGCTCTCATCCTATCCCGTCTGCACTACTGCATCAGCCTTCTCTCTGATCTCCCATCCTCGTGTCTCTCCCCACTTCAATCCATACTTCATGCTGCTGCCCGGATTGTCTTTGTCCAGAAACGCTCTGGGCATGTTACTCCCCTTCTCAAAAATCTCCAGTGGCTACCAATCAATCTGCACATCAGGCAGAAACTCCTCACCCTCGGCTTCAAGGCTCTCCATCACCTCACTCCCTCCTACCTCACCTCCCTTCTCTCCTTCTACAGCCCACCCCGCACCCTCCGCTCCTCTGCTGCTAATCTCCTCACCGTACCTCGTTCTCGCCTGTCCCGCCATCGACCCCTGGCCCACGTCATCCCCCTGGCCTGGAATGCCCTCCCTCAGCCCATCCGCCAAGCTAGCTCTCTTCCTCCCTTCAAGGCCCTACTGAGAGCTCACCTCCTCCAGGAGGCCTTCCCAGACTGAGCCCCTTCCTTCCTCTCCCCCTCGTCCCCCCTCCATCCCCCCATCCTACCTCCTTCCCTTCCCCACAGCACCTGTATATATGTATATATGTTTGTACATATTTATTACTCTATTTATTTATTTATTTATTTTACTTGTACATATCTATTCTATTTATTTTATTTTGTTAGTATGTTTGGTTTTGTTCTCTGTATCCCCCTTTTAGACTGTGAGCCCACTGTTGGGTAGGGACTGTCTCTATATGTTACCAACTTGTACTTCCCAAGCACTTAGTACAGTGCTCTGCACACAGTAAGCGCTCAATTAATATGATTGATTGATTGATTGATTAAACATATCCACATTTAAAATACAAAAATTCTTGGATGCAAAAGTACTATGCTGCTTCCAAACCAGTAAACTCCTGGATTTAAGATGATTCCAAATATCTGATGCTGTAATGGACAAATATTCACCCTGCTATTCACCTTTCTCCCTAGCATTCTGTCACTTGTCTCCTGTCTTTCTAAGTCAAAGCTTTCACTCATTTAACTGACATCTTACAGTTTTTTCTTTTTTAAAAAGGCAGCATTGTTTGGGAATAGGAAAAGAAGTGGTCGTGTTGGGGGGAGAGCAGGTGAGGAAGAAGGGCTACAAGGAATATATATGAATGAATGAATGAGGAAGACCTAACCTGATCTTTCATATTATGAAGTATGAGGAAGTAAACTAAGCATTGTCCTTCAGGAAGGGTGAAAAAGGGAAACCTGAAAATTTTTCTCTCTTCAGCAAGAAAGAAAAACCACTTTTTACTGAAAATTCACCTTTTGCATGAAGCTTTCACAGATTAATCTCACCCACAGTTCCCTGGTCCCAGACAGAAAGGACTATGGCAGTTCTTTATTCTTTGTAAATTGATGAATGCATTCCTGTAATTGAATCCCTTATGCTTTATTTGATCATATATTTGTGTATGTCTCCCCCTTTAAATTATAAACTTCTTGAGAATGAGAATCATCTCTTATTTTCACCTTTCCAGTTCCCCTAAGTACCTAATACATAGCAGGAAGGTAGGGAAAACCAACTCTCTCTTTGTACATATTTTTCCTTCCACCGGCTTAGTCAAGGAACCGGGGATTCTGGGGAAGTGTGTGCGGAGTCCATCTACTTTAATTTTATTTTTCTTCACCACTCCTTTACAAACTGTAATCATCCTTCCATGATTGAAGCCCTTCTAAATGCCAATACTTTGTGCACTAGTAGAGCGAGTCTCATTAGGTAATGGTGTGTATATTGGACTCAGGCAACAGGAGGGTAGTAAGTAGGGTAATTAATTTCACTTTATGTATTCTTCCACTGGCCTCCTTTTAGGGAAGGAGGATCCTCTGCTCTTGACTTACTTTCTGGCATAATGCAGAATATGGGCTTTTGTCCTTTTAGATTTTTTCCTTTTGCTATCCTACTCCTATAAATCAATCAATCAATTGTGTGTATTGAGTGCTTACCACATACAGAGCACTGTATTAAATGCTTGGGAGAGTACCACATACAAGTTGGTAGACACATTCCCTACCCACAATGAGCTTATAGTCTAGAGGGGGAGGCAGACATTAATATGAATAAATAAATTTTGGTTATGTACATAAGTGCTGAGAGGGTGGTAAATAAAGGGAGCAAATCAGGGTAACATGGAAGGGAGTGGGAGAAGAGGAAATGAGGCCTTAGTTAGGGAAGGCCTCTTGGAGGAGATGTACCTTCAATAAGGCTTTGAAGGTGGGGAGAGTAATGTTTGTTGACTATGAAGAGGGAGAGAATTACAGGCCAGAGGCAGGATATGGGGGAGAGGTTGGCAGAGAAATAGATGAGACTGAGGTACAGTGAGTAGGTTGGCATTAGAGGAGCAAAGTATGTGGGCTGGGCTGTAGTAAGAGAGCAGTGAGGTGAGGTAGGAGGGGGCAAGGTGATTGTGTGCTTTAAGGCCAATGTAAGGATTTTCTGTTTGATGAGGAGGTGGATGCATAACCAATGGAGGTTCTTGAGGAGTGGAGAAATATGGACGGAACGTTTTTGTAGAAAAACGATCCTGGCAGCAGAGTGAAGTATGACCTGGAGTGGGGAGACATAAGAAGTAGGAAGGTCAGCAAGGAAGCTGTTACAGTAATCAAAGTGGGATAGGATAAATGCTTGGATTAACATGGTAGCAGCTTGGATGGAGAGGAATGGGTGGATTTTAGCAATGTTGTGAAGGTTGAACCAACAAAATTTGGTGATATATCCAATATGTGGGTTGAATGAGAGAAATGAGGTAAGGATAATGCCAAGGAACAATGGTGGTGCTGTCTATAGTGATGGGAAAGTCACAGAGGGGACAGGGTTTTATGATGGGAATCTAAGGAGTTCTATTTTGGACATGTTAAGTTTGAGGTGACAGCAGGACATCCAAGTAGAGTCTTGAAGGCAGGAGGAAATGTGAGACTACAGAGGGAGAGAGAGATCAGGGCTGGAGATGTAAATTTGGGATTTATCTCCATAGAGGTCATAGTTGAAGCTATGGAAACGAATGAGTTCTACAAAGGAGTAGGTGTAGGTGGAAAATAAAAGGGGATTCATAAGTGAAACTTGAAGAATGCCCACAGTTAGGGGGTGGGAGACAGAGGAAGAGCCAAAGGAGACTGAGATTAAGCAGCCAGAGAAATAGGAGGAGAACCAGGAGAAGATAGTGTCAGTGAAACTATGACTGGATAGTGTTTTCAGGAGAAGGGGTGTTCAAAAGTGCTGACAGCAGCTGAGAGGTTGAAGAGTATTAGGATGGAGTAGAGGTCGTTGGAGTTGGCAAGAAGGAGAACATTTGTGACCTTTAAAAGGTTGGTTTCTGTGGAATGAGTAGGACAGAAGCCAGATTGGTAGAAAACAAGGAGGGAATTGGAGAGGAACTTGAGAAAGTGGGCATAGACAACTCACTCAAGGAGTTGGGAGAGGAATAGTAGGAAGGAGATGGGGTGATAAATGGATGGAGTTGTGGGGTAAAGGGAGGGTTTTTTAGGGTAGGAGAGAGATGAGCATGTTTGAAAGCAATGGGGAAGAAACTATTGGAGAATGAACAGTTGAAGATGGTTGTCAGGGAAAGAAAAAGGGACGGGGCAAGTGCTTTGCTAAGGTGCGAAGGGATGAGTCAGATGTGCCCCGGAAGGGAGTGGATTTTGAGAGAAGGCAGGAGAACTCTTCTTGAGTTACTGCTGGGAAAGATGGTAGAGTTGAAGAAGGGGCAGAAGGATGGAGGGGCTGGATACCGTTTCATCACTCTAGACAACACCACTATCCTCTCTATCTCACAAACCCAAAACTTTGGTGTTGCCCTTGACTCATCTCTCATTCCACCCACGTATTCAATCTCTCACCAAATCCTGTTGGATCTACCTTCACAACATTGCTAAAATCCACCCTTGCCTCTCCATCCAAACTACTACCAAACTGATCCAAGCATTTTTCCCATCCCGCCTTACCTACTGCATCTGCCTCCTTACTGACCTCCTGGCCTCCTGTCTCTCCCCACTCCAATCAATCAATCGTATTGAGCACTTACTGTGTGCAGAGCACTGTACTAAGCGCTTGGGAAGTACAAGTTGGCAACATATAGAGACAGTCCCTACCCAACAGTGGGCTCACAGTCTAGAATTCATACTTCTTTCTGCTGCATGGATAGTTCATCAACAAAAACATTCAGTCTATGTCTCCTCATTCCTCAAGAACCTTCGATGGGAGCCCATACACTTCCGCATCAACAGAAATTCCTTACCACTGGTTTTAAAGCACTCAATCAGCTTGCCCCATCCTACCTCACCTCACTAACCTCCTACTCCAGCTCAGCCCACACACTCTACTCTTCTAGTGCCAGCTTACTCACTGTGCCTTGATTTTGCCTATCTTACCGCCGACCCCTTTTTCACATGTTCCCCCTAGCCTGGAACTCCATCCCCCTCCATATATGCCAGACCACTACTCTCTCCACTTTCAAAGCATTATTGAGGTCATATCTTTTCCAAGAGGCCTTCCCTGATTAAGCCCTCTTTTCCCCAGCTCACTCTCCCTTCTGCATCATCTATGCACTTCAATCTGTAACCTTTGGACATTTGATATTTCCCCCACCCCCCAAGGGTATTATGTACATATCTTTAAATCATATATTATAAATTACTTATGTATTCATATTAGTGTTTATCTCCCCCTCTAGACTGTAAGCTCATAATGGGCAGGGACTGGTCTGCTAATTCTGTTTTATTGTACTTTCCCAAGTGCTTAGTACAGTGCTCTGCACATATTAAGTGTTCAATATGTAAGATTGACTGAATAAATATGATTGATTGATTGAGAGGAGCAGTCATTCATTCAATAATATTTACTGAGTGCTTACTGTGTGCAGAGCACTGTACAATATAACAACTATAAGTATAGTTCAATATAACTAGAGAAGCAGCATGGCTTAGTGGAAAGAGCCTGGGCTTGGGAGTCAGAGGATGTGGGTTCTAATGCTGGTACCACCACTTGTCCACTGTGTGACCTTGAACAAGCCACTTAACTTCTCTGTGCCTCAATTACTTTATCTGTAAAATGGGGATTAAGATTGTGAGCCCCATGTGGAACAACCTGATTACCTTGCATCTATCCCAGCACTTAGAACAGTGCTTGGAACATAGTAAGCACTTAACACCATTATTATTATTATTATTATTATTATTATTATTATTATTATTATTATTAACAATAAACAGACACATTCCCTGCCTACAGCGAGTCGGGGAGAATTTAGGGAGATCATGCCTGATAGTTTCAATTTCCTCAAAGTAGTAAGTGTCCAAGACATTAAGGGTAAGAGATGGGGGACATATGGGGACACAGGGTTTGAGGAGGGACTTCAACATTTGGAGCAACTAGAGAGGTCAGTGGGCATGGGTGTCAATAAGGATGGAGAAATAATTTTGCTGGGCAGAGGAGAAGGCAGAGATAAAGTACGCAAGAATGAACTTGAGGTGGATGAGGTTGGCCTGATATCTAGATTTCCACCAGCAGCACCCTGGGTTGGAAGTGGAGCCTGGGGGGCAGTAGATGACTGTGACTAGTATCTGGAGTGTGTACACTGTTTTTTGGGGGGCCCTTGAGTGAATTAAAATAGTCTCTGGCTTTGCTGCTACTTGCAGGGGACTGTCTGAGGAGACAAGGTTAGAAGCAGTTCTGACATGAGTGATGTCCACTGTGCCCCCTCCAATGCTTTTACACTGGAGTGTGCTAGATGTGGTAACAAGTAGCTGGCAACTTTAACTAACACTGAGGCTTTCTGTATCATCTAGTTTCACACAAAGTACTCCAAGAATTGGAAAGAATGATTCACATGCATTTAATCATGTCAGTGAAAGAAGCCAGTGGACCCTTCTTCTGTGTGTCTGGATCTATCTCTCTGTCCCTCAGTTTGTCTTCCTGGACATAGCAGTTGTCTGCCCCTGTTCTGCTCTTCTGCCTTCTCCTGGCTCTAATCAATTAGTCAATCAATCAATCAATCAATTGTATTTATTGAGTGCTTACTGTGTGCAGAGCACTGTACTAAGCGCTTGGGAAGTACAAGTTGGCAACATATAGAGACAGTCCCTACCCAACAGTGGGCTCACAGTCTAAAAAGTGGGCTCACAGTCTATTGTATTTGTTGAGTGCTTACTACGTGCTGCACACTGAACTAAGTGCTTGTGAGAGTGCAACATAAAATAATTAGTAGCCATGTTCCCTATTCCTATCCTGCCCTTTTCACTTTCCCCGAGTCTTGAGAAGGATATTAATTAGTAATCATAAGATAATAGTTATATTCTTGGTCCCATCAGTGGGTCCAGGACAGTAGCTTCCAGGATCACAAAACTCTCTGCTCAATTGCCCCTCTGTTTATTTCCCTGCAAATTCTTCATCTCAGTTGCAATGGGCAGGTGTGGAAAAGGAATCATAATGTCCTTCAGAACCTTATGTACAGATTACTTCTCAATTCTTGAAACCAAACAAAAATTTCACCCCTACCCCCGGACCTTTCAACTTGGATAATTTTTCTATTTGTCAAAGTAGCTCGAGGCGTGCCTGCTCAGGTTCCTGCCTATCTGCTTGGTTATTTGGTTCCAGAAGCTTGGCAGATGGGTGCACTCTTCCCCTTCTCCCAGGATTCCCATGCTGTGGGTGAATTCCTCCGGAAACCCCCAACTCTGAAACCTTCTTCTGCAGCTTCTCCGCTGAAGGGTTGCATATCTACTCATCTGTTTGGCCTGCAAATGCCTGAACCAAACAGCCCCAAACATAATATGCTCACTCTGACCAAGGCATTTTAAATACCACTTCTTTTAGTGATATGCCGAGGTTCACTGAAAAGTATTCAGCTCTGAGTCTTTGCATTTTTCAAACATGATTTTTGCCAGACCCTCAGTTTGACTGTCAGAGTCTAGTCAGTCTGTTGACATGCCAATCTTAGACATCTGAGTTAGTATTGTGGTTAAGTGCAATGCAAACTGGGAGCGAAGCAAAATTTAACTAAAACACTTCCTTCTAGTAAGACTCTGATGAGATGTGTCCTTCCTGTTAAAAGGTAATGAAAAAAATCCCATATTTTTTTCTGTACAAATAACTTCCACCACACTTAGTAGTTGGATCAAGAGAAAGGAAGGGGGGGGTGGGTGGTGTGTGTGTGTGTGTGTGTGTGTGTGTGTGTGTGTGTGTGTGTGTGTGTGTGTGTGTGTGTGTGTGTGTGTGTGTGTGTTAAAATTTTTTGGATAGTAGCTTGCTGAGCTTTCAGAATCAGCTATTTCAGACCTGGTGCATTGCTAATTAAGGGTTAGTATACTAAATTAGCAGTAAATTAACATTCATTTCTGGGTGAGTACACTAGAGCTGCAGGAAATTACCCAAATTAGATTCAGGTAGTGACATTCATCACAGACTGGAAGGACTGTGGCTTAAACAAGATTTAGTGCCACACTAGAACTAACATTCACAGCTGCAAAACGGAAGTCTAACTTTTTTTCCCAGTGATTATGATAGGAGAGGTGCTGCACTTGGGAAAAAGACTCCTAGAAACTGTTGATTCCTTTAGCAGGGGGTCTTGAAAGGCCAGCTCACCGCTGGGAGATTATTGGCTGCCTGAGGTGCTCATTGGGAAGCAGGAGACTAAGGCTTCAAGCAACCTATTGCTCCTTCAAAATGGAAATTGCTCAAATGTATCACTGTGCATTAACCAAGGAAGATTGACACTGGTATGACATCATTCCCAACCAATCATAAAGCTGTCTTTGCAACGTTCTCAAGCCTGTTCATAATGATTTCCAATCGTTGAATCCTCTTTGTCCCATGCAGGTAATAAGAATCTCTGGGTCAATGGCAAAATGCAGGATATTTTATGTGCTGCTTAGCTGCTTCTGTAGGCAACTTGCTCTCATCCTATCCACAGCAGATTGGTTAGCATATGACTCCATTACAATGCCTTTTTCAATGATGCTCTAATACCAAACAGTGTATTGTTTGGGATACTGCTTTAAATCACAGTAGTGGCTGAAAGGCTCCACTCTGCTCCTCTATCTTTCTTGGGAAGTCTCTAAGTCTCAAATCCATAGGAAAAAGAAAAAAAAAAAAACAGGTTCTGGAACAAAACCAGCTTCTAAATCAAGCTATTGATTGTCTTATCTAGCCAGCCCTTCTAAGCTCCAGGGATCACCAATTTCTCTTGCCCAAACCTAGGCCTGGGTTTGTTTGGTCAATTTAAATGTATCTGGTTTGTATTTTTGCCCTAACCATTCACCCTGCTCATGCTTCTAATGGGAATATTGACTGGCCATTGAGTAAACCAGTGCAGGCAGGCTCTGCAGTAATCATGAATGAAAGATGTCAGAAAGGAAACATCTCTTTCCAGATATTTCTACACTTAGTCAATACTGGCTTTCATCAAGCTGACTGAGCTCTGAGCAGCATTCAGCCAGAAGGGAATGACTGATTGAATAGCTATTATTTTGTTCAATTTCTGTTGCACGTTTTGTGCAAAGCAAATCCAGAACGTGGCATTGCATATTTTACAGCCCCCTGGTTCTTGTTTTCAAAAGTCACAGAAAAACATTAGCTGTTTTCCCCAGGAACCAAGGCCCTGGAGTGTGCCTATCCCATGTAAGTGGAAAATAATGTTAATTCTTCTCAGAAATATCAGAAATGTTTTCACTGAACTCAGTCATTAATGGGTTTGGTCTCATTCAGTGGGAGATTATGTGCTCTCCTCCCATTGATCCTATTTCACAGATTCTATAATAAACTCCTGCTGTGAAAAATATCCCTGACTAGTATACAGTACAGTAAACTCTGTATATTCACCTGCTTGTGTAGGAAAATCATAACTTGTGAATTGGAAGAAAAAATACTGCAACTAATGGAACGTTTTTGTGCCTTCTTGCTAAACTGACCTCCATCAGCAACCTCTTAGCTATTGCACTTTCATGTCACCCCAAAATAAACTAGGTGATCCTCTCCACCAACTGAAGGAAGTCTTTCTCCTAAAGTAAGGTTCTCTATGTTCTCTATGTAAGTTTGATATCACAGTTGATTTTCCATTTCTCCAATTGATATTGAAATAGTATTTCCAATGTAGAAGATAATGAAATATCGTCCTGCAATCTTGCATTTCGTATTGCCTTTAACACATCTCTATTTGGATACCCCACCAACACCTCACACTTAACGTCTTAAACAACTCCTCATCTTGTGAACAACAATAAGAAAGAGACTTTTCAAAGGCACTGATGGACTCTATCCGAGGCAGGTGATTGCTGGCTTGTGGAGGGTGGTATTGGACTAGTATTGGACTGGTATTGGACCCTTGGTGTAGTGGAGTGAGTGATTGTATGTATGTGTCACTCCCTTGCATACTGGTAAAACTAAGGGAAAAAAACTCTCCACAAGTAATGTTGGTGATCAGAGGTGTGGTTTGAATTCTAGTATGTGTCACTGAGGCTCCCCCAGTCCAGGAAGGTCCTGGTTGGTACAAACCTGGGGTGGGGAGGTGTCTCACGACAATACTCACCCCATCCTTTTAGCACTTATGTGCGTATCCTATTTCTTCTAATTAATTTTAATAATGGTCTCTTCCTGTAGACTCTAAGCTCCTGAGGGCAAGGATTGCACCTGCAAATTATATTGAACTATACTTTCCCAAGCACTTAGTACAATGCTCGGCACACAGTAAGTGCTCAATAAGTAACATTGATTTACTGATTGAGTGTACACTGACAATCTTCTATCTCCTCTTATCTTTGAGGCACCTCCACCTGGATGATGCACTGGTACCTTAAGCTCAAAACGTTCATAAATGAATTGGTCATCTAAGTCCCATCACTGTTGACACATCACCATCTTCCCTTTCCCAGGAACTCATAACCTGGTGTCATCTTTCACTTCTCTCTGTCCTTTCAATTTAAGTTTTTCTGCTGCAGTTACTACCAGCCTCTTGGAAAGAGAAGGGGGAAGAGGAGGGAGGAAATGAGATGTTCCTTTAGCTGCAAAGCTCCCAACCAGTCAATCAATTGTATTTATTGGGGGCTTACTATGTGCAGAGCATGGTACTAAGCACTTGGGAGAGTTCAATATAACAGTTAGTAGACACGTTCCTTGCCCACAGTGAGTTTATAGTCCAGGAAGAGGGAGTTAAGTGTTTGAAACAACTGGTGAGGCAATGGGCATGGAAGTCAATAAGGATAGAGAAATGTCCCAGCAACTCCAAGCTCAAACTCCTAATTCTGCACCCTTTTCTAAAAGTGGCAGTCAGAGCATCATGAAGCATGTGCATGATTCTCCTTTCTCCCTAGCACATAACTGGGACTGGCATAAAGCAAGAGAGAGCAGTGTGCTCAAGCCAAGATGACACCAGACCTCTGGGGATTATTTTATTGCCTACATTTTTGCTCATTTTTATTTACTGGGTTTAATTGTACCGTAAACTATACGCCAAAGCCTTTGTCGTAAAACCATTGGATTCAAGCTGCAGTCTTGTAGCTGATAACCTCTAGTTCATTATTCAGTTCAAAAATGCAGTTAGCCAGCAACAGTGATATCACAGAGACAATCCAAAGCTTCCTAACCTCTGATTTTCCAAAACCTTTTGATCCCTTCATTCTTGGCCAATCAAATTTTCCAAATTTTTGTCTTCTCTTTTTGCCAAGTTGAGGCAGTGTGACATTGTTTCATTTTATTCCTTAATCCCTCCCAGGTCCCCCCCCACTGGCCACCCATGCCAAACACACACCCAATACCATCCATTGCCATTTTCTCAGCTTCCAAACAGTTTTCCAATAGACATTTATTGACCACATAAATTCAGAGATTGATATTGGGAAGAAAGTGTGTTTTCATGAGCTTGATCAAGGAACGGAAGTCAACTGATTGTTGGACAAGAAATGAAAAACAATATTTAAGGGGGAAGAATGGTTTGAGAAGGGACAGGAAGCTGGGAGGGTAAAAGGAATTTTTAATGCCCTATTCAGTTCTACAAACCTGCCTCAACATCACTGTTTCTGTTGTAATAGCTGCTTCTTGAGTGAAACTACATACAATATATTTATCCCCTGCAATGCTGTGGGACAAAGAATATGTCCAGGGCCCTTGGATGACATAAAAGAGTTCACTAGGCCAGGGTCAGAACAGAAAGGTCCCAGCAGAAATACAATTGGAGAAGCCCTCTGCATCTGCAAAGAGGACCTCTTGACCTCACACACACACACACAAGAAGACCAGGAAACACAGGCCACTTCTTCATGGAAGGAGTCCATTAGTAAATGCATTCCCATTAGGCTGGGGGGATATGATTAAAATTCAGTGAACCAAAAGCCTAGGAAACTGTGAGCAGGAAAATGACCCACAGAAACAGTACACAAGGGAAACACTTGCATTAGCTCTAAATCCATTGTGGTGGGGCCAAAAACTCTGAATGAGGCCAGTTAAAGAACTAAGTCTGCTGCAGTCATGAGAGGCAAACTGGACTCAACCAATTCAAGTCTGAGGAGTCAAAATCAGTGACAGGCATTAAGTGGGAGAGGTGAGATAGGAGAAAAAAGTCGAAAGGAATTATAACAGCATGAAACATTCCAAGTCCAAAGAGAAAAATGTCTTCCCCCAGAGTTGCTTTTCATCATTAGCAAAAACAATAGTCATAAATACTGAACTTTTGTTCTTATGCTGGCCTTTCATCTACCCATAACCAAGCAATTCTCTGCAGCATTGCTGAGTCTTCACAACCCCCCCCGCAAGATAGACAGCTGTATTCTTCTCGTCTTTTGTATGAGGATATAGACAAGGAAGCAGAGTGCCTCAGGCTATGTAGAAAATCAGTGCCAAATATATTTCTAAGGCTCCAATTCTTAAGCAATATTAGAGTTCTTTAGTTCTGGTGTATTCATTCTTTCTCTCACATCTTGGTATTCTACTACTCTAAAGAGCCTGCCAAGGAAGGGAGGCTCTAGAATGGGGAGTGGCAGGGGGGATGGTTCAATAGGAGTGAAAGAATGAAGTTTGTAAAAGGAGAGGCAGGAAGGCTGGTGAGAGACCTGGCCAAGGAGACCCAGAGCTTCTATGCTTGGCTCAGCTCCCCATTACTACCCAGACTGCTCCCTAATCTCCTTCCCACTTCTAATTGAAACTCCCTAAGCCCCAGCAACTGTCACATTCCTACTCTAAGCAACAACAGCAGCACTTAAGAGGCAAGCAATACACCTGTGGATACACTCCCAAAACCTGACTCTGAGCTGGGGTTCTGCCTTTTTCCTTGCCTTTCCCATGATGATGTTACAAATGGGAAGCAGCGTGGCTCAGTGGAAAGAGCATGGGCTTTGGAGTCAGAGTTCATGGGTTTGAATCCCGGCTCTTCCAATTGTCAGCTGTGTGACTTTGGGCAAGTCACTTACCTTCTCTGTGCCTCAGTTATCTCATCTGTAAGTTGGGGGTTAAGATTGTAAGCCCCCTGTGGGACAACCTGATAACCTTGTAACTTCCCCAGCGCTTAGAACAGTGCTTTGCACATTGTAAGCACTTAATAAATGCCATTATTATTATTATTATTATTATTATTATTATTATTAAATGGAAATCTGACTAGGCCCACTAATCAAACCTAGACATAACCTTTATGCTATGTCATTCATTACTGTGTGCACAGCACTGTACTAAGTGCTTGGGAAGTATAAATCAGCAACATATAGAGATGGTCCCTACCTAACAACAGGCTCACAGTCTACGCTGATGACACCCAGATCTACATCTCTGCCCCTGCTCTCTCCCCCTCCCTCCAGGCTCGCATCTCCTCCTGCCTTCAGGACATCTCCATCTGGATGTCCGCCCGCCAACTAAAGCTCAACATGTCGAAGACTGAGCTCCTTGTCTTCCCTCCCAAACCTTGTCCTCTCCCTGACTTTCCCATCTCTGTTGACGGCACTACCATCCTTCCCGTCTCACAAGCCCGCAACCTTGGTGTCATCCTCGACTCCGCTCTCTCATTCACCCCTCACATCCAAGCCGTCACCAAAACCTGCCGGTCTCAGCTCCGCAACATTGCCAAGATCTGCCCTTTCCTCTCCATCCAAACTGCTACCCTGCTCATTCAAGCTCTCATCCTATCCCGTCTGGACTACTGCACCAGCCTTCTCTCTGATCTCCCATCCTCGTGTCTCTCTCCACTTCAATCCATACTTCATGCTGCTGCCCGGATTATCTTTGTCCAGAAACGCTCTGGGCATATTACTCCCCTCCTCAAAAACCTCCAATGGCTACCGATCAATCTGCGCATCAGGCAGAAACTCCTCACCCTGGGCTTCAAGGCTGTCCATCACCTCACCCCCTCCTACCTCACCTCCCTTCTCTCTTTCTACTGCCCAGCCCGCAACCTCCGCTCCTCCACCGCTAATCTCCTCACTGTACCTCGTTCTCGCCTGTCCCGCCGTCGACCCCCGGCCCACGTCATCCCCCGGGCCTGGAATGCCCTCCCTCTGCCCCTCCGCCAAGCTAGCTCTCTTCCTCCCTTCAAGGCCCTGCTGAGAGCTCACCTCCTCCAGGAGGCCTTCCCAGACTGAGCCCCTTCCTTCCTCTCCCCCTCGCCCCCCTCTCCATCCCCCCATCTTACCTCCTTCCCTTCCCCACAGCACCTGTATATATGTATATATGGTTGTACATATTTATTGCTCTATTTATTTATTTATTTATTTATTTATTTTACTTGTACATTTCTATCCTATTTATTTAATTTTGTTGGTATGTTTGGTTCTGTTCTCTGTCTCCCCCTTTTAGACTGTGAGCCCACTGTTGGGTAGGGACTGTCTCTATGTGTTGCCAATTTGTACTTCCCAAGCGCTTAGTACAGTGCTCTGCACATAGTAAGTGCTCAATAAATACGATTGATTGATTGATTGATTGATAGAAGGGGGAGACAGAAAACGAAACAAAACAAGTAGACAGGTGTCAATGCCATCAGAATAAATAGAGTTGTAGCTATATGCACATCATTAATAAAATAAATAGAGCAATATGTACAAATAAATACAAGTGCTGTGGGGAGGGGAAGGGGATAGGGTGGGGGATGGGGAGGGGAGGAGGAGAGGAAAAAGGGGGGGTCTCAGTCTGGGAAGGCCTCCTGGAGGAGGTGAGCTCTCAGTAGGGCTTTGAAGGGAGGAAGAGAGCTAGTTTGGCGGATGTTTGGAGAGAGGGCATTCCAGGCCAGAGGTAGGACGTGGGCCAGGGGTTGACGGCAGGACAGGTGAGAATGAGGCACAGTGAGGAGGTTAGTGGCAGAGGAGTGGAGAGTGTGGGCTGGGCTGTAGAAGGAGAGAAGGGAGGTGAGGTAGGAGGGGGCGAGGTGATGGAGAGCCTTGAAGATGAGAGTGAGGAGTTTTTGTTTGATTCAAAAGTTGATAGGCAACCACTGGAGATTTTTGAGGAGGGGAGTGACATGCCCAGAGCATTTCTTTACAAAGATAATCTGGGCAGCAAAGTGAAGTATAGACTGAAGTGGGGAGAGACAGGAGGATGGGAGATCAGAAAGGAGGCTGATGCAGTAATCCAGTCAGGATAGGATGAGAGATTGAACCAGCAAGGTAGCGGTTTGGATAGAGAAGAAAGGGTGATCTTGGCGATGTTGCTGGGTAGGGACTGTTTTTATATGTTGCTGACTTGTACTTCCCAAGCACTTAGTACAGTGCTCTGTGCACAGCAAGCACTCAATAAATACTATTGAATGAGTGAATGAATGATTGGGCATCACTGCATCAAAGATTCTCCCAAGAAAGGGCAGGAAAGGGGAAATGGGAGATGGATAGGCAAGTGGTAAGGAGTGCTAATCAATAAGTCAATCAGTGGTATTTATAGAGGCTTACTTTGTGCAGAGTATTGTACTAAGTGGTTGGAAATGTACAATGCAGTTGATAGACATTATCCCTGCCCTCAAGGAACTTAAAGTCTAAAATGAATTGGTATAGGGAAAGGAAGCAACCAAGTATAAGCATATCTACTTATGTGTTAGGAGAGATAAAAGGTAGCCTTTATACCTCCCCTCAGTTCTGTGTATACACAGCCTCATCTAGATTTCTTAATGGGCCAGCTTAACAATTTTTCAACTCCAGAGAGATCTAGATGAGGCTCTTACCCATTGGTTTCCCCAGTCTGGATTTCTATGCTCCAGTCATCCCATTCACATGTGGCCAGTTTCATGGCACTGGCAACTTGGCCCTCAGACCCTAAACCCCCTCTTGAAGGGAGACGATCCCTTTACCTGAGCTACTCCTTGATCTGCATCCCAAATAGCTAGCATTCCCACCAGGGGTTCCCCATCTCCCTTCTTGGCCAGGGAAGCCAGCAGCTGAGATTGGGGTGATTGTTAGGGAGAGCTAAGAGGAAGGGATCAATGTCTCCAAGGGAGAGAAGCCCCTGGCTATTCTGTGGATCTTGTTAGGCTCAGACTGGCCTTGAACTACTTGGGTCTTCAATTCAGAATCAGGAACTGTGAGTGATCATAGATGTCAACAGAGCAAATCCAATGGAGTTTTGTGTGCACACACAAAGAAATTCCGCAAGGAGAATTAACTTTAGAAACACCTCAGACACTTTTAGTTTGGGAGTTTCAATCAATCAATCACTATACTAAGCACTTGGTAGAGTACAATACAACAGAGTTAGTAAACACATTCCCTGGATTTCCTTTTCTCTTTGCTGTTCTGGATTTGCAGAGCTGCCTTTGACTTGCCCTGGGCATGTTAGATTGCCCATCTGGTGGGGCTTCTGAAAGCTCAAGGTGACTACTATGTGGTTGTAACCCCCATTTTTTTTCCACAGTATTTGTTAAGCACTTCCTATGTGCCAGGCACTGTACTAAGCACTGGGGTAGATGCAAGTTAATTCATTTAGTCATATTTATTGAGCACTTACCATGTGCAGAGCACTGTACTAAGTGCTTGGGAGAGTACAACTTTGGGCAAGTCACTTAACTTCTCTGTGCCTCAGTTCCCTCATTTGTAAAAGGGGGATTAAGACTGTGAGCCCCATGTGGGACAACCTGATTACCTTGTATCTACCCCAGTGCTTAGAACAGTGCTTGGCATTAATCCGCTCAGATTAATAGCATTATCAAAAAATGAATTCTTTTTTTTTCTTTATGGCAGTTGCTAAGCACTTACTATGTTCCAAGCACTGTACCAAGCACTGGGGTGTAGATACAAGATAATCAGGTTGGACACAGACCATGTCCCACTGTAAGCACTTAACAAATTCCATCATCGTCATCATCAACAATAAATCAGTTTAGACACAATCCCTGTCCCACGTGGGGCTCATAGTCTTAATTCTCATTTTACAGATGAGGTAACTGAGGCACAGAGAAGTGAAGCAAGTTGCCCAAGGTCACACAGCAGACAAGAGGTGGAGTCAGGATTAGAACCCAGGTCCTTCTGACTCCCAGGCCCATGCTCTATCCAGTAGGTCATGCTGTTTCTCTATTCTATTTATATATTACTTTGGACTGGTTGGGCCAACTTAGATTGAGTTTGGTGTCAAACAATTTAAAATGAGGAGACCTACCTGGACAGATCTTCAGAGGGGTTTGTATCCCTATAATTCTCCTGATTAATGGTTCTCAAACTGTATTTGCCCAGGGCACTAGTAAACCATTATAGACAATGCTCTGAAGTTGTACACCCAGGTTTCCATGACACAGAACAGTCAATAAATATTAATCCCTCTGTCACTCACAAACCTCTGCAGGCCTCCCCATTTTGATATACAGTCTTTAAGGAGTTTGTGTTTGCGGGTAGGGAAGGAGACTGGAAGCCAAGGCTACAGACTGAGCTTCAGAAAAAGCCTGTGGCAGTACAAAAACTTTGTTCTATGCAGCAGTATTGCTCAGCACAGGGGTCGATTCTACCATCTTAAATCAAATATCTGCTCAGATTAATAGTATTATCAAAAAATGAATTCCTTTTTTTTCTTTATGGCAGTCGCTAAGCACTTACTATGTTCCAAGCACTGTACCAAGCACTGGGGTGTAGATACAAGATAATCAGGTTGGACATAGACCATGTACCACATGGGGCTCACAGCCTTAATCCCCATTTTACAGATGAGGTAACTGAGGCACAGAGAAGTGAAGTGACTTGCCTAAGGTCATACAGACAGACAGACAGACAAATACAGAGAAGTAGCATGGCATAGTGGATAGAGCATGGCCTGGGAGTCATAAAGTCATGGGTTCTAATCCCTGCTCCACCACTTGTCTACTATGTGACCTTGGGGAAGTCACTTTACTTCTCTATGCCTGTTATCTCATCTGTAAAATGGGGATTAAGACTGTGAGCCCCATGTGGGACAGGGACTGTGTCCAACCCAGTTTGCTTGTAACCACCCCAATTCTTAGTACAGTGCCAGGCACATAGTAAATGCTTAACAAATACCACAGTTATTATTATTATTATTATTATTATTATTATTATTATTATTATGCAACAAACAAGTAGCGGAGCTGGGTTTAGAAACACAGGTCCCTCTGACTCCCAGGCTTATGCTATATTCACTAGGCTATACTGCTTGTCTTTTGAAACATTTATGTTGAACTCCAAAACCTCATGTTTTGATGATATCATTTATATGGATTATGTGATGGATAATACTTTGAACAAAATTATTTTTTAAAATGAGGACGATTCTCCCAGGGCCTAAATGTGCTTACTCTGAGGACGTTGGGCCCTTTAGGAGGACCATTAACATTTTCAGAACATTAGCAATCCATTTAGAATATTGTGCTAAATTGTCCTTTTAATGGTCTGGGTCTGCAAGGGTTAATGCTCCACTCACAGTGCTTAATTTTCCATCAAGGCATAAACATGGCCACTGGAAGAATTGAGATTAGTGTGTCAATGTTTAGCCAAGCTAATCTGGAAACTGGGTTGATTTATGGTGTTTCCCAAGTAGGACTAACCCACTAAAACCTCCACCATTTTTCACCATTAGGTTAATTTTCCAACTATGGCTCCATATAAAAAATAAATGTCATATTGTGTCCAGAATATTTTAACTATTAAATCTGTGCTTTGCACATAGTAAGTGCTTAATAAATGCCATCATTATTATTATTACTATTATCTGATTCCTGATGGGGTGTCTTCATAGCGGGAGGGGAAAAGGAAGTGAGAAATAAGAATATAGAGACAGCTGTCATCTGAAGGGTCATGCTGGTAGTTGGAGGGCTTTCACACTGGCCACCTGAAATATGATAGAATAGGGGGTAGCCTATCACCAAGAGAATATGCCTTTGAGTTGTTTTTCCAGTACTTGGGATAGCTTGCATTCAGTCATTAACACTCAATTATTCACTAATCCCTAAAGACTAATGGTACACATTGTAAGTTGATGGGCTGGGCTAAGGGAGTTGAGGAACAGAATATCTCTGTGTTCTCCTCAGCAGAAGAAACTGCTGTGCCTTCATCTTGTTTATATACTATAACTGAATGAGGACCTTATATCAGCTTATAAATCACTGGGGACTTGGCTGAAAACTCAGAATTTGGGAATTGTTCTGAAATAGAATCATAGATTCCCAGGGCTAGAAGAGACTTGGGGAGATCTCTGGTGCATTGACAAAGCAGGCTCCAAAAAATCTGATCCTAATACCCACAAAAGAGCAAATCACATTTTTAACCAATTATTCCCACATATCAACATTCTCCCAAATAACCATTTCCCTACTTCATTGTCATTTTACTGCTGACATCCATGTTTATTCAAGTCTACTGCTGTGTAAATGCTTCTTCAGAGCATAAGGTACTTTTTCCCAGAAAAAAAACTTTCATGTGTACTTACCTTCCTATTTTCACTAGAGAACATTTGTCCACTGAAAGTGTATTTTATATATCTCAGGAAGTAGTTTCCAGCCATGGGGAAATATAATGAAGCTCCAATTTGGTGGTGAGTCCAACCCATAGCAATTTTTTCCATTCATTACTCTTGATCTTTCAGATGCTTTTTGTTGTTAGTCCTTGGCTTTGTGTATTTTACACTATCACAGTTCAATTTCTTCATTCTTAATGGCATATTTTTCCTCTGCTTTCTGATGGACACTACAATTTATGATATGTACACTTCAGGTTGAATTCTAATATAGAAGGCACTTTCAGATTCACTTATCAGTGTTCTACACTGGGGTTTTTTGTCAGACTTCTTGGCGGTGGAATTTTCTGCAATGAGAGAACTATTTCTAAAAATCTGAAAAAGGTAACTTTTTAGGATCAATCAATCAATCGTATTTATTGAGCACTTACTGTGTGCAGAGCACTGTACTAAGCGCTTGGGAAGTACAAGTTGGCAACATATAGAGACAGTCCCTACCCAACAGTGGGCTCACACTTTCCTCATTATTCTGCAGGCTTAAAGCAGGTGCCCTTTCTGAACTCTACTTTATGGGAACACTGCTGCTTAGAGAAAGTATCATTCATCTTTCCTGCCACTGACCTCTTGCACAAACTCTCCCTTCCTCCTGGAACTCTTTTCTCCTTCACATCCAGCGAAACACTCCTCTCCCGATCTTCAAAACCTTTCAGAAATCACATTTCTTTCAAAAGACCTTCCCTAATTAGTCTTCATCTCCTCATCCCTCTATCCCCTGCAACTGCCTGCTCAGTACTTTCCACATTAACTAAGCACTTGGGTACTCACATGTCTTCATACTCTATAGTTTTCCCCCTTCTATAATTTAGGATATGTCTCCTTCAGTGGGTCATTACATTATAAGATCCTTAAGAGCAGGGATCATGCCTATTAATCCTATTGTACTTTTCTAAGTGCTTAGTACAGTGTTCTGCACAGACTTAATAAATGCTATTGATTGAATGAAGAAGAACACAAACCCTCAGTAATAGTACAGACCAGACTGTATGTTTTGAAATCATCCAGAACAAATGAATGGCCAAACAGGCTAGTATTTGATGATTATGGGCTTGACAATGAAATTTCTCAAGGGGTACAGACATTAGTGAACCGCCCATGTGGGGCCAACAGTCTTTACCTTTTTGTGCACACTGCTGATGTGATTGTTGTTCATTTTAAAGGAGTTACATAATATTATCTCTTGGAAATAGTGCAGTGATAGTAGTAGTAGAGCAAAGAGAGTAGAACAGAGAACCTGCATGGCCTAATGGAAAGAGCACAGGCCTAGGAGTCAGAAGACCTGGGTTCTAATTCTGACTCTGACAAATGCTTTCTGTGTGACCTTGGGCAAGTAGCTTAACTTCTCTATGACTCAGTTCTCCTATTCTCCCTCCTACTTAGACTGTGAGCCCCATGCAGGACAGGGACTGTTTCCAACCTAATTCACTTGTATTTGCACCAGCACTTGGAACAATGTTTGACACATAATAAGCACTTAACAGATGCCATAAAGCACAAAACAAAAATTCCACTCTAAGGACATAGTGAAGCACAGTCTTAAAGTGATATAGTACAACACCAGTAGACAGGCTATCTTGGCGGGCAGCAATCAAGAAAGGGAGTACTCCCATTGAGAGGAAATTTGTGAAAATTGGGCTCAAAAACTCCTCACCATCAGCTTCAAGACTCTCTACCAACTTGGCCCAGTTTAGCTATCTTGCCCTTTACCCACTGTTCCCTAAATTGCGTTCTTCATTCCTCCCAAGCCTACCTTCTAGGTGTTTCTTTTCTCTTGACTTCCCAACCTCCATCTCTCACTCATGCTGTTCCCCTGGCTTGGAACTCATTTTCTAAATCTGACAGACTACAGCCATCTCCACATTCATAGCCCTCCTAAAATCCCACCTCCTCCAACAAGCCTTCCCTAATTAATCTCCCATAATCCTAAACTATATTAACCCATCAGCCAACCCTTAACAGTTATGAATGTATGTGTATCCATCCTCAGTGCACATGTCTATCTATGTGTTTTCATTTAATGGTGCATTCAATATTTATTGTGACTACTCCTGTAAGTATTTTTATGTCTCTCTCCCTATTAGAAGGTAAACTACTTGTGGATGGGGAACACGTCACTTCTTTACTCTGTACTTCTTAAGGGCCTCCTAGTGCAGTACTTGGCACCAAGTGGGAGTCCAAAAAATACTACTACTACTTTTAAGAGATAACCCTTTAAACAAACAAGCTCTGCAAGCAGCAAATAAATGCATAACCCCAGCTTTGCCCCTTGTCTGCTGTGTGACCTTGGGCAAGTCACTTCACTTTTCTGGGCCTCAGTTACCTCATCTGTAATAATGGGGATTAAGACTGTGAGCCCCATGTGCGACAGGGACTCTGTCTAACCTGATTAGCTTGTCTCTACCCCAGCGCTTAGTACAGTGCCTAGCACATAGTAAGCACTTAACAAATACCATAAAAATGCACAGGCATAAAAAAAAGCTATCTTAACGTGAATGAAATTGTGAATGGATTGCCAATTGTCCATCGGACTTTTCAGCCACAGACACACACATGGACCTTTAGTAGCATCATCTTTGGAAATTAAATCTGCTTTATTTATGTATGTATACACATATAAGTTTGTCAATTGTTCTACCAGTTTGAGGGTTTGGTTTAGTACACTTTTATAACAACAGCTGGGAGCAATATTTCTTTCAAATTAAAGTAAGATTTAGTGCTATCTTAATGTGATACAAAGACAGCTTGAATTATTTTTAGCAAGAAGCACAGTATGTGCTAATGAATAATAAATACTATGAACAAGGGTATCAACCTATCTGTGATCTCTCTCATTTGAGCCAATTTTCATCTTCATTAATACATCAGAGATGTGTAATGATTCTGGAAATGATGGCCATATCTTTCACAGAAAATAAACATGTCTTCAATTTAGTATTTATTAATATGTACATATTAATGTACAGGATATTTTATGGAAACTTTGCCTTGTTTTCTTTTTAATAGGTGTGTTTTGCATTATCACTGTCCAATGAGAATCAAGAAAGTTTTTGCTTAGTTTGAAAATGAAAGTCATAAAAGATTTACTATTCATGTAATGTTATAAATGGTTTCATGGTATGTAATTTTAAAAATTATTTAATAAGTACTTCCCTTAACCCATCCTTCCCAATGATCTGGCCTCCTACTTCATTAATAAAATTAAATCCATCAGGTCTAAGCTCCCAAAAGTCACTCCCCCACCTTCTCCAACCCCCCGACTCTCAACGCTCTCCGCTACTCTCCCATCCTTCCCAGCAGTATCCTCAGAGAAGATCTCCTCCCTCCTCTCAAGTGCTACTCCGGCCACCTGTGCTTCTGACCCCATTCCCTCTCATCTTATGAAATCTCTCGCTCCGTCCTTTCTCTCCTCCTTAACTTCCAACTTCAACCACTCACTCTCCACTGGTTCCTTCCCCTCTGCCTTCAAACATGCCCACGTCTATCCCATCCTAAAAAAAGCCCTCTCTTGACCCCACCTCACCTTCTAGTTATCGCCCTATTTCCCTCCTACCATTCCTTTCCAAACTCTGTGAAGGAGTCGTCTACACACGCTGCCTCGAATTCCTCAACGCCAACTCTCTCCTCGACCCCCCTGTCCAGTCTGGCTTCCGTCCCATGCATTCCACGGAAACTGCCCTCTCAAAGGTCACCAATGACCTCCTGCTTGCCAAATCCAATGGCTCATACTCTATCCTAATCCTCCTCGACCTCGCATCTGCCTTTGACACTGTGGACCACCCCCTTCTCCTCAACACGCTATCCAACCTTGGCTTCACAAACTCTGTCCTCTCCTGGTTCTCCTCTTATCTCTCCGGCCATTCATTCTCAGTCTCTTTTGTGGGCTCCTCCTCCCCCTCCCATCCCCTTATTGTAGGGGTTCCTCAAGGGTCAGTTCTTGGTCCCCTTCTGTTCTAGATCTACACTGACTCCCTAGGTGAACTCATTCACTCCCACGACTTCAACTATCATCTCTACGCTGATGATACCCAAATCTACATCTCTGCCCCTGCTCTCTCTTCTTCCCTCCAGGCTCACATCTTCTCCTGCCTTCAGGACATCTCCATCTGGATATCTGCCCGCCATCTAAAACTCAACATGTCCAAGACTGAACTCTTTGTCTTCCCTCCCAAACCTTGCCCTCTCCCTGACTTTCCCATCACTGTTGACGGCACTACCATCCTTCTCATCTCACAAGCCCACAACCTTGGTGTCATCCTCAACTCCACTCTCTCGTTCACCCCTCACATCCAATCCGTCACCAAAACCTGCCGGTCTCACCTGCGCAACATCGTCAAGATCTGCCCTTTCCTTTCCATCCAAACCGCTACCCTGCTCTTTCAATCTCTCATCGTATCCCAACTGGATTACTGCATCAGCTTCCTCTCTGATCTCCCATCCTTCTGTCTCTCCCCACTTCAATCCATACTTCATGCCGTTGCCCTGATCGTCTTTGTCCAGAAACACTCTAGACATGTTACTCCCCTCCTCAAAAATCTCCAGTGGCTACCAATCAACCTATGCATCAGGCAAAAACTCCTCACCCTCAGCTTCAAGGCTCTCCATCACACACACACCCCACCTCACTTCTTTCCTTCTACAGCCCAGCCTGCATCCTCCACTCCTCTGCCTCTAATCTCCTCAGTGTGCCTCGTTCTCGCCTGTCCCACCATCGACCCCCGGCCCACATCCTCCCCCTGACCTGGAATGCCCTCCCTTTGCACATCTGCTAAGCTAGCTCTCTTCCTCCCTTCAAAGCCCTACTGAGGGCTCACCTCCTCCAGGAGGCCTTCCCAGACTGAGCCCCCTCCTTCCTCTCCCTCTTCTCCCCCTCCCCATCCCCCCTGCCTTACCTCCTTCCCCTCCCCACAGCACCTGTATATATGTATATATGTTTGTACATATTTATTACTCTATTTTACTTGTACATATTTATTCTATTTATTTTATTTTGTTAATATGTTTTGTTTTATTGTCTGTCTCCCCTTTCTAGACTGTGAGCCCGCTGTTGGGTAGGGACTCTCTCTATATGTTGCCAACTTGTACCTCCCAAGTGCTTAGTACAGTGATCTGTACACAGTAAGCGTTCAATAAATACCATTGAATGAATGAATGAATCTAAGAAAATGGCTCAGAAAAATGTATGATTATCTGATATTTATAGAAGAAGCATTCAGTTTCAATATGCTTTTTCCTAAATTGTACAACCCTACCAGCAATTTTCAGCACTTATGTACTTGAGCATTTTTGTATATATGTGTATCCAATTGTACATCCAATTACTTATTAATTACTCTTTTCATAAATATTTTCATGTCTGTGTACCCTTGAGGGCAGGAAGCGTGTCATTCATTTTGTTTTGTATTTTCCAAGTGTTTAGTACAGTGCACTTCACTCAGTGGGTGTTCAATAAATACTATTACTACTATTGGTACTAAGAAGAATGCACGATTCAGAATTTTACTTTAAGGAAAGATTACTTGTAATTGCTTTATTTATATGTTTTGCCTCATATGGCTATTCATATATGTGGCTAGTACTAAATTCAGCTTGCTAAACAGCAGAATAATGACGACTCTCATTTCCAGTTTGAGCAGATGTTCCGTATATTAGAACAAGAGCAGATTCTCTTGACAAGTGTTTCTCCTGTGCCACTGTTAAAGTAGCAATCTCCTAGGGGAAGAGAATTTGTGATACCAATACCTTTATATCCCTAGAAGTCCTACATCGGGCATCCATCCCACAGTGCTGATCACAAGAGGACACATTTTCTGATTTATTTATTACTCAGTTTCTTTCTTTGAAAATTGAAATGGCTCACATCTACCTTTTTCTGAGAGATGATATGAGACTAAATAACATATGCATTTAAAAGTCTTGAGAGCTTCACCAGCCCCAAAGCACTTATGTAACATATCTGTAATTTATTTATTTACATTCTTGTCTGCCACCCACCTCTAAAGTGTAAGCCCTTTGTGAGCAGGGAATGTGTCTGCCAACTCTGTTATACTCTCCCAATCAATTAATCATTGGTATTATGGTATTTACTCTTACTATATGCCAAACACTGTTCTAAATGCTGAAGTAGATACAAATTAATTAGGTTGGACACAGTCCCTCTCCGGCCTGGGGCTAAGTGAAAAGGAGAACAGGAGAACTGAGGCACAGGGAAGTTAAGTGACTTGACCAAGGTCACACAGTAACCCATTGGCAGAGCTGGGATTAAAACCCAGGTCCTCTATTTCCCAGGCTGGGCTCTTTCCACTAGGCCATATTGCTTCTCAATTGGGAGAGTAAATGTTTAGTATAGTGCTGTGCACACAGTAAGTGCTTAATAAATACCACTGATTGATTCATTGATTCCATATACTTTTGAGCAACATTAATGCTTTCCTTTGTTTTGGATTTGCAGTTAGAAGTGAAGTTTTCCATGCCCAACAATAGCTTTTCAGCTGTGATCAGAAACACAAATAGAGTTCACTGATTACTTGAATTACTTCAGGTTATCAACCATTTCTCAGCTGTCACATATTACATGTCTGCCTCCCAAAATCCAGGATTTATATGAAGATGCATTTCTACCAC